>NC_089745.1:34415489-34500489 GCF_040412425.1 Macrobrachium rosenbergii
CTGGGAAATGATAGGAAGGCCAGAAAGATGATAATAAGATACTTTAGTACAATGCTGGTTTATAGTGACTTCGATTTGTCTGGTCTCGATTTCAAAAGGATGCGTCAAGTAAGGATAATATAGATCTTTTTTTAATTTCTTTTTAGCTTGATTCTTATAGGAAAACTAAGGTGAAATGTCTTTTTCTGCCCATGTTTGGATATAAAGCGAGGAAAAACCGAATAAACACCTCGAAAGACCTCTCACTTCAGCGTGAACTTGCTCTTGTCTTTGTGTAGCTGAAGTAATAATTATGCATGTATGTGTGTACAAATAATAGTTTCATGGTGGGATGTGGGCCGCTTGAATGTTTTATTGATTCAAATAAAGTAGCTAATGTGTATGAATTAGATGTTGAAATTTGTTTTGTTGTTTTTTAGACATTGTAATTTTAGGAAGATCTTATTTAAAACTTCCTTGATTTCGAGTGACATCTGCTAATTACACATCTCTTGGAGTGTCATAGTTAAAATTTGCAGGATATCATTCTTGTTCAATTCAGTGACATGTAATTTTGCATCTTTTCAGGTGTCATACTTTGAAGAATGAATTCTTTCCATCTTAAGTAGAGACAATAAATGCTACATAAAACTTATTATTCTTATAATATCCAACCCAGTTGTATCGAATAAGATACTGACATTTAGGGAAAGCAACTTTTGCAAATTTCATTTTGAATAAATCCCACCTGATCTCGCAGGCCGGTAATTCGATTACCCGAATTACTTTGCTTGCATAAAATACATTGGTCACCGAGAATCTTTTTCCTCTTACTGAAATGTATTTTCATTGGGAAAAATTCCTTTATTCCACGAAAATACACTTTCTGACTTTTCCGTCAGCAAATTCCAGTAAATTCCAGCGCTAAACTTTGCTATAGTTTTTAAGACATAATCATGCTGTTAATTTCATGTAAAAACGAACGAACTTTGTCTGAAACTCTGCACGAATTCGTTGCTTATTTATTAACCGAACGGCAAATTGCATCCTCTAGAATTAAACATTAAGCGACCTGCGTTCTGACCTTTCTGGGGCGAATTCACGAGGTGTAATGCCATTTCAACTTTAGATTGATTGTGGTGCGATACTCCAGTTCCGTTTAGTCTGGCAGGTTCTCGTCAGGAAATGAAGTTTAAGTCTTCTTTAGTGGGTGATTAGCATCGAAAACATGACATAAAAGGAGGTCAGGGGTGACTACTGTATATATCATTTATTCATGTATGTATGTGAAGTCTTTCCATTATATATTTATATATATATATATATATATATATATATATATATATATATATATATATATAATATATATGTGTATGTGTGTATATATATATATATATATATATATATATATATATATATATTTTTATATATATATATATTGTCACGAAGTGATCAAGCACCTGGTTATTACACAAATAATAATACCATAAAGTTACCTCACTTCGACGAGATACTTGAAACCTCATAACAAATATATTATGACTGAATCTTTAAAGGTACAGTGATCCCATAAGACTTACTTATCTCTTGAGAAAATCAATGTAACTTTATCAAGTTATAGGTTAGGTAACAATTAATAAGTTATATCCAGACTTTTGGAAAATGGGTATCTCTTCAAGAAACACTGTAACTCTCTGGTTGTATTTTACCTAGATAAGTCTCAGGTGAACAAACAGATATATCACTTACCTTGTACACATTCACTAATTTCTCTAATTACTGGTGGTCAAAATGAAACGCTGAGCTTTTAAGACTTTAAACAAACAAATTTATTTCTAAGTTCAAAAGTTATATGCAGAGTTCACAATCTCAAAAAGATTTATTATTAATTGATAACAGTATAAGATTTAAGTATTTCTCAATCAAGTTTAATTCACAAAACTTTAATTTATTAAGAAAGCAATTTGGTTAAGTAAGATTCAAACCATTGAACTATCACTCAGGTTTTAAACATATACCTGATTAATCAAACTCAAGACAAATGTTCACCAAAATATTACTGATTGGAATCCACATAAATATTTTCTGAAATCTCAATAATAAGTATGCACTAACAAAATGCTAAGTAATCACCAGCACAAAACTTTGTAACACAGTAATTATAAAATTATAGTAATATGACAACACAGACATATAAGAATGAAATATGCAAAAAATGGAAATATATCAACCACCATTTCTAAGACAAAAATATGTTTAAAGATTATATCAATCTTTCAAAAGATTACCTTCACTTTTAAAAAAGGTTAAACTCATGTCTTTCTAAAACTTTCTCAAAGACAAAACTGCCAAGCCACAATGACATACACAATGTTATAATTAGCAGCAAGACACATTAGAACTCACAATAAGAAATATGTTCATCTCTTATCAAAATAATAATTCTCTTTCACCTAGAACATCACTTTAACTCTTAACATAACAAAACCAGTAAACATCACATTACCTTTTGTAAAAATGTACACCATAACACACCTTCCACAATACTGGCACAATATAAACACTTTAGATCACCTCTTACAAAATGAACACACTTCTTGGGTGAGTTTTAACTAAACCTTTACAAATATGAGAGCAGCCAGTGAACCAATAATTGAGAGAGAGAGAGAGAAGTGAGACAGGACCTATTGCCAGGAGCCCCTGTTCCTAACTGAGTGCTTCTCATTCAGCACTGCACTTTTAACTCCAACAAGCTCTCCCAGAATACATGATACATAAAGTATACATACATTATACATACAGGTATACATGTGTATGGTATACATACACGGCTGGAGCTTCGAGCACCTTATCTCTATAATGGACATTTCCTTGGGCACTCACACACTTGAACAAACAGAAGGAAGTATTTTTGGACCCAAAACTGGCCTGCTGTCAACATGTCAGCTCCAACTCTCTTACTCGCTCATTCTCTCTTTCTCAGATTATGAAAAAGAATAAGCATAGACACAGCTAATAAACATGGAGCAGACATACAGGACAAATATGTAACAGGCAATTCGCTGCTTGGCTGACACCTCATCACGATAAGACAAGAGGGCTCTTTGCCTTCCTCCACACGCTTGAGTAAACACAGGATGTACCTAAGTGATCTGACAAGAATCTTAGAATATCTCTCCCTCTCCACAACACGCCAAGAATTCATCGTTCACAACACTCTGTATACAATTCCATATATTAAACAAATGGAAAAAACACATCAAGACATTTTAAGATTACATGATACACAGTTTATCTGTAAGTAAAAGACATTTTAAAATTAAATACAGCAAATATGCAAGCAAAACATCACTACAGACACAAATAGAACTTTTGATAGTTATGATGAATCGTTGTTTTCATTCTTCGTAATTTTTAAAAACAATAAAAGTTTAGTTTTGTACTTAGTATCTCACTCCAGTGGTCCTTAGATTTTAGTTAGGGAAGGTATAACAGAGACACATATAACAATATCTAGAATGAGATACCAACCTCTGTTCATAATTAGACTTAAATAACTTCAGGATTGGCCTTATAATAATAATATATATATATATATATATATATATATATATATATATATATATATATAACGAAAAATTAAAAACACAAACATAAAAATATGAAAAATAAAACTATAGTGAAATGTAAACTACCATCACAAAGTAAAATATTTAACGATAATTGAGTACCTACTATGAAATTACACGATAGCTAGTTGAATGTTGTTGTTCAATTCCGGCTTCATCTTTTAATAGTCAGCGACTCTGAAATTAAAAGGTCCAGTCTGTTTGAACAAAAGACATACCCGAAAATCCATAGTGAAAGGATGTATATATGTTTGGAAAGGGGAAACCTAGTTCTAATAGAAAGACCTCTGTGTTCCAAAAGAAAAAAGTTTTTTTAAATGAAAAGTTTTGTCCCAATGTACCTAAAGTACATTAAAAGCCTATAATCCTTTTTATTTAAGTCTCTGTGTCGTTTACTTGTTCACTTGTTCGCAGTTTTATGAATCAGAGGTTGAGGTCTTTCTATTAGAACTAGGTTTTTTCCAAACCACCCTTTTCTGCCATTAGAGATAGCACAGGACCATTGTGTACTGTCTTTTTGTTCAAACAGACTGACCTTTTAATTTCAGAGTCGCTGAGCTATTAAAAGATGAAGCCATGAACAATAACTCGTTATGGTTTCCTAGCTAACTAAAAGTAGGTACTCAATTAGGACCACTAAATATTTTACTTTGTGAGTGGTAGTTTACATTTCACTATAGTTTTATTTATATATATATATATATATATATATATATATATATATATATATATATATATATATATATATAGATATTATATATATACATAAACTAAATATTTATTGATAAAAAACAATATATATATATATATATATATATATATAAATAATATTAAAAATTACGAAGAATGAAAACGAACGAGGTTGGTATCTCGCTTTTCGAGATATTGTGTGATATAACTATCAAAAGTTTCTTCCCTAACTAAAATCTAAGGACCAAGTGAGATAGGTCCAAAAATCACTTTTATTGACAAAAACACCGAAAATAACTTCTTAAAAATTTATTTCTAAGGAAAAGGAAATTTAAGAAATACAGAAAATAACTCATCTGTCATTCAAATCATAAACAGGTCAATTAATAGAATTAGGTCATCTCAAAATGTCATACCACTCCCTTCCTTGAAGAAGGAACGTGAAGGAAGGAGAAATGGAATGGAATACCTGTGAAAGAACAAACGTTATATTAAAAACCAAATTCACAAAATACAAATGCATAACCACAAGATTTCACTGCAACATGGATAGAGTTTTTCCAGAGTCTGAAAAAGAAGACCTAAAATGTTTATGAGTTGTACTCACTTCACAAAATCCTCTGGGACAGTCTCCATGTCTGCGGCTATTTTGTTTCACAGACACATGCTAAATTATACCGATAACGGATCGCAATGCCCAATCCTTCATTGTTCATTCCCATTTTATTCCTTAGGCAATGCACATACGAACACACTCTTCGTGACATCATTCGAGGTCAAAGTACGGCAAGACACGCCTCTGTACTTCAAGGCGTCATGAAGTACATGTACACACACACACATACATTATTTGAATGCTTTCTTCAAAACCGGATTTTATAACCGGTTCACCTTCTAGAACGTATTAAGCTGAAACCGTATTTTCACTGCCCGTCTCCTGTCACCAAGGAGCTCTGCGATTTCCTGTGGTATGCGTATGGTTCAGCATTTTCCTATATGCTGTGTATAGTCAAAATGGACCCTGCGAATAGCTGACCCAACTTTTCAAAGGTCACCTTCGCGAACAATTACATATATATATATATATATATATATATATATATATATATATATATATATATATATATATATAATTTATTAACCGTAATAGTACACTCTGTGGATGTAATGTGAAGGATACCAAAGTATACCAATTTGGGGAGGGGAAAATGACTTGCGCCTGTATCCTGAAAAATCTGTGTTGAACTAAGCCACAAAATATGTAACTGATGGTTATTCGACCATAGTGCATTGCAGCCACGGGAGGAAAACTACGTGAGGCTAGCAACCTTATCCAAAGAAATCTTACTTAGAACTTGAAGGTTAAGTTTTAAAGGATATTTGAGTATGGTGAAAACGAACACACGCAGATATATATATATATATATATATATATATATATATATATATATATATATATATATATATATATATATATATATATATACACATATATATATATATATATATATATATATACATATATGTTTTTATGTGTATTAGAAAGAGATAGAGAGCGAAAAGGAATTTTGATATGTTTTTGGCATCTGTGAACAATAATTGTTAGAGTATTTGATATTCTGTTTATTGTATTCCCCCGTGTCTGACGATTCTACTTCTCTTTGCAACACAAGATCATAATAGAGTATCGTTTACAAACTAACAGTAATTGGATCCTTGCAAACTTCACTAGATTATTTATTGTAAAATAAGCTCACTGGATTTTCCTGGTAATTATTGTAAAATTCTCAGAACACTGAAAATGAATTGATCACATTTCCTTGCAGTTTGTTCCTATGATATTTAGTATTTAGGATTCTTTACAGACCTTTTCAGTGATATAAACGATTATTATTTAGAGTCACTTGTTTACTGTTACAGTTTTAATTTTTAACTTTGATTATTATTGATTGTTAAGGCGATTACTCATTACTTTGATTATTATTGATCGTTAAGGTGAGTACTCATTAACGGTGTACGAAATAAATTTTAGTTAACTCGCATAACCAAAGGAAGATGGACAGGCAGAATATCTTCAGACGATGGATCATTTTTAGGTACAAGGAAACCATGTCTTCTGGTAGTTGTGCATAGAAAACAGTGGTCGGAGATGCCGCTGATATCCGCGCGAAACAGTGATCCAACAGAGGTGGCAAAAAAAAAATAAAAATAGTCAGGACATGCTGTTGACATCTACTACTCTGAAATGTAGGAGGTCTTTCACAAGGATACTTAGCATCCTTCGTATTATTTCATGAAAAGGCTCAAAAAGGAGAGTCATCTGGAATGTCTGTCTGCAGTCTCTCTCTCTCTCTCTCTCTCTCTCTCCAGACAGCAAGAGGCACTTCAGGTAGCCTGTCGGAATAAAGTCTGTCCCTTTTTCATTTTTATTTTTTGTTCTCCTCCTTGTCGTCTTAAGCTCCGTTTAGAGAGGCTTTTTCGTGACCGCTTTCCTTTAATCGGTTTCTTTATGGCTTTTCCCCCGATGTCGACATTATCTCCCTTCCCAAAAATTCCACCATAAATGTTGGTGACTCTCTCTCTCTCTCTCTCTCTCTCTCTCTCTCTCTCTCTCTCTCTCTCTCTCCGTTTTCTAGTAGTCGTCCTTCTTCATCTTCTTCTTCTTCTTCCAATGGAGTTGCAGGAAGACAATGATGGATCACCCATCATCATCCCTTTAAAAGTCAGGAGATAACGGGAATCGATCGGAGGACCCACTAAATCATTGTAATATATTGCCCTTTGGGGAATTTAATAAATACTCAATGGGAACCCAGACGGTAAGCTCTCTCTCTCTCTCTCTCTCTCTCTCTCTCTCTCTCTCTCTCTCTCTCTCTCTCTCTCTCAAAAGCGCGCGCGCGAGCGCACACACACACACACACACACACACACGTATATATCAATTTCCTTCTCTCTCTCTCTCTCTCTCTCTCTCTCTCTCTCTCTCTCTCTCTCTCTCTCTCTCAAAAAGCGCACACACACACGTATATATCAGTTTCCTTCTCTCTCTCTCTCTCTCTCTCTCTCTCTCTCTCTCTCTCTCTCTCTCTCAAAAGCGCGTGCGTGCACACACACAGACACACACACACACACACACACACACACACACACACACACACACACACACAACTCGCTTAGCTTAGTAAAAACAGAAAAACTAATGACATGAACTAAGTTCTCTCTCTCTCTCTCTCTCTCTCTCTCTCTCTCGTAAATTTCTCTGTTTATTTGGTCGAGACTGCTCTGAAAGAAGCACTACTTGAGATGTAATTTTTGTAAAGTTGCAAATTCGACTTGCTGCTGATAAGGTTTTCCGCCAAGTTCGTACGCATTTGCCATCAGTCTCCTGGAGATACGATGAATTGAAATTCAGAATTGGAAGGTAGTAAATGTTCTGTTGAAGACTTTTGCATGTTTAGGAAGTCTGTTGTCTTCTCAGTTTGTATGCAAAATTATATGTGAATTTGTATATCTGTGTGTATTTTTGTATGAATAAGGTAGTTTTGTTTTGCATTATGTTATCGCGGTAAAAAATACCTTGAAATTTGTCCTGATATTTAGCCTTGGCTTGGAGCTAATGTCTGTATGAGAGAGAGAGAGAGAGAGAGAGAGAGAGAGAGAGAGAGAGAGAGAGAGAGAGAGAGAGTTAGGGATATAGGAGACTTGAAATATGTATAACCGTCAACGGGTTGGATTTCTTGAATATCTGAAAACCTTGGTCTTCCATTTTTGCAAAGAATTGAAGTTTCCATAATAAACTTGAGATAAATTGTTCAGTTTCCTTTCATTCTTAACGCATATAATTCTTCCTTCGCACTACACACCAAGTTTTGTATGAGAAATATGAATTTTGAATTATGGAGTGACTTGTCGGAACAGTTGTCAAGTGGGGAAGACAGAAGGGAAGCAGATCTGCATTATTCAAGAGTACAAGGCGTTAGGGTAAATTTGAGAATGCTTAGTGAAGTGACAGTTGAAGAAAAAGGGGGGGGGGGAAATCCATGGGAAGAAAAATAGAAAGGTGCTTGGAGTTAATGGGATTACGAATAAGATACTGCAGCACATTGTGGAAAGTGTGAATGAGAGTCCAGCCACGATGTTTAAGGTAGTCTAGGTGTGCATTACAGAAAGTTTTTAAAATTATTGGAGAGAGGAAAAATCTCTTCATATACGGGTGAAGATGGTAGAGTTGTCTGTAAGAATTATAGACATAACATTGTTAAGTAAGCTTAGGTAAGTTTATGAGAAGATTTTTACTGAGAAATTAAGACATGACGGGAGGATGGATAGGGGAAGAGCTGTGAGTATAAACAAGAAAGAGGAAGGCTTGGATCAAAAGTTAAGTATACCTTAGTTTAACCAGACCACTGAGCTGATTAACAGCTCTCCTAGGGCTGGCCCGAAGGATTAGACTTATTTTACTTGGCTAAGAACCAATTGGTTACCTAGCAACGGGACCTACAGCTTGTTGTGAATCCGAACCAGATTATACCGAGAAATGAATTTCTATCACCAGAAATAAATTCCTCTAATTCTTCATTGGCCGGCCGGAGACTTGAACTCGGGCCTAGCAGAACTCTACCGACTTGTCCAACGAGGAACGGGGCTTGGATCAAGAATTTATTCTGGAACAATCGAGGGGATGTGCTGAGTAGTATAGCAAATGATATTGTTTAGAAAATGATTTTTTTAAAATGATCGAAATATATCATGATGGACTTAAATTTAGCGTGTTAAATGAAATACATGTGGGACTTGAAGCATGACTAGTTTGGTGTAAAAGCGAGTCTTGAGCCAATATATGCTGTGTTCCCATGTCTGTTTAATACATTGAAAGCTGTAGTGTTGGAAGAAGTCGGAGGAAGTGAAGATGGAAAAATGGGTCATGAATGGAGTGTGGCGTGACTGATGCTTGCAGGTGATAGCCTAATGTTGAATGATGATAGAATGACAAAATGAATAGGCCAATGAAAATGGTTTGAAGGTATTTATAATGGAGAATATAAAAGTAAATATGAACAAAGCTGAGGTAATGAGGGTAAATGGAAGCGATTGAAAGCAGAATTGTTAAGTAAATATGGATGGCAAATTATAAAAGTATATGCTAAAGCTGTAGAAGAGACTGGAAGTGTTTATGGAAGCCAGAGTTGTAGTGTATGAAGGGATGTTGAGCCACCTCTTCTTTATGGAAGTTGATGGAAACAGAAAGTATAGCTTAAGCCGTTAAGATGAATTGTTATCGTAGTGACTCTGCCGTAAAGATTGTTGGAAGATTACGTTGAGGTGTTGTGGTCATGTAGAAAAACTAGATGGTTGTAAGCTGATGGAAAAAATGTACCTTATTGAAATGTGGGGAGGAAAATAAGACCTATACAGTGCTGAAGAGGTAAGTGGGTTCGATACACGGTTGATTAGCCTTTACTAGTAAAGAAGCTGCCAGTATTGTAGGAGCATTTTGTGTAAGGCGTTAAAAAGAAATGTGCCAGTTACTCTTATCTTATTTTTCTCTGTAATAAATACCCCTTGTTAAGGGAACATCTTACTGTTTATATATATATATATATATATATATATATATATATATATATATATATATATATATATATATATATATATATATATATATATACATCGAGTAAATAAAGTAGCATAATTAAATGTAGTGACGGACACACTCACATACATAATATGTATGTGTGTGTATATTATTTATATATATATTTATGTATATATATATATATATATATATATATATATATATATATATATATATATATATATATATATATATATATATATATATATATATATATACACACGAGTTTGCTCTTGCACACTCCTCTCCAAATGTGTCCGTCATTACATTAAAGTATGCTACTTTATTTACTCGATGAAAATGACTAGTGATTCACGGCTATATATCCAGAGCTTTTCTGGGCCATCGAAGTGATCTCGTTTGCTGACAAATACCTGAAATATTCACGCGAGTTTTCCGCTCAAAATAAAACTTTTCCACCCGTTATTATGACGTAACTTTTTGAGAACCTCTTCCTGAGCAAATAGGAAAACGTTCCAAGAGTTCATGACATTTATAACGTTTTATTTGTCTTGGTAAATAATTCCTATCATTAAAATATTTCGTCATATGAGAGAGAGAGAGAGAGAGAGAGAGAGAGAGAGAGAGAGAGAGAGAGAGAGAGAGAGAGAGAGAGAGAGAGAGAGAGAGAGCTAGTTTGATTTCGATCTCAGTATAGCAAAGGATGCCATTGCATTTTATTTGCTTTGAATTGAGAAAGTTCTTAGCACTTTAATGTTTGAGTACATGTGCGTTTGTTGACTTGTGATTTTTATGTGTATGTGATAGAGAAAGATATTTTCTTTGAAAGTGAGCCCTGCCCTGCTGAATGTGCCATGCGGTTCTCTTTGTTTTGATTTTGGAATACCTGTATTGTGTATGTGTGTGGTAGGGAGATTTGCATTGAACTTAAGCTTTGCGTGACTTACTATGCCCTTGTCGACATAACTTTCGAAAGTACGGTCTTCAGCTTTGTATGAGTGATTTTATAATTATCTACCAATTGTTACTTTCCAACGTTTGCACTGAGAGAGAGAGAGAGAGAGAGAGAGAGAGAGAGAGAGAGAGAGAGAGAGAGAGAGAGAGAAGAGAACATTGCAGTTCGGTCCCGTCCATAGTCGTGTTGGTGGGAACTCATGAAATTCAGAGACTGGGAATTGGAAATTTATTAGCCCTCGGGATAAGGGGGAAGCGATCCCCACGCTACTCTTGCGGGGCTGAATTTATTTTTAGCGCTAAAGTCACACGATATTGTTTTGGATTTCATTGTTATTCCAATGTTTTTATCACCTCCAGTTTATATACCGAGAGTAATTGGACGTTGCAGCTTTTATAATACGTATTTTTTTACGAATAATTTAATATTCCCAGCCAATCGGGACTCGCGTTGAGTATGATTGATATTTGGTCGATTACGAAAAACTGTGACATTTTTATATTCGCTATAACGCCTCCTAGTAGCTAATTTACTTTTAGTATATATTTGTTTTTATTTTTGAATTAAGGTAATTCTTCATTTTTTTTTTATTCCAGTGAGTGCAGTCGAAATATTTCACGTTGCGAGATCCTCTATTCATTTTCATTTCTTAAAATTTCAGATTTTCTTCTACTAGTCATGACATGCACATATATATATATATATATATATATATATATATATATATATATATATATATATATATATATATATATATATATATATATATATATATATATATATATATATATATATATGTGTGTGTGTGTGTGTGTGTGTGTGTGTGTGCATTTAATTATTTTGCCTTTGCACGTACACGAGAGTACTAGGCGTCAGAATGGGCTGTGCTCAATACGCGTTACTTAGGTCCTAATGAATATAACATATCTTCAAGTTCAGTAACATCAGTTGGATGTGTATGTATTGTTCTCGCTTGATTCGAAACTCGTGGTTGACCACGCCTTTCTTTGATCGTCATGGTCAGGTCACCATAGTTTTAATTATATTCTGTTGTTTTTTAAACTCACAGTGAGAACAAATAAAACGAAATTCTTTGCATTTTATCCGAAGGAATTAGTCGTTCATTTTAGTCAGGGGGGGCAATTGCTCTTCTGTGCATGTTAAAGTGTAGAACAACTGCGGTGTCCTGGGAAGGAATGTTTAGCCAAATTTGGTGCACAAGTTGGCCTGTATTTAAAAGTAGGTTATATATATATGTGTATATGTATACACACACACTGTTAGCGTTGTCCTAATCTTTGAGTTATGCAAGGCCAATTGTGGGTGTGGCGGCGTTATTGTAAGGGATTCTCAAAACTCGCACTTGGAGTTATACAGTTTTCCGGATGGTTTTGCTTACCTTGATAAAGTAGTCTTTGTGTTTATGAAATTGACGTAATAAGGACCAAGAGCGTTATACTTGCCGTAGAAACAACAAAATTGCTTCTTTAGCTATTTGCACAAATAAGTTTAGGCTTAGATATGGCTTGGAATTGTGAAAGTAAAAGCTAAGCATGTATATGTACTTCCTTCCCAGTTTCTCTGAATATACCCTTTTCCCCTGTCCCCCTAGTTTAAAGTTACAGCAGATGTTTCCCTGTGGTATGTACAGTCAGCCAACTCATGCTTTTCAACTGGTAAAGCCAGGCCTCCCATGCTATTTGACTGGCAGATTAAAGAATATGCACATGTTCATGAACTGACGGTTAGATTCATGCGAATGCTATGAAGAAAAGATATTAGACTGCTGCGTTTTTATTACTCAAAACCTCTGTGTGCACAAGGACGCATGATTACCAAAATTTGCTTAAACGCCACAAAAACGTAATTATAATTGCTTCGTCGCTGTTTCATATTTTGACTTTAACTAAATCTCCTCAGGGACGTAATTTTAACTTGATCAGGCGTCGTGTAACCAGTTGCAGTCATTTTTTTTTTTTTTTTTTTTTTTTTTGTAAATAAACGAATCCACACTGGGTGACTCGATAAGGTAAATCCCCAAACGGTGAAGAACAGAACTGTTTCAAGGGAAGATCTACAGGCATCCTTTTGTCACTGACGGAAAGCCAACATCCATGTATTGGTTGGCTAGAAGCTGATTAATTCATGGATCATTGCCTTGCCCTTGTTGTCATTCACACTATATCGACCTTTATGTTCAGTAATTTTTTGTCTGTAGAATTGAGTGCAACACTAAGAATTGCCTTTCTTTAGGTAACTGTGACAGCATTACGAAAGAGCAGCCTATGACCAAACTAAAAAGAAAATTATTGCTTTTAGTAATGCCTTTCGCTTCAGTTGGATCAAAACCTTCAGAATGGGAATCTGTTACATGAACTGAGGATTTTGCGCATTGCACCGTGAGGCCAAGTCCTAAGATAAATCAGTAACATTTAATTAATCAGTATATAATTTCCAGAAGTGTGGTGCTGTTGGCTATTGACCATGTCGAAGATTAATAATGTAAGCCAGTAACTACAATTTATCCATGAAGTGAACAGTTCAGTCACCTAGTTTTTTACGTTGAGGGGTATCCTTGTTGTTCTATAATGTGTTCCTGCACATGAATGTAAACTGCATCCCGCTACAAAGCATCGGCAGAAAGACAGAATGAGGTTCACCTTATAATGCACCTACAGCGAGCGCACTCTTGGGTCGGACATTCAACCTAGAAGTCTCCCTTCCTACGATGCAGTGCAGCTGCCATGTAGAATACGCAGTCAGAAAATAGAATTAGACGCAGTCTTGGACGTTTTAGGCGAGGAAAAGAGAATTCCAAATTTCTCCCGGGTACAGGGACTTCACTATTTATATGTCCTGATTTAAGCTGCTGCATAACAAAGTGATTCTGTCTAAAGGGAGAATGGATATAACAAGGTAACTACTGCTCTCCATATTGCTTGCCAGAGGTCTCTCGTCAGTGGATTTTGTTTAGCAAGAACACCCATTCCAGGCGACCAAGTTTTCCGCGTGTCATGAGTAATGGTTCTTGGTAGAGGAAGTTATTCACATTAGCAGACTGGGAATTATGCCACTGATAAATAAACTTGCCATAGCACTTGAAATAGACTATTATTACTGAAAAGTTAGGATGACATCAATCAAAGATTGGAAGATAAGCCTTGTCAGATGTAAGACGGAAATCAGCGGCACTTCGTGAATGGTTCTTTCCGTGTTTTATGCATGAAATGTTGCTTACATTTGTGTTATAACAAAAATGGACCTATATTCTTTCACCTCGCAAGTGAATTGAAATACGGAAAATGTCTTATTATTCATATTCATTGCATACATGTAGAGATTTGTAATCACATTCATATATGTTCTTAACCAAATACAGATATCCAGTGCTCATTAACATACAAAAATACTACATATATTTAACACATATAGATGTCCAATTATTTGTAGCGTACATACATACAGACTTGATGTGCACCCCTTTTTTGTCTTCATTTCCCCTAATATCCCTGGTATTTACTCACTTCCTTGCGTGTCTCGAGGCGAGAACGCGTCTCCTTTGACAAGCAGATAAACTGAATGAAAAATGAAAAGTGGAGAATATTTGGCCACGCGTTGCAACCTCATTTAAGATCCCTGTGTTCCCACGCGAGACAAAAGATTGTCTTCGTCGAGTGGGACGGAAATTACAAACGGCAGATGAATTGCCTCGAGCGGAAAAGAATCACGATATTATGCCCGCCCCCACTGGAAGGGGAATCTGCGGTTTTAATGTTTAAATGTTCGTTAGGAAGACGATTGTTTCACTTTTTAAGCGTTCGATGTCGCGGTATCCATATGACGCCTGCAGTATGTAGATTTATGTAGTTATGTTGCTTTTCTGTTTATTGTTTTAGAAATAGTTTAAGAATTTCACATAATTTGTACATCAAGAGGTAGAATCCCGTAACATGAAGGAATCCATTGTTAGTTTTGCAGAAGCGTTTTGTAGAGATGAATGAGGGCAAATTGCAGGTAGCATTAATAAGGCTTCGTTTGATAGTTAGGATTTTGTGATCGAATCAGCTTTTCTTCAGATATATCAGGATGCTTTTATTCATTCAAAGCATTGAAAATTTATAGCAAGGATGAATCTTTTCTGAGTAACACCTTGAAAATTTAGAAGCTGCCTCTGATTTGTGGTATTTTAGTTTGTACTCTGATTTATTTCGATGAGACCTTTCTTTGCATAGAGCGTAATCAGACTCCAATTTTATTTCGATTATTTTATATTCACAGTTGAAGACATGTTGTATTGCATTCAAATCTTCTTACGTGTAAATAAAATTTCTTTCAGCATTTTAAGTGTTTCTTGCCAAGTAATTTTAATTTTTTCGTTGTAGCTTTTCGTCTAATACCTGGTTCACGTAGAAACCTCTTATTCAGTGAGACCTTATTGATCATGGTCAGACCTTCTTCAGGTGTGACCATATTCCAGCCAGACCCTATTCCCTTTAGGCCTCGCTGGCCCAGACCAGCAGGCCCTCCTTTTATCGGGGCATATCTGCTTTTATGACGGAGTGATGTCATGCAGGAAATGATAAACAAGCGCCCGTCATTCCACGCATCGGCATATCCCAATGTTTGCCATATACCGTGACAGCTAATAACCGCAGGATACGACTGCCATTAAGGGCGCCCTAAAACGGACATCTCTTTGTCGTTGAAAAATGTTCGGACGACGACTGATGCGACATAAACGTCGCCCTTAAAGGTCGTATGGGCAGGCTGCTGTATTGTCCCGTAATTAGGGAAGAAGGGCAGGGCGTCTTTTCCTTCCCTCCTTCTTGTTGTTAGTTAAGGAATCTCTCTCTCTCTCTCTCTCTCTCTCTCTCTCTCTCTCTCTCTCTCTCTCTCTCTCTCTCTCTCACACACACACACACACACGGCTAGCGTTCGTTTGATGAAACTTCTAAATACTCTCTCTCTCTCTCTCTCTCTCTCTCTCTCTCTCTCTCTCTCTCTCTCTCTCTCTCTCTCCACCTGTATGATTTACTGAAGCTCTCAACGTTGTTCCCCTCTATTCATTTTTCCAACCCTTTTATAAATGGGATCTGAAAAGGTTGCAAGAAAGGGTAACATTGAAGTTGAAATATAGAGCATCGGTATGAAAACAGATTAAAAAGCCGTTTCTGCTTATCCATGGTAAGGGGGAGGGGGTGTTAAAGGGGAGGGGCTTAAGGTCATTTTCGTAGGAGGGAGATGAATTTTATAATCACTTTAGAGCAGAAGATTAGTGTTGCATCCCCATATTTCAGCACGTTAGAAAAAGGACGGGAAAATGAGTATTAATGATACTGGAGAGCAGTTGAAATAGTGCGGTGAATAAATGAGTTGATTTCAGTAAATGAAATTACAGATGATGGGAATTAGTGTTTTACAATGTAAATTAGTTGCAACATACTGAGGGTAATTTGAGAGGAATTAGTTTGTTGATTTATTGTTTATAATGACGCTGGTTCTTTCCAAGCAATTTAAAAAAAGGGAAATGTTTATAATTCCTTATTGAAAATTATGTTTGGTACAAATGATACCGTGTGACGTCAGTTAACCCCTTAATGATGCCACTGTTAATAATGCTGTACACACATATTTTTTTCATATATATATATAGATATTTTATATATATATATATATATATATATATATATATATATATATATATATATATATATATATATATATATATATGTATATATATATTATATATTATATATATATAGTGCTATATATATTTATATATTTTCATATATATATGCACATATGTATGTATGTATATATATACATAGTATGTATATATATATATATAAATATATTGTATATACATACATACATACATACATACACAGTGAATATGGCAGTACAGTTTCCAATTTCCAAAACAGTAATGTAGAGATCGAAGAAGGAAAAGACTGCCTTTGATATATTGATCAATGGATTGATTTTTGGAATAATACTGTTGTTGCAACTGCAAAAGACACTGACTTCAGAAAAGATATCTAACTTATTAGTGTAATTGACGAGGCTAGTTTGAAAACGACACTAGAGACTACTGTAAGGCGAAAAAGGTTAGTAACAGAATTACGTTTGTCCGTAAAAAAAGACATGTAGGTAAAAAAATAAGAAATATCCGTTAAAGATAGATTGATGCCGGTATAAGGACGAGAAGACAGTAAAAGGACGATACGCGTCTGTAAAAGAACGGTATGTGTGCCTAAAAGGACGGAACATGTCCTTCGAAAAGGACGGAAAGGGTCCGTGAAGGGGAAGGGACGGAGGAGAGAAGGGAGCATCGCAAGGACAATATATAAGAAATGAGGTTCTCCCTCAAGATAAATTTATGACGAGGAAGACAAATTGCGCGGAATTCCCAGGAAAACGAAAATCGCTTCGTTCGAAATGTTTTCCCCGATCAGATCCTCCTCCTCCTCCTCCTCCTGTGTTCTCCTCAGTTTTGGGAATCATCGACCATAACTTTCCAACTTTATAACCCGGAATGGAAGTAACGTGAAGGAAGGGTAGTATGTCATCCTCCGGAATAAAATATGTCCGTGTATACGTGGCCCTGTTCTTTTTAATACGTCATTTTGATATGATGCAATATTTTAAAAGGCAAGAGAGGACATGGTACTAATGTGGCCTAGTTTTACAATGATAAGAATAGAGGTCGTATGAATGTGGCGTAGTATTTAAAATTGTTCGAAAGGATGTGGGCCTGATGTGACGCAGCGTTAAAAATGGCAAGAAAGGACAAGGTCTTGATGTAGATAAATGTTAAAATGGCAAAAAAGGGTGTGTTATTGACATGGCGTAGTTTTAAAATGTTGCGAAAAGATGCGGTGTTAATATGGTACAGATTTTAAAATGTGAAAGGATGTGATATTGATATGGCGCAGTTTTTAAAAACGTGAAAGGATGTGGATATGGCGCAGTTTAAAAGTCGCATGAAAAGATGTGGTATAATGTAGTTTTTAAAAAGATAAAGACATGGCAGTGATATGAAATGTCTTACAAGGTGGATGCTTAAGAATATCATAATTCGGAGAGAGATGGTGTTGTTTATCCATCTGCTTGGTTTAGTGTGATATGCGGTTTTGGTATGGTAAAGTATAAAGAGCAAAATTGGATGTTGTCTCGATACGGTACTATATTAAAAAAAATTTAAAGGATATTACCTTGTCATAGTTGAATATCAAATAGACGAGAGAAGAAAATAAAATATAATTCTAACATAGGACTGTATTATAAGAAAAGATAAGATATCTTAATGTAGAAAGTTAAGGCAGTATTATTATCATGCAGCATTGCATTGGGTAAGAAAGATAGGATATTGTGATGATGTAAAATGCAGAATAAAGGAGAGAAAGGATATGTTATATAAATGGTGCAGTATTTGCAAAATGGAAGTAAAACTAATATCATGTCATTATATGAATTCCGGGACCATAAGTAGGAAAAAAGGGGTGGGGGTCGGAAGCCATTGACTGAACAATAAATATTGAACAGGAATTATCGACAGGGAGGTTTTAAAAAGATATCGAATGAAATTATGAAAAACATCCAAAAAATTAGCAGATTCAGACGGGGAAGAAGGGACCCTTCACTCTCTCGGCTTTTTTCTCACAGAGAGAGAGAGAGAGAGAGAGAGAGAGAGAGAGAGAGAGAGAGAGACTGACTTTGATCATTGGCTCCGAAATAATAATTTGCTACGAATGAGACCGGAGTAATCCCCCTCTGAATTTCGGAAGCCTTATGAGTTTTTTTCTGATTGAATGAGCTCTCTTCATTTGGCGGCACCGTTGAGGAACTTGTCGGCTGTGATACTTGGCGCTAAATGTGTCATTCCCGCGGATTACGAGGGCTCCGTTACATAATGGTTCTCATGCAGTGACTTTGGAATTATTTTATTTTCGTCGCAGTTTGTTTTTCTTCTTCCTTGAAGGGTTGTTGGAAGGCTTAATCCTCCTTCTTTTAGCTGGGATTGGGCCCACCCTGAATTTGTAACGTCTATCATTTTAGGACTTAAGGCTCCATACAGAATTGGTGGTGACTGACGGTAGGAGAACTTGAATAGAATCAAAATCTTTATTTTGACTGAGATTCTCTCCGTGTTTATTACTTGGTTGCCTTTAGTTGTTGTATATGCAGTAGGTGAATTTGAAGATCAAAGTTCACGGTGACCGAGATGAGATGATTACAAAAATATAAGGTTAATAGAACTATTGTATGTAGATTGTAAGCATCCAAGGTTTTTCTTTATGTATATGTAATGGCTTATTGTATATAAGTGTGTTTGTGTGGGCGTGTGCTCGTTGTAAAGTTAGGAATAATTTTCACTTGGTTGCACATTCAATATCTGTTAGGAAAGAAATTCATATGTTTCGTTTTCTATTTATTTCCACATTTTGATCTGTGGCTAAGCTGTTGAAGAAAAAAGCATCTTCTCAAACACAGTAAGGTATAAACAGTAATATATTCAGTTTCGTTTTGTTTTTCAGACAAGAGTAATTGTGTAGACACAAGACCGACAAGCAAACTATTTTAAATACTACAGTCGAAAAGACGGTCAGCCTCGTAGACTATTCTTGCCCTAACCGATAGAAACTAGAAATCAAGAAAAGGAAGATTAAAGCTTCAACTTGAAGATAGAAGATTTTAAGAGGCAGTGAAAGTAGAAGTGGTAAGAAAATTCCAAAGCCTGTCAGTAGAGGGCAGTTGTGGAAATGGATGTTACCATGCGGTCCTTAGGCGCAGAGGTTCTTAGGGTTCGAAATAGATCCCATAGAGAAAAGGTAACAGATTTTAGAGAAGAGGAATTAGTATATTATTATAACATTGCTTCATAGTGTATGGCGTTGTGTTCAAAATCAGCAGGCTTCATTTCCCAAAATTTGATGTTCTTAACAATTCGATTATGCTGAAAAAGAATGCCGTGACCATCCAACGATGGAAATAGTTCACGAACATTCTTTATTCATTTATATGTTTTTCCTTCTAGTTAAACAATATAAGAGATGGCCATGTATAACATACTGTAGTGTTTGATTTGTTAAGTATCCGTTCGCTGTGTAAGCGGGGACGAGTAAACGTATGCGTACGATGGAATTTTGACGTTAACATATTCGCAGTAAATAATGAAGAGTTAAGTAAGTGAATGTTATACCTTGATCCGTATGCATGTTTACGACTGCTTCAGAGATAGTGTTTATTCCATGCAACTAGCAAGATTATTATGTATGGTTTACTCATTGCATATTTACTTTTGTTGTGAGTAAATTTGTTGTTAACATGACTTTTGATAGAATTAAATATTAGATATACTCCCATGATGAATTTTCCTTATGACACTTGACATTCCCTTAGCGGAGACCGGCGCAGGTTCTCATGTTCTTGTTATCTAGCCTTTGCGAGCGAGTGATATGATACCCGTCAGTTTGAAGCTGATATCTTACTGATGCCTTCCGACCCATCAGCCCCTCCAGGTCTCATATCTCAATATCGTACCAATCCACCAAATTGAAGTGCTGTTAACTCTGATTCTTCTCGACGACCACCGTGATTCTCTCTGTGCCTCATGCAGCGTTCTCCCTCGGCCGTGCCCAGCTGACACAGACAGACTATTAGCGAGTGACTGCATTCGTTCTTATTAGGGTTATCGACTTCTGCGAGTGCACTTCGGGGTATGTTGATTGTGATGCTCTGTATCAGGTGTAATTGCTTTGTCGGTGAAACTGGAGGGATCATTCGTTTTCTCTTGGTTTCCCCTTCTTCCTCTCTCAGCTCTTCTCTGTGCCTCTGTCCTAAAAGGGAAAGAGCTGGATGAAATTTTACCCCCTGGCTCTAGACCCGGGCCAGCCAGCAAGTGAAAGATTTTTTTCGCCCTTTTAACCGCGTCCGTCATTTTGTTATAATACGCTTGAATTTTTTTTTTTCTTTTTTCAAATGCTATGAGAATTATTTCCAGAATGAAGTGTTTTGATTGCCTCCCATTACTGTACTTTTATGCTGTATCAGTGTTCGTGTGAAAATATTCTGGCAAATATTTTCATAAATTTAATGAGAACCTCTTATGTTTCCGTTATTATTATTATTATTATTATTATTATTATTATTATTATTATTATTATTATTATTATTATTATTATTATTATTATTATTATTATATGAAAACCCCACCCCTTTGGCAGAATTTCGCAGTACATATTCCTGGTATTGTTTCCACTTGTGTGTCATTTACTTTTCTATCTGCAGTAGGTTGCCTCGTTTGACAAAGCCTTGTAAAAGTGTCTTCTTATTCTTTGTTTTCTTCTGGCCATAACTGTATTAGTTTCTTATGAATGCTTACGTCAGATAAAAACGAGTTATTTTTGTAAAAATACGAACAAAAAACTTAATTGGAAAGTGAAAATTTTTACTTTACATGTAATAAGGTAATCAATATCGTTAAATCATTTTCAGTTGTGCAACATTTACTATCACGAAATTTACACATAAATGTGTAATCAGATAATGCCAGTTGACTCTGAATATGGCACCCTACTTGATTCGACGAAACATTGATGCATTAATATGATATAATCTTTAGCACCCTTTTCGATGAAGCACTTGTCATGCAGACATGAATGACGTCTCAAATGTATCGCATATCAGATATATTTGGATATTTAATTTTATTTTTCTTCTTAGTAACTTTTCTTTTTTTACCAAGCATTTGTTTCAACCAGTTGTTTACTAATCATTCACACGCTTTATTGACGTATTTAAAATTAATACTTTCGCGTATCGCCATATACGATATAGTGTTCACATGATTTTTTTTTATTTTACTGAAAACTTTGCCGTCTAGCGTTTTGTATCTCTTGATAAAATAGATGATATGAGTCAAATAATATTTACTAAAATAATGCATGTATTGGAATTACATGCTGTTCACTTTAGTATGTGCTTGTGTTGTGTGTATATATATATATATATATATATATATATATATATATATATATATATATATATATATATATATATATATATATATATATATAGTATATATATATATATATATATATATATATATATATATATATATATATATATATATATATATATATATATACATACTCTCTCTCTCTCTCTATATATATATATATATATATATATATATATATATATATATATATATATATATATATATATATATATATATATATATATATATATATATATATATATATATATATATATATATATATATATATATATTAACTTTATCACATACACAATTGTTCTGTCATTAGTAGAATTCTAAAGGACCTCATTCAAACTGGATTGTACGGATACTTGATAATGTGGACTGTTTGTCCAAGAAAGCTTGTAACTTTTTGAATAAAAACTCCATTAGATACCATCCAGTTTGAATGAGGTCTTTTTAGTAATATATATATATATATATATATATATATATATATATATATATATATATATATATATATATATATATATATATATATATATATACACACACACACACACACACACACACACACATAAGCTCATACTAAAATGAATAGCATGTAATTCCAATACATGCATTATTTTAGCAAACATTATTTGACTCATATTACCTATTTTATCAAGAGATAAAAAACGCTAGATGGCAAAGAAGTTTTCAATAAAAAAAACGTGACGTGAACACTACATAGCGATAAACGAAAGCATTAATCTTATTTACGTCAGTAAAGCGTGTGAATGACTGGTAAACAACTGGTTGAAACAAGTGCTTGCTAGAAAAAAAACCGTTACTAAGGAAAATAATTAAATATCCAAATATTTAATATTTGATATGCGATACATTTGAAACGTCATTTATGTCTGCATGATTAGGAATATATCATATTAATGCATCAATGTTTCGTCGAATATATATCAATGTTTATATATATATATATTATATATATATATATTACATCCATAGAATACACAATCACGTGTGGAACAAATAAATTTTTCTGGATCGAACCCAGGTCTCTCAAGTGGAAAGCGCGTTTTATAGAGTAACCAGGCCAAAAATACTCAGGTTCCAACTTCTTTTAGACTGATATCTGAGACCTGGGTTCGATCCCGACGTGAGTCAGAAATATATATATATATATATATATATATATATATATTTATATTTATATTTATATTTATATATTATTATTACATCCGTATAGCGTTTTCTGGAATTCACCTTAACGCTTTTTATAGAGTAGGCCAAAAATACCTACTGATATCAGATACACACTACAATAGAATCAAATAACACCTCCCGTTGGCGGGTAATGCCGCCAGTGCACCTGTAGTCATTACTTAAGGTTCTTTGCATCGTCTGTTTTGGCCCCTAGCTGTAATCCCTTTCATTCCTTTTACTGTATCTCCGTTCATATTCTCTTCCATCTTACTTTCTTCCCTCTCCTAACAAGTTTTTAATAGTGCAACTGCGAGGTTATCCTCCTGTTACACCTTTCAAACCTTTTTACTGTCAGTTTCTGTTTCAGCACTGAATGACCTCTTAGTTCCCAGCGCCTGGCCATTCTCCTAATTTCTATATTCTATTCCATTTACAGATAACACCTTAGGCTTTCAACTGTGCATTAAGCCCAAAAGCCGTTGGTTTGAATCCTGGCCAGGTAGCTGCTTACCACAAGTAATTCCCTTTTGGTGTAAGTTAGTCCCAAGTCAAGTGAATTCGATATATATAAATATATATATATATATATATATATATATATATATATATATATATATATATATATATATATATATATATATATATTTATTTATATAATATACATGTGTGTGTTTACTGTACATGTGTGTGTGTGTATATATATATATATATATATATATATATATATATATATATATATATATATATATATATATATATATATATACTGTATATATGTATGCATGTATGTTGCCATAAAAGACAAAAGAGAGGTGTACAATTCTATTAACTGTATGAATAATTAGTTTGAAAACATACAAAATAAGCTCTAGCCTCGCGTAAATAGCTACATCAAAAGGGGGATAGATTAATTAGATATTCCACAACACAAGTTTAGCCTTCATATGTGATATCAATGATGCAGCGAAATGATAAAACAGCCATCATTTGTTTCGTAAAGTTTTAATTGGATGTTGTTATTGTCACTCCTGCTCCTGATACTATCATCATTATTATTATTTTAGTAGTAATAGTAGGCTACTTCTGCTGCTGACATTGTATCAGTGATTGACTAAACTGTATTTTTTTGTCAGTAAAAATCCATTGACAGTATTATAACAGGCCTTTAAAATATGATTAGCTTATATTGTCAAATCTAGGAATTTCATTTTTAATTTTGCAGTAGGAATTATCAGCGCTTAGGTTATTTCTATTATCAATATCTAGATGTTTTAACTTTCGTCACCCATCGTGTGAATTACAAATAGCTCAGTATTTTCGGTTTTGTAAATAGCCACCTGCACCTCGCATTGACTAGTGTAGGCTATGCACTATCTAGGTACAAGGGATTTACATGCTTCGAGTCCTGTAAGACCATCGCTGCTCTGGTTGGTGTGGAAAGATTTACTGGTTCTACCACACTGGACTGATGTTCTAATCCAAGTGCTATTTCCATCGACTGGTACAAAGCCACCAGACTTTACTCCGTCCCTCTTTTTCTACGAGAGAGAGAGAGAGAGAGAGAGAGAGAGAGAGAGAGAGAGAGAGAGAGAGAGAGAGAGAGAGAGAGAGAGAGAGCAAACGTTGTTATGGAGGGTTGCTTGTCAATATGAAATGGAAGTTTATTTTTTATTCTTTTTTCCATTATTATTAATTTTATCCTTTTCCAAGTGCCATCGTTACCTCAGTCATTAACGTAAAGCGCGTTGTTTTAAGGTCAGTTTCCGTTATATGCTGTATTCCGATCTATTTAGATTGGCAGTTAGTTTCTGTACTTTAAAAAGCTTATTTGTTAGATGCGTTTGAATTCAGATTGCATCATCTGTATATTTGCATTTGTATTTGTGTACGTATGTGTGTGTGTGCGGGTTGCTTACGAGCTTCCATGCATATGTTGCTATAAGGGTACATTGGTATTGCTTGTGTTATGTTGTTCGAGGGAAAATGTGTGAATGTCATTTTCTGCTTCACACGATCTTAGTGCCATCTTATTCTTAGGTCGGAGCTTTCTCATTTTAGAGGACTTTCCTCCTGACTTGGTGCGGCTCCCAACTTTGCTTCTTCCTGGGAAATACGAATTTTTGTGCAGGGACCTCATACGATTTTAGGTGTACACTGAGTGGAACATCCCCAGCACATGTTTTCTTCTTTTTACGTACCGTTATAATTTTGTTGTTTTAAGATTTAATTGTATAAATAGAAATTGTATTATTATTATTTGAATAGATAGAATATATATATATATATATTATATTATTATTATATATAATTTTTTTTTTGGATTTTAATCGCTTTTTCATTTGCAGTACACCTTCCATTGTGGGTCGTGTCGATTTTTAATAATGTTGGCTTTGTTATTCCTCTTTGTTTCGATTGTATAAGCTATAAAGAACGAGGTTTCATTTGCTCACAGTTCCGCTGTTTTGCAGAAAAGAAAATCTTGTGCTTCACATTATAATATTTTTTTGTTCTGTCATGCAGAAAGTTTCCGCCTCCAGAGTTCTATTATGGATATATACTCTGTCGCAGGTAAATTATTATTCCATAAGTCTTGTTGATGTTTTCCAGTATTCGTATTGTGTCACGATGAAATTTTTTGCTGCGTCTTTGAAATTTTGCCGTGGTGAGACACTAGCAATATAATACTTTTCTTTCACATTTTGTTGAGTGCATGATTTTGTTTTCAATATGAAATCTTGTGAGTATGGAGTTTGTGTGAGCTTTGCCGAGGAAAATACTTATTCCGAGTAATGAGATCTTGAATTGTTTTTGAAAGAATGTTTTTATAGACTTTCCATGTGGGAAACGATTAATCTGTAGAGCAATATTAGTAATGCAAGGACTTTGCAGGGATCAGGAGAACTGGAAGGTTTTAAGTTCCGTAAAATCGCCTTTTCAAATTATTTTGCTTCCATCTACCTTCGTTCCTTTACTCTTGCTATCATTCCTTTCATCTTTCTCACCTTTTACCAGTTTCTGCCGTTTCTCTTGACCTTCGCTAATAATGTACTGTTAGTGAACATCAACCACTCTGACACATTTTATATATATATATAAATAAAAAATGTATGTATATATATATATATATATATATATATATATATATATATATATATATATATATATATATACACATATACATACATACATACATACATACATACATACATACATACATACATACATACATACACATACATACACAAAGGCAAGTGAAACAGCGATTAAAATCCAGTATAAAATACCCAAATAATAATAATACAATTTCTGTTTATACACTTTCTATCGTATAAAACTGAACAAAGCTATTTCGACGTCGAATAGAACATGTACTGAGGATGTTCCACTCATATACACCTAAAATTGTATGAGGCCGCTGCAAAAAAAAACTCGTGTGTATATGTATATATATATACTGTATATATATATATATATATATATATATATATATATATATATATATATATATATATATATATATATGTGTGTGTGTGTGTGTGTGTGTGTGTGTGTTTTATTCGGATCCTTCCTAGATAGCAACCTCAAGGGTTTTAACCTGATATGTATCCACCTTTGAGGCGTGTTTAGTACAAGTCTTTTGGGGATTACCGTAAAAACATATGCAAAAGTCTGTAAATATCGTAAAGAGAATGACCCCCAAGAAATATTAGTCATAGATAACGACCCTGAACTTTGTTGGGGGTCACTGTCTAGGAAACATCCGTTTTATTCCAAAGTTATGTGATGAAAATAATTTGCGACATTGTGAATATAAAGGTAAATGAAATGTACTTTGTCATATTACTTTGGTTTCCTGAGTTTTAGCATCAGAATGTTATTGGTTTCTCTGGATATGCAGTTTGCATCTGTTATTGGGCAAACTTTGGAAACGAAGCACGAGACATACGCAGTGATAAGTAATATGATTTGACCATTTTTTTCTTATTCATATCTTATGCATTTTATTTATTCACAATTCCTCAGATTTAATGTCGTTTATTGATAACTATTTGCATTTTACTATTGTGTAATATTTGAAAACATTGTATGTGTGTTTATGTGAGTTTGTTGAACTTGATATTCTAATTTTTTTGCAACTTCTCATTTTTTGTTGTTTGTTAACAAGTTCTCGTATTTTGGTTTTGTTCTGAATATCTGAATCATTTATAGAATGCTGATAACGCCGTGTATTATTTTGTTATTGTTTGCTAAAAATATATTATTTCTGTATACTGATAACTTCTCTTTTGTATGTTTGTTGATAACTCCCTGGGTCTTTCTGACGTTTGTTGATAAAGCTTTTCTTGTATCACTCAAATTGCCTCCTGTTGCCTGTAGAACATCATGTCAGTTATTCATCGTTCTCATATTCCCCTTTTCTGAACTTTCTCTCTCTTTCCCACTCAAATCAAGTGTCAAGAGTTTTGCGCCGAGAGCACTGTATTGGCCCTCACAGAGCACGAAAGGGGGAAGGGAATTAAAGGGAACATGAGAGCATTTCGCCCTGCTTTCAGACCTCGTCATATCTTAGTTCTCTGCAGTCCGCCATTTAATTGGATGATCGCTTTGTAAAAGAAGACTATTGAGATGGATATTTATCTGTCCGTCCGCACTTTTTCTGTCCGCCCTCAGACCTGAAAAACTACTGAGGCCCGAGGGCTGCAAATTGGTATGGTGATCATCCACCCTCCAATCATCAAACATATCAAATTGCAGCCCTCTAGCCTCAGTGTTTTGTATTTTATTTAAGGTTAAAGTTAGCCATGATCTTGCGTCTGGCATCGTTATGGTGCCAACAACACAGGCCACGATCGTTCCGTGGCTGAAAGTTTCATGGGCCGCGGCTGAGAGTTTCATGGGCCGTGGCTGAGAGTTTCATACAGCATTATACGCTATATATATAGATTTCGGCGCATTTTTTACTTGTTTTTTAATGTTTCCCCACTGTTCTCTTTTCTGGTTCTTTTTTTATCTCGAATGCAAATCAGTCTATTCATGAAGTCTGTTTTTCTTTCGATGTGTTTTTTGCCCTCATTGTGTTACTGGTTTTGTGGCAGAGTTCATAGTTTCTGTCATTGTCTTGACTTTCGTTCTTTTCTTTTGGCTCGCATTGTTCTCCCATCCGATTTTCTTATTCATTCCGGTCAGCTTTGGGATAATCTCTTCCTCTATTATCTGTTTCTGGCTATTCTAATTGCCTTGTTCTGCAAACCCTTCCTTAGGAGCTATTTCTGTTCTTCCCTCTTTTTTAGTTTTTCCTCCCTCTCCCTTTAGCAACCCCTCTTTATCCTCTGTTTCTGTATCCATTCTTCTTTCCTCTCTTTCGTTAATTATTTTCACCATATTTTGTTTTAGTGTTCTATATTCAGACTTCTTCATCATGTGATTTCGACCATTCCTCTGTTTTATATCTTTTTGTTTTCCTTATTCTCATTAAATTTCACTCCATTTTCTCCTTAAGTCCAACTAGTTTTATTAGCCACTGCTAGTTCCCCTCGTTCTACTCTATTGGCGGGGCAGAGACCGTATGTCCATACAAAGCCATCGACTCCGCTCACCCACTGTATTATCAAACCATGAGATACGTACGTCCTTTAGACGAATGTTAGCTAATGCCCTTGCCTTATTGTGGCCCGTAAGTCTGGTGGGGTGTGAGAGGAATTAGGTGGCCTGGTGTGGACCTCCGAAATCTGAACAACGAACAGAGACGAGATACAGAGCCTCTTCGCCCCCATTTTGAAAGGATCCGAATATGGACGGTCTAGTGGGAGAACGCTACTCTGCTTCGGGAAAATGATAATAAAAGAATGAACAAGTTTTGCCTCGGAATAGTCACCCTACCATTTTCCTTCATTGTGACAGGTCATGCAAGAGAAAGTTCCTGGACTGTCAATCGCCTGAATGAGTGGGAAAATGGCGGTAGAGGAAAGTATAGGGAATAGCTATGAAAACGGATGTACTACCGCCAGTACAAGGAAAGCCACATAAACCAGGAGGAAGCGTGCCACTGCCATCAACCTCAGCAAAACCATTCAGTCTTGATTTCATTTGAAGTTATCTCACGTTATCCCCCAAACGACGGTCACATTTCTCACCATGTGTAATACCAATACGCGGAAACAGCAACTGTGAAGAACAAAAGTTTCTATCTACTCTGGACGCTCGTTGCAGTTACACATTCAAACCCCCTTTTTTTTCAGACTGGCAACTTTCCAATGGGGATAAAGGCCAAACACTTTCAAAATTTTCAAAATACATTTCCTTCTTGGAGATTTTCGTCTTGTCAAAGACGCTATTCATAACGAGGGAATTTTTAATAATACGTTCATTTACTGTAAATGCAGACGAAGTTTTGAATTATTATTATTATTATTATTATTATTATTATTATTATTATTATTATTATTATTATTATTATTATTGAGTAATAAAAATCCACAATTATATATAGTAAATATATTACTATGTAAAAAGAACCAAAAGACTTTCGAACACCTGAACGGTGTTCTCATCAGTGTTAACGTTAACACTGATGAGGAACACCGTTCAGGTGTTCGAAAGTCTTTGCTTCTTTTTACATAGTAATATATTTACTATATATAATTGTGGATTTTTATTACTCACATTGTTTTTCACGAAATTGTGAATCTATTATTATTATTATTATTATTATTATTATTATTATTATTATTATTATTATTATTATTATTATTATTATTATTAGGTGCGTGGCGTTCTTCTATCTTGGTGGTTAGTTATTATTATTATTATTTATTATTGCTCTTTCACTAAATAGAAAGCAAACGGAGATACACATTGGCTCTATAGTCTTTCTTTCTCTATCCCAGTCGATTAAAATTTAGCAATAGCATAAATGCAAACAATACTCTGGAAAAAAGGAAATAATTTGGAAAAACTTTGTTGAAAATAACTATCGTCGTATGTTTTCCATATGGTTCTGTATTGAATGGTAAGAATAACGAAAATGAAAAGAGAGAATGAACAAAAGATGGAAAAAGAACATACAGGGATACAGTTGTGCTCTCTCTCTCTCTCTCTCTCTCTCTCTCTCTCTCTCTCTCTCTCTCTCTCTCTCTCTCTCTCTCTCAGATTATTAAATGTCAGCAGAAGAACATAAAAGACATATTTATATATACTGCAGTATAAGAAGATTACTAATACCAAATGGAATTATCGCACACCTTCCAATACCTTGTAATGGCAAAAAATATGCTTTCTGTATGCGAAGTGAAATTGTACTAAAATTTTCACATTTCCCATAATAAATATTGTTATACTACTTTTTTGGATCCGGGGCAAGAGAACGGGCTCAAAAAGTATTCATAGAAATCATGGCCTTGTTACGGTTTCAACGAGATCTTGTTTACTTTGTTTCAGACTTTATTATTATTATTATTATTATTATTATTATTATTATTATTATTATTATTATTATTATTATTCCAAATAAGCAAATATTCTTATTGAATTAGCATGATAGTAAGGTTATGAACGACCTACACAAAATCCTTATATTTTATGTTTATAAAAGCATGAAATACACAAATAAGTACAGTGCTGTATATAAATACTGACAGACAGAGAATAAACTGATAAAAATCTGAATATACAAACAACAAAGACCCACCAACCCGTCATGCGATTTACCAGGTAATTTTTCTTTTCAATCTTACAAATGAGTAACCTTTTCGGACGGAAGACAGCTGATTAATGAGTGGACTGTCGAGAAACCGTAATTCGGGGATGTTTCGAGTCACGATGGATCTCCCGAATCTACTTTTGAAGTTGAGTCAGTTCCGGCCGTTTGTGTGCGATTAATAGTGAAAACATATCAACAGAGACTGAGCAGAGTTGATCATCGGTCTTATATCATTTTTTATCTCAGTCATTTGAAGAAGGTTAGTTTATGACAGACGCTGCTGTACGCGCGCTATAGAGAGAGAGAGAGAGAGAGAGAGAGAGAGAGAGAGAGAGAGAGAGAGAGAGATAGCAAACATGACCATACAGGGAATGCTTGAAATTGTTTGTTCATATGTCATCGAAAAAGAAGGATTTTATGATCGTTTTAATTGTATAGTAACTTCTCTTAAATATGTATTTATATATATATGTATATATATATATATGTTTATATGTATGTTTGTAGGTATATATATATTATAATTATACACCTGTATATACATATGTGTATGTATATATACGTGTGTATACATATGTACATACATAAAAACACATAAAACACACACACACACACACACACACACACACACATATATATATATATATATATATATATATATATATATATATATATATATATATATATATATATATATATATATATACAGGCGTATGTACTGTCCTTCGCACCACTTCAGGGAGAATAGTGCGCGCTAGTGTCACGTGGGCTTCTCTGTCACCAGGAGACCCAGACCAACTTGGACGATAACCCAAGAGTGGAAATTTGTGGATGTGAATGCACGAAGAAGTCTTGTATGGTGCAATTTCAGAGTCCCTTTTGTGTTGCACGACGTTGGAGGCAATGATGTGTGGCAAATCGATTTTTCACTTTCACTTCTGTATCAAACCCAAAATGCCTATATTTGAATTCTGGCTTGGGTAAAATGTGCTTATCATATTCATTTCCCTTTGAGTGTGAAGTACCCCCAAGTTAAAGTGAATTTAACGTTGAGTGGCATATGTGGCCGAATATTTAAAAGGACTAAAGAAAAGTCACTAATGAATTAGTGACATGATTTGAGCATAGTGTGTGAAAATGTTAAGAAATTGTGGGCAAAGAAAATATAATCATTATCATTATCGCCCCCATAGCTCCATGACGCCAAGGGCCTCGGTGGAATTCCTCCACTTACGTGTTTCCTGTACTTTATTGTCCATGAATCGCGGAGGACATGCCCAAGCCATCTCCATTTCCCTTTCATCATTATTCACATATGGAACTTCCTGCCTCCTAATATTCCTGATAGGGCTTTATTCTCAAATCGACGAAGTTTCTTAGGTATATATACTTTCATTATCAGACGAAGATTCATGTCCGTATAGCTATACAGATCGTACTAGGCTTACGTTACGGTCAATTTGATTTCTTGTTAAGCCTGCACATTGTTTGATTTGCGCAAGAATATGTAGATAAACCACGTATAAGTAGAATGATAAGTCTGATGACTTAGGAATAAATGTAATGGTTTGTGTCAAATCTAAAAAGCTGTTTGCTAATAATGATTTCGTCATTAAATATCGTGAATTATAAATAACCTTAACAAGTAATAAGGCGGGCAGGAAACAAGTCGATTTTATAGCTTAATATGTGCAGTAAATGAAACTGTCCTTTTACATTCAAATGATTGTACGGACAGTAGCAACCGAAATGGAACTGTGAATAATAAAGCCTGTGTAAAAGCAGGAAATCCGATAAGAGTATTATACTCTGCATTTTCTTTATCGAAGTTCATTCTAAAACCGTTGGACGAATTTGTTCAGTGAACTTTGGTTTTACAAGACTAAAATAAGTAGAATATTGAGTTCAATTCGTAATTTGTCAAGGCATTTGTGATTGAAATATCAGGAAGTATATATTCTTTGTTAGGACTTCACGCTAGTGTTTTAGTTATAAAAAATAAATCTTAGACAAAACTATAAACAACAGTATAATTAAGCCTATGGTATATGACTTGTACAAAACTTCCTTGGGACATCGTATTATCTGTAAGGACTCATGATTTCCGTATGTAGAATAACTGAGAATTCTGCAGCCAAGTTAAATAGAAAAGTCCAAGTGCGCATCTCTAGTCATTAATTAATAGTTTACATATGTGATGCAGCTCTCCCTCTCGTTGGATAATTCATGATTTTATATATACCGTGGATTCACTGCGATAAAGTTCATCGACGCCAGCTCCTGTTATTGCTAACAGGTCCCGTCAACATGCGCTGTTATCAGAGGAATCATTTTGTCCCGCTATTTCGTCTTTCATTTCGTTCCTATCACTAAAAAGTGATTTCTCTCAATCCTCTCCTTTTCCCCCTTTGCATTCCATCTCTTTTAATCATACTGCTATTCGAGCCTCTCTCTCTCTCTCTCTCTCTCTCTCTCTCTCTCTCTCTCTCTCATTCCCAAAATTACGTACGTGCTTCATAACTTCTCACCCCACTCCTCCCCCAGCCATCCCGGCCGGCCCCCACCCACCCGTGACGCCACCTGTATATCATTTTTACCGCGGCTCATTTTATTTTAGTCCCTAAGCGGCGTTTTTTGAGATTAAAAATATGAAAGTAGGGTTATATGTGAAGTAATAAGGTAACATAAAACTGTCTTTTGGTATTTTATTAGTCGTTTATGGTTTTGCGAAAATGTTTATCGCTGTAATTATGACCAAGGGAATATAGTTCATTTTTAGTAACTTGTGGACGTACAGTATATTTGTACATACATATGTGCTCGCCTTTATGTATGTATACATGTGTATGTGACTGTAGTTATATATGAATGTATGTATAAAATTGATAACCAAAAAGTTATTGTTATAGTTTGTTAGGGTAACGTGCCTTTGTAATATGAAGAGCTCTTCATATTCCAAACTGTTCACTGTTTTTCATATCGGTCTAATTTTCGCCATAAAGAAAGAGGAAAAAAGAAGTTTGAATAGAGCCGGATGTTGCAAGTTCTGTTTACGGACTATTACGATCTGATATTTATGATTAACCGGATTCCATTTTCGTTCCAATTTGTCGCTTCTCAGAAAACCCTAATCCCCTTTTTTAATCCGACGTACATCTTCGATATTCAGATTAATTCCGCTCTCTTTAATTATGAATGTTCGTGTTGTGAGGTGGATTAGTGTCGTGTTTTCTTAATTATTTTCTTTGTCTTTAGGACTTTGACTTCCCTTTTTGGTTCCTAGCTTTTTAGTTCGTACACGTTGGTGTCTGTATGTACTCTGCTAACTTGCGTTGATGAATTATGGCATGTGTTTAATTTTATTCATTGTTTCTTTCTTTCTCTTCATTATTGCCGGTACTCAACTTCATTCTCTCTTTCTCTCATTCATTTTCCTTCATATAACTCATCAGAAATCTCCATCTTTCTCTTTCATAGTTACCCACTTGCGATATCTGCATTATGCTCAAAAGCGCTGCCTGTTCATCATTAAACTAGATATCCTTTACTCGCTCTTTCCCAGTATTACGGTTTTCCTTGTATTAGAGCGATGCTCTAATTTTTTTTTCAAATAGGTATTAGTATTAGTATCATTATTGCAGGCAACATTCTTATTTTTAGTATTATTTGGGGGAGGTTGTATTCATCATCTGTTTTTAGACGAAACAAATATTTATATGGCAGTTCAAAACTTTACAGAAAAACTCTCCATTTTATAAAAAAGAGAAAACAGGGAGACGATAAAACAAAAACGGATATAGATAAACAAGTAGATAGCATAATTTAGATCAATGAGCAACAGGTAGATGTATAAGTATATGATCTTCAGTCCTATTATAAGGTTCCCATTCTAATAACCCTCTTTGGCTTTCCCTCCCCTATTTTATCAGCAGCTGGCAAATTAGAATATTTGTAATATACACAATTATTATTTGGTCTTATTTTGGGCAGAATCACAAATAATTCATACGTATCAACTTTGCTTATTCTTTTCAACTTAACATAAATTATACTTGCTGTTTCCGAGTGTCTGTAATAATTTATTTGGCCAAGGAATAGTCCTTACTGCAAAGGAATATCTGTTTGTTTCCACTTTATTTATGCTGTCTTCTTTGATGCTACGATTTTTTCTTTAATAGTTTCAAGAATGAAATTTCGTATGTAGTTTAATCGATGCCTTCTTGAAAAATGTTTCCATCTTTTGTAACTCATGTGTCCAAAGAGAAGTTACTTTCCGGACGCATTTTCATAAAACTCTCTCAACAAAGCCACAAACATGCTATATATATATCGCTGCCCCTTACTTTTAAATGTAAATCACCTAACGCAACCACTCTTTTGCGTTCCCCAAACCAAGCCAGGAAGTGCGTGAGACTATCCTGGTAACTCTTACATTCTTTTCAATTCCCGGGTGTGTTAAAATTATAGATATCTGACTACATCCAGCGTCTCGGGAGACCTTTAGGTTTAAAGACTATTCATCAAGTCTGTTATGTTCACGAATGATTGATAAGAGGGAATAATGCTGAAATCTCCAGATTACTCAGGACGATGATGTCTCGTGCAACTATAAATATCGAGGATTCACAGCTTTTTTAGTTTTTTGAAAAGAAAACTGTTGCGCCCGCTTTTTCTGTCCGTCCGCACTTTATCTGTCCGCCCTTAGATCTTAAAAACTACTGAGGCTAGAGGGCTGCAAATTGGTATGTTGATCATCCACCCTCCAATCATCAAACATACCAAATTGCAGCCCTCAAGACTCAGTAGTTTTTATTTGATTTAAGGTTAAAGTTAGCCATAATCATGCATCTGGCAACGATATAGGCCAGGCCACCATCGGGCCGTGGTTAAAGTTTCATGGGCCGCGGCTCATACAGCTTTATACCGAGACCTATTTTCGATGGCCTTGATTATACTCAGTGCAGAAAACTCGATTGCGCCGAAGAAACTTCGGCACTTTTTACTTTTATTTTTTCCACCGTCAACAACACTTACAATCTGCGGTCTATCGTCGTAGTACTCTTAACCCCCTCCTCCCCACCTACACACACGCACACACACACACACACACACACACACACACACACACACACACACACACACACCCACACACACCCATAGACGCGCGCACGCCATCTTCCTTACAGTAAAAACCCTATTCCTTTTCTTGCTTCGCATTTCTGAGTCATTTTAGATGCATCCACTCTTTCCTTTCCAATCATTCACTTCCTGCCCTTTATCTAAGCGAACCACAACAAAATTAAGCACACAAATTGTATTACAGGCTATACAGTATATATGCATTTTATATATATTTATATTCTTTTATACATTTATATATGTTGGTATGTTTTACACACACACATATATATACATGTGTGTATATATGTATATATATATATATATATATATATATATATATATATATATATATATATATATATATATATATATATATATATATATATATAAAATGTGGCCATGATTAAATTTCTACCATATATACTATTTTTGTTTACTCATCTGTGTTCACCTCACAATTAGTACTATTAGTTACAGATGTCACGGCAATTACGTTCATGATACCGCATTACCCTTTTCAAGTCATGCGATGTGCATCGAGTCTGTCCAGTATCAGAGGGTTGGGGACAGACATCGCACTCTTTGTCTCTCTTTCTCTGATGTCACCTTCATCAAGTAATCAGGATCTGGGAAGGAAACAGGTGAATGAATTGCTGACAAAGGTTTCGCTAAGAAAAATTAGCTAATTAATATCTTCCACAGCCTTTATTTATTATTATTTCCCAAATGATAATTTAATAAATTGAAAAGTACTCATGACATGAGGACAGGAAGACCCATTGAAATAAAAGGTAAATTTAGATTTCTAATATAAGTGATCTGACATATATATACAGTATATATATGTGTATGTATATATTCATACATACATACATATATATATACATATATATAAGTGACAGGGAATGTTCGATAACAAGGTCACGGACCGACTTCAAAAGCTGAAAGGGAGTATTTAATCTGGAAATGAAACGTGTTTTCAATATCTTTCAAGTCCTTTGGAATATATAAAAAGGCCAGCTATTGCTGGTACCCACCTCAACCTTTTCAGACTCTCTCTCTCTCTCTCTCTCTCTCTCTCTCTCTCTCTCTCTCTCTCTCTCTCTCTCGTGAGCGGCATCGTTTGTTATATGTTTAATCTTAGCCTTCTTCGGCTGATTGAGATTAAAAGTGATATACGTCCATTGATTAACTTTGTTCAGAAGCTCTGTTGATATTTTTCGGGTATTAATCGTACATAAACGGCAGGAAATTGAAAAGGCTTCAAATTTAGTTGCGGGAGATTAATCATGACTTGAAACATTCTCGAATTATGGTTTCTCGACAGTCCACTCATTAATCAGCTGTCTTCCGTCCGAAAAGGTTACTCATTTGCAAGATTGAAACGAAAAATTACCCTGATAAATCGCATAATAGGTTGGTGAGTCTGGCTTTTGCAATTTCGGATTTTTCCACTCTTGGTTAATCTCTCTTTTTATCTCTGTACATGTGCTTGGTGTAATTTTTCGTATTCTTGTTTTTACTCAACATAATACCAATACAGTCAATTAAATATTTATGTTGCAAGGAATTGTTTTATTATTTACATTAATAATAACAATATTAATATATAAGTATACAAAGTAAGAAGAGAAGTTGAAGGCTCAGGCCGGAAAGGGGTTCCTGTAAGAAGGAAAAAGTTTGCAATATATTTTTAAAAAATTCTTCAACAGTCATGGAAGAGTTTTGGTGTGATGGGCTTGTTTTAAGGCTCTTGATTTGATTTCTGTAAGAAATCGATGGCTTTTACTTTCAACTTAAATTTTCCTCTTGTAGATGATTGACAACAAATCACGTTCAAGAAGACCCAGACTTTACCAACCCTGCTTGCACCTATATTTATAAATGTTAAATCTTGAAAGGTACATTAAAATATTGCTTGAAGATTTAAGGGACATTGCAGAGAAAGTAGTCCCTCCCGTCTGTACGCGATTCTTGGAAGTTTAAAATTGTAATTTTTGTACATATAAGCAACCGTATGTAACCTGATATATCTATACATTTATGTTCTTCTGTTTGCTCAATCTTGAGTTTTTTCGTTGGGGGAAACTTGTTTCATATGAATCTTTCTTTATTTTCAGTTATAATAAATGAAAAACTGGTTCGTCCTTTAGTTTTTATGAATGGCATAATTGCCTTAGAATTCCTTTTTCTAATACAATCCTCTTAGAAGTCGTAAACATCCAAGCTGGAAATATATTTTGCCAATTTTGGAAATGTTTGCCCTTTATCCTAGATGGAGAGTTGCCAGTTTGGAAAAAAAAGTTTGAATGGGTAACTGCAACGAGCGTCCAGAGTAGATAGAAACTTTTGTTCTTCACAGTTGCTGTTTCCGCGTATTGGTATTACACATGGTGAGAAATGTGACCGTCGTTTGGGGGATAACGTGAGATAACTTCAAATGAAATCAAGACTGAATGGTTTTGCTGAGGCTGATGGCAGTGGCACGCTTCCTCCTAGTTTATGGAGTTTTTGTTTTGTGTTTCCTTCATATAATATATATGTATTGTATATATATATATATATATATATATATATATATATATATATATATATATATGTGTGTGTGTGTGTGTGTATGTATGTATGTATGTATGTATGTATGTATGTATGTATGTATGTATGTATGCATGTATGCAAACTGTGGATTCCTAGTAGAAATTAAATACAAAAAGTGACCCTAACTGATATTTTAACATTATTAGATGGGTGCATTAGAATCACATTGTGCTCGTCTTCCATGATACAAACACTTTTATTGCTAAAATTGAAGACTGACCTTTTTATCCGCTTCTTGGCATATTGTACAGGTTGGAGTACCCGAAGGAAATATCACCTGTAATTAAACAGTTAACAAATTCGTGGATAAATTTTGAAGAATCTAGGTAATTTTTTTAACTATTTCTGCGAAGATTATTTTTTCCTCTGAGTAGTCGTATTTTTAGCTGATGCTTGACGTTGATCTTGGCTAATATACAAAGAACCGATGAAACCTTGTTCACCTCAAGGCCCGCTTTACAGGAGGACCTATGAACTACTCGGACTCTGACCAGTTAACAGTGCCAAAGTGACGGTCGTTCTGTGAAGGTATCTACGGACACTGATAAAGGAGAATACTTTTGTGCTATAATTACTGGAGCGCGTGTGGCAGCGACGATTGACCCGACTGTACAGTTAAATGATATAATTTTCCAGTTGCTAACCGTATCACAACGAGAGTGTACAGAAATCAACGATGCTGATCTAATCTACTATATCAGTCATCAGTAACACTTTCATGTTTAATTATTGCATCTTATTTTAGCTTACTCCAAGGTTCTCACAGAGGTCAAAATCTTTAATCTTGAAAGAAAAAGATGAACTGTCTCACACCTTAATATACTTGAATTTTGTAGATAAGTCATTTAGCTATTTAATGAAAAAGATTTTTACAAGTGAGAATGAATTACAAGTATGTATGTATATGTATATATATATATATATATATATATATATATATATATACATACATACATACATACATATATATATATATATTATATATATATATATATATATATATATATATATATATATATATGAATATAAATATATAAAACACTATTTAAACGTTGGAACGTTTAAATAGTGTTTTATACATTTATATTCATATTACACTGTGGTATTACAGGAAAAGACATTTATACATATATAAAATAATCATATATATATATATATATATATATAGGTGTATGTAAATATACATATACATATAAATACATATATGTATTCACACTTTATACATGTATAAAATAATCATGTCGTATAAAATTATGGTAGGACATGAAACAGCATGCAGTGAGACATAATTATTCACAGTAACTATTCAGACTACTCATTTTTAAAACAACATATCTATAAGATTGTCTCTAGTTATCATGTTGACTGCCTGTTGTAGAAAGTCAAAACTCCAAAGTGTAGGGCCTCCGTTCTCGCTCCTGATCTCTAGATACCTTTGAGGTTATTGACTACACTTCTGTATAGGCCTCGTAATCCCTGCATAAACTGCTTTAATTGTCTTGATGGCACAGTCCATATTTCTGTGCGTATAATCTTTTGAGTTTATCTCCCATTTCGTAAGATCAAGAAAAAGAATGGAAGAGGCAAAGCCCCACCACATCAGACAGCCATGCATCTACAAAAAGCAAGGCTTAGGGCACATGGGGAAAGCATGGAAGTATGGCTCGGTGCCCAGATTTCTCGAGGGGAATGAGTCACAGTCGAATAAATGGGAGGAGCTGTTGGAAAGAAAGCGGAGCATTTGTGCAAGGTGGCCTTTGTCCCACATGCTTAGAATAATAAGAATACGATGAAGGGTTAAAAATTAAATTCTATTAATTTTCAGTCTTCGTTTTTTTGGGGGTGGAGGCGGGGTGTGTAAGGGCAGACGTATTCTGGGCATTATTCCTGTCTTGGGCACTACACCCCCCTCCCCAAATGCAAAGGAGAACACAATGAATATTTAAAATCATGAACTTGTTTGCGGAATGCTTTTAAAATCCGTTAACGTTGCGTGGCCAATATCGAAAAGAAGATTCTGTGAGAAATATGCTCCAGCTGACACCAACAATTTATTGCCAGGTTTGGCGATGTGAAATTTATGATTGGGTGTGTTAGCGATACGAGACTTATTGATGAAGTCTTCCGAGGGCAAGATGTTCGAATTAGAGATTTCCTTGTCTGTGTGTAAGTGACTGTGCATGTGTGTGTGTGTGTGTGTGTGAGAGAGAGAGAGAGAGAGAGAGAGAGAGACAGCAAAATTTAATCTACCTTTTATTTTTCTCTCAATTGCTTCAGTCTCTCTAGGGTCCTGTTATTCAGTCGAGCTAGTTGTTTCAGTGTTTTTGTTCAGCGCTTTTGTGTGGGGTAATGTTTAACTCTTTTTCCCGGATATTTGTTTTATTCTGCTTTCGCAATTCCTCGAATCTTCATGTTGGTATACATGCTTCTTTAGATCTATTATAGGCTCGGTTACCAATCTAAACTTTGGATGTTATTTGGGAGAAGCGTAAATTTGTGTGATTACTGTTTTATTCTCCTTACTTTATTCGGTCTCATTTTCACATAGGTTCATCTTCAGATTCTGGAAAAATTAAAAATGTACATTATACTCAGAAAATCAGAAAAATAATAAAATAAAAATTCTGAAATTCGAGAAGACATAAAAATGAGGCTAAAATAGAACATCTTGCTGAAAGTAGAATTGTCTGTTCAAACCAGGCTTAACTTTATATAAGAAGTCGTTAGTGATCTTAGCTGTTTCAAACAGTGCTTGGCATTAAGTATTAATTTAAACAGAATGACTAAAATTAACGTTGCAAATGTGGCAGTGTTCTAGTATGAAGTGAGGTGGTCTACTTAGTTGTAAGAAAATTCTTGAACATTTTGCGTGTGTTCAAAGGCTCAGGTAAAAAAGTGCGTTTTCTTTAGGGATTATTCTCCTGACGCATTGCTTAAATTTCGTCATATTGACGTTCTGGAAATGTCAAGTGACATTACACGCAGTACAGTATAGTCGTGTGAGGTGTAGTAATAGTTCTTATTTTTTCTCCTATCTGGTAACTTTCTGTCTGTTTCGGACCGCCACACTTCTGAGTGCTTATATGCATGCGTTTGTGCATAAAATATTTATTGTACTTTAGGGAATTTGAGGTTTTTAGCTTTTTTGTGTCAGGAAAACTGTGTTTTTTGCTTGTTATTGTGATTGATAGAATCAAGAAAAGGTCAGTGACTCTACCTTATAACAAACATTAATCTTAGAAATACATCCCTAGGAGAGAGAGAGAGAGAGAGAGAGAGAGAGAGAGAGAGAGAGAGAGAGAGAGAGAGAGAGAGAGAGAGAACAAAACCCTGCAACCTTAGAACGATTACTCAACATGCCAATATTCTCGATATTATGAGAACTGTGAACTTCAGTCATCTGACGTTGATGTGATTGCAATCATCTTTACATGTGATTTTGTGCAGCTTCCAGATCGGAAAGAAAGAAGAGGTCATTACCCTCATAGTCGCAGGAGAAGTAAGGAAATGTTTGTTTTTAATGCAGTAGAGACGCCCGCGAGAAACTTTAAAATCCCTGTGACGCGTCTAATTAAAGAAAGAGCAGTGGGTTCCTCGCCACCAAATAGATGATCTTCACGTCCTTCCGAGTTTTTGAGACCGATGCGTCATTGCAACCAGATACCATGCTTTTGGGTTGCTTAAGATACGTAATGTCACCAGAGCTTTGTAATAGATCCGATTTTTGAAAGCACATCCAAGTTGACGTTGGGACTGAATCTTGGAATTGTTTAGCTCGCTTAGCTCCCCCACATTTTCACCTTCATTCTTTTTCTGTCTTGGAGCCCTCTACAAACTTACGCCATTCTCTCAGAATTATAGCGGAGCTTCGTGATAGCAAATTCACCCCGTCTCCACTCTGCATACAAGTGGAAGGATAACGCCACGACAACTTACGTTAACCTAGGGAAAATATTGGTAGTTATATATATATATATATATATATATATATATATATATATATATATATATATATATATATATATATATATATATATATATATATAGTGTGGGTGTGAGTGTATGTATGTGTATGTGGTTGAGTTGCTGTTTTGAGTGATGCAAGAGGTCTGAGGAAGGTGTTGTGAGTCAAGTACAAAGGTCATGAATGGAGTGGAGAATAGCCAGTGTTTGCAGCTGATAAAGTATTGATTATGTATAATGAGGAGAAATTTCCAGAACTAATAAAGACTCTCAGTGTTTGCGGAAGGTAAAGTTGAGGGTAATACAAGGAGGAGGAAGGTTACGAAGGAAAATGGAAACAAGAAAAATGGAACAATGATTGTTAATATGAAATATGAAAATTAATAGAATGGAAACTGTCGGTTTGTGTAGGTTTTAGAGAATAATAAGATGGATGACTGTGCTACAAGAGAAGAGGTAGGTTACAGAATATATGAGGCAAGGAGGGTACCAGGATACGTTTAAAAGATTGCCAAGAGACATGAATTGTTTATGGAGGCTATTTTGGGAATGCATGAAAAGTACAACTGAACTTTGTGGGAGTGAAATATGACCGGAAGACAAAAGGCTACATTTGTTATGATAGTTTGCTTTGTATATGCAGCATAAAATGTAATAAGGTTGAGAGTTGTGAAGGTAGGTAGAAGTGGCAAAAAATGTTATCGTAGGTGAAAGGATGGATCGAGTAATTTGAGATGGTTTGTTCGTGTAGAAAGACAGTGAAATTCATATGAGGTAGGAGGAAAGAGGACGGGAAAACCTAGAAAGTGGTGGATGAATGGCCTACGAAAGGTATTGGAAAGAAAGGGTGTTAATATCCAGGAAGTGTGAGAGTGTATCAGATACATGACGCAGTTTTTGTAGGGGGTATAACACATTGCTGATAAGCCTTCTGTTTACGTGTAAGGAGCAGCTAATGATGGAAGTTCTTGCTGCGGTGGTTCATCCACGATTCAACTGTCAAACTATGATTGGTGCAGTTGCCATTTTCTTTCCCCCTGGGGTCTCTCCTTGCTCTCTATATATTCATAAATTTTTTCGGTGATTATGAGTACTAATACAAACACGTTATTCAGTCATTCTTTCTCTGTATTTTAATGTTTTAATACCCTCTTCTTTTTCAGGTAAGTCGTGACTTCTGTGCCAAGGTGACGTTGCCCATAATATTCAGACGCTCATTAAGACGAGAGTTGAGGAATGAAGTGAGTATATTTTTAGTCATTAGTGGGAGCTATCGTGTTGGTTTTACAGCAACGAACAACGCTTATATTTTAACATGGTGTATTTGTGCGTGCTTTTGCATGCAGTCTTTGCAGCCACCGCGTATGTACAGTATATGTATCTTTTATGTGTACTTCATATATCTGCATTTACCTTGTTACGTTAAATCAGAACATAATAGTTTTAATATCTGTATAAAGATGAAATCTGTATTCATGTGTCTCCACGGGAGAAAGACTTTGTCTTGGATGCTGGAGAGAGACGTAATCCTCTGACACAGACATTACAGCCAAAACTACCTTCCCGACCTCATCCCAGCCGTATTGGCTGATCCCCTTTGTTGACCGGGAGCTGTGGGGGCTTTGGATTTTCCCTTCCATGACGTGAGTTAATGTCACGTTAGCTTCCGAGAAGATTTTGGTCAAAGGACCCTACTGAAAAGTACGGAGGGACCTCAGTCTTGTGGAGACAACGAATGATGTCGTTGAGCGGGTCGTCCGACGTAAAGGTTATGCTTATGTCACCTCTCCGACAGACCATTCTCTCCAAGGGAACTCCGCTCCAACAGCTCCCCGCAAAAGTAGCGCCATTTTAAGAGAAGGTTATTCTGGCGTGTGAAAGCCGGCGGTTTTTGATGCCGAAAGCAGTTTGCAAGATTCGAATGAATTGACACTGACAGATTTGAGTGTGCATATGGATTTCTTTTACACACACATATACTGTATATGTATATACATATATGTATATATATATATGTATGTGTGTCTGTATGTATATGTTTTGTTATTGTGTGTGGGTATGCATGCTACAGAGGAAAAAAAAAAAAAAAACGTCACTGCCACTTCATACTTTTAACTGCTAAATTGTTGATGAACCTTCTGTGTAGAAAAATATATAGCATTAGCTGCTTTAAACACCTACACAAAAGTCTTATCAGTAGCACCATTCACCCCCCATCCAGCATGTACTCTAGCGCTTGTTACGCCTTTACTTTCCAGTACTTCTTTCATGAGCATTTATCCAACCTTTTCTAGGTCATCCTCTCTTCCTAAATCCTAATACTTCGAAGTTATAAGTTATTCACAACTATATACATCGTCCATTCTTTCCACATGAGCATGAGCGAGTTCCTCGTTGTACTGGTCGGTATAGTTCTCGGCTAGCACTCTGCTGGGCCCGCGTTCTATTCTCCGGCCGGCCAATGAAGGATTAGAGGAATTTATTTCTGCTGATAGAAATTCATTTCTCGGTATAATGTGGTTCGGATTCCACAATAAGCTGTAGGTCCCGTTGCTAGGTAACCAGTTGGTTCTTAGCCACGTAAAATAAGTCTAATCCTTCGGGCCAGCCCTAGGAGAGCTATTAATCAGCTCAGTGGTCTGGTTAAGCTAAGGTAAACTTAACTTTTTCCACATGAGCGAACAATCTCAAAATACTGTGATTTATCCTTTAGCCCCTACTGCACCCCCAACACATATATATAATATATACACACACACACACACACACATATATATATATATATATATATATATATATATATATATATATATATATATATATATATATATATATGTAATGTGTCTGGGGAGCAAAAAGGATGGATCAGAGTATTTTGAGACGGATCCATCAAGTGGAAAGAGTGGACGATTGTGTGTGTGTTTATGTTCGATGTATCAAACATGTGCTTCAGTTGATCCAGGACCCTGGGTTGATCAGAGCAGTGTGTAGTTGTTATTGGACGTGAATGGGTCGTAACCAGGGTTGAACCTCACTTCAAAAGATTTGCTAAGGACCGGAATGCTAACGTCATTTGAAACAACCTCCGTACTATATATGTATATATATATATATATATATATATATATATATATATATATATATATATATATATATATATATGTGTGTGTGTGTGTGTGTGTGTGTGTGTGTGTATGTATGTATATGTATGTATATGTATATATATATATATATATATATATGTGTGTGTATGTGTATGTTTATATATATATATATATATATATATATATATATATATATATATATATATATATATATATATATATTTATATATATATATATATATATATATATATATATATATATATATATATGTGTGTGTATTATTGCAGAATTTTCTACTATGCTTCATTATTCATATCAAGTTACTTTGATATGAAAGATGAAAAAATTGGATTATTCCGGCAATGACATTCCAATTCTTGTCAAGGAAAAATAAATAACGGTGTAATAGATATAAGCCACAATCTTCTGAATTAATTACATGCCAGCAAATTTAAATGTCAGTGAGACTTATAGAACATTCTTAATCGTCAAGATTTCGTGCTGTGACGGTGCATCTGGATTTAATAATACTTTTGTAGGTTACGTTACGTGCAGGATTAAATGGAAGTCCTGCATGTCAAAGGTAGTGCCGTGTAGGACCCATGGTGCCAAAGCAACTGTTCATTCACGAATTCTTTCTATTTATTCGGCCGTTTTAAAACGAACGGTTTGACGACCTTCTCACAAAAGGCTACCTTTCAATATCATGGATAGGAATAAAATAATCATTTAATATGATTTAAAAATGAAGTATCACTTGATATATTTTGGCTGTAGTTATCAATGCCCTCAGTCACAATCTTCCGTGCTTTTTTTTCTAGATTTAATAATTGAGAGTTTTGTTTTGTGTTTTTTTCTCTGTTTTTTTCATTATTTTCTCTTTTTCTTTCTCTTTCGTTCAGGAGAAATGAATATTGAACTTCGCTATTTAATTAATAATCGTTTGTTGAAATTCTGTCTCTGCGTCAATTCAAGCTTTAAAACGATATTTACCAAAATTCAAGCCTGACGTGAGATTTTTATTCATACGGGGAAAGAACAGGTATTCGTAGCATAAGATATCCACAGCCTTTGTGGGGAAGTAGGGTGCGACAATTAGGGCTTGTGCGCTCCCCCCCACCTCCAAAAAAGAGAGAGAGAGACGTTTTAATTATGAAAGTTTTAGAAGTAAAGAAATTTAGCCATTGCATTACAGTCTGAAGGCCACAAAAGAGTTGCAGTGTATGCTCCGTTACATAATAACCAGGAACAAAGTATTAGCAGTGATTTATGAAAAAGATAACTGGAGCGGTTGTGCATAGAAAAATGGTCCTTTCCTCATCCCGAACTGAATTCCTGGTGACGTCCATGAAGAAACCGTCGTTATGCCATGAATGACGCGGACGTAAGCTCTTTATGGAAACCTCATTTACTTTCAGTCCTGGAATGAAGAGATTACTGTATTTGTTTCGGTGATTCGATTCTGCGTTGACCAAACGGTGGGCTTTGGGTGGCATCAATGGCGTTGATGCTGGTGAGCTACTGGATGCATTTTGCTTCTTTATCAATCTTTGTCTGAAGTCAGGTAGCTTGGTATTACCATTAATTTAGCGTCATGTATAGAAGTCCTGTGTGTGTGTTTGTGTTCATCTCTCTCCTATTACGCTGCCTTTTGCTTTTTTTTTATAAATCGGTCTCTGAAGCATTAAATTATGTATAATTTAATATCATATGAGGTCGACTCTCTCTCTCTCTCTCTCTCTCTCTCTCTCTCTCTCTCTCTCTCTCTCTCTCTCTCTCTCTCTCTCAAAGTATTCAAAACGACCATGTCAGAATGGTTTCATGCCAAATGACATATTTACATGTAGAGGCGGAAGAGATTTTGCCAATAATTTTTGAACGATTAATTTATATATATCCAGATTAAATCGAGTTGAATATAGTTGTGGATATTCAGATGCGATACACTGATAGCATTGAATTCATACTTTGATGTTAGAAATTTATTTAAACTATTTTTATGGAGGTTCTATTCACTCTGCCCCCCCAACCCATTCCCCTTTTAGTTGCGTTTGTGGGCTTTGAACATGCGTCATGGAATTGCAAATGTACAGCTTAATATCCCGCGTAAGATTAATGTTGCATGAAAATTACCTGCTTTATTTGTGTGTTTCTGTTTTCACGTTGTACCATGAGGTATATCCGTGAATGATTCACCCCCTTCATCTAAATGAGTGTTTCACCCTGGGTAATGAGATGGCTGATTGTGACGATGATGAGGCGAGTGGGAGAAGAGTGCGAATTAGCCTTAATTCAAGTTCATAAGCTTTGTAAACAACAGCAATTGCGCTAACTATCGTTTGAAGTGATAATAACTGGCGTTTAGAATAAGACCGTGGAGCTTTACTTCTGCAGTGTGGCGGCCACCACCACCATTGGCCATTACTACCTCTTAACGGCCGTCGGACGGCCATTAACACCGCAAACACCACCTTAGGCACGACGAATAACATCGCAAAGAACAAAGGGAACGGCCGGCCGGGCCAAAAGCAGGTTAGTGCCATTTAGCCAAGAGCCCGAAATGCGCAATTTGTGAGCAAGGTTCTATTTTGCCAATGTCGCCAGAATTCGCCGGTTTGATGTTCATTCTGATTTTGTGCTTTGGAAATCATCTCTCTGCACCATTGTGTGCAGTAGTTTTGAATTTGAATTTCCATCGCTCGGCAGCGTGGAAGTAATGTGAAGTAAATAATTCACGTGGAATGCTCAATCTTAGATTATTGTTAGCAAATGCATACTACAACTGCCTGCTTTGTCTTTCGTCTAGAGTTTTCATTCACTGATTTATGTGTACAGTAGTATATTAAAGAAAACAAATGAATTAGACTTTATTTCCAATCGCTGTGCTTCTCTTGTGATGTCCTTTGTGCAATTGAAATTGGAATTTTGGCTGTCACACGTACATGTAAGGCTGCAATTTATATATAAAAAAATAGTGAATGACAGAACGTGTCTCATTCACTAGGTGTTGCGTATTATGTATTTTGTGCAAATATGTATTATTATGAAACAACGTGTATCGTTGTCGAAGACCCTCAAAGAATCTCTTGATTAAATAATATGGTGGAATGTTTCATTTGGGCAGATCTAAGCCCATAGCCACGCCGCATCTCCCCCGACCTCCCCCCCTTTTGAAGTTTGGAAATTATCCGATGAGACTGGTAGTAATAGTGGCGTTTGTGCGCGCGTGTGTGTGTACCCAGAGGCCATTTCGTCATTACGGACGAATGTTATTGCGAGCTGCGTTTTCTAATATCCTCCGAAGAGGAATAAAAATACCGTCGGAATCTGACCCGCACACAAAGTGGGTCCCAAGTGATTACCATACCCGTTCCCCCGCCCTCTTCTTCGCCTCCTCCCCTTTTCTCTTTTATGCCTCCCTAGCATCTCCTTCTCCCTTCCCTCTTTCATTATCCCACACCATCCAACTCTCGCCGAGATATTTCACGTCCCCGGCCTCCACGAGCTTTTCGGGGGTGGCGCCTGATCCCCGAGTTGATCGGTTTAGTTGAGTAGATTTCGAAGACAATACAACCGTCAGCCTTGATCCAATACCGAGACTTTTGACGTCAGGTGACCTGATCAAAGGCTAAACCAGGACCTGGATTAAATGCTTTTAATATCCTTCGCCTAAGCGAAGTATCTTTGCATTTTTCCTTAGTTTTGGGAAAGCCAGCTGTTTTCAGACGTTACTAAATACTGGGTATATTTATTTGGTGTGATTGTGGATGTTGTAAAGATTGCTTGGATGTGATGGAGTATTTTTTTTTTATAAACCACTTTGTTACTTCATATTTTTTTATATATCTTTTATTTCTCGCCGCATCTACTGGGTTATTTTATCAGTCCGGTTTGCATCATTTTATCACCTTTTACCAATACCAAAAAGTGAGCGTAAGACAATTTTTCGCCAGATCATATGAGGAATGCCTGGTAAAGTTTTTCTTCTCTCCAAGTGGGCTGTCTCTTAAACAAATATCTCTCTGTTGATTTCAAAAGAGCATTCGACAGCTGTTTTAGCTCATTTTATCATTTTTTGTTTGATTTGTCTTTCATGTTATTGCAGAATCTCACTTCTCAGTGACGTCAGTTTGTGGTTCCCCGCTTTCATCGTATGACTGGCAGCTTGTCATGCTTTAAGTCAATGTCTGTCTTAAAATGTAGGAGAGAGAGAGAGAGAGAGAGAGAGAGAGAGAGAGAGAGAGATTTTGTTTACTTCTTTGTTTTTGTTTTACATGTTGATAACATAGAATTCATAATTATATACAGGATCAGATTTACATGAAACAATCACACAAGTAAGCCCAAGGGAAATAGTGCACACAGCAAATGCGTACAATCAGATGAATGAATGTAAAAAGTATAAGCAGGATAAGTAGTATATATACAACCTGTTATCAAGTAAATTTTATTGCAGTAATAAAATAAATAAATATCTAAAATAAATTAGGTATCAAAACTCGTTTAGATAGTAATTGTTGGAAATTAACTTTGCTTTTGTTTGCATTTGTGTTTCTGTGTGAAAAATAAATAAATGAAAAGAAGGAAAACGAATCTCCCCTTTCTCTACAGAGGGGGAAAGGAAAAATAAAAAAATATCCAAACGAAAATGACATCCAGATTACATAGAGTTGTTCGGAATAAAACTACAAACGAAATGAATTTGTTGTCCTGCGGAAAGGAGGCTTTGAGAGATTGCCAAGGAAGTGATCACACCGTCCCTGTTTTGAAAGTTTTTCCATTTTTTTTTTTTTAGTTTACGGCGAATCCCGGACGGTTTCTCTCTCTTGGGGAATGAATTTGTATAGAAGTGGTCTGGTCTGCATGATTGTGCTCGTTTTGGGTGGGTGGAATCAACATTATATCGACTGAATTCCTCTGTTTTTTGGCTTTGGATAAAAGATAAGGGAAAGCTATTGGAACTGTTTAGTGTATAAATTGTATTGGAATTTCGGTGCTTTAAAACTTTTCTGCTGATTGGTTTGGGTAATAACAAAGGACTGACGACCTGTCTGTAGCACTCATTCGTTTTCAGATCCCAGACCGGCAGAATCGAGGCTGGATTTGATTCTGTTTTTCTCTCGCAGCGATAAGTAAGTTTTTTCTGTTCCGCTTTCCTTTTAACCGTCTCTATTCCTGTCGTTTCTGTTTATGATTTTCAAAGACTTAATATCTTTGGAATACTCATGGATTAAAATTTAATGCATAAGTCGGGTTTAGACTTCCTAAAAACGACTTTTACACGATGTATTGCTTGTTACGTAAGATCCGTGATGACGATCGCTATACAGAGTTTGTTTTTCGCCTTTCATCATCGTATCATCAGTGTTTTTGAAACGAAAATACTTACTTACACACACACACATATACATACAGTGTATATATATATATATATATATATATATATATATATATATATATATATATATATATATATATATATATATATATATATATAACAGACAGAGAAAAGAAAAAATCTTCTGACCGGTGCAACAGAAACTATATATATATATATATATATATATATATATATATATATATATATATATATATATATATATATATATATATAACATGCAGGCGTATTTTTTGTATATATGCACTGGTATGTTTTTAGTTTGCGTTGCACTGGGAAGGAAGATTTTTCATTTCCTTGTCTGTTTGATTACTAAGATCCACAGAACAACATATGACAAGAAAAAAGGGCAAGTGAATAAGTGAATAGAAAGGACACTGTATTGTAAAAGATAACCGAGGAGTAAGCAGGGGACTGACCTCATTACCTAGCAGAAAACCGTGGCTTCATAATCTAGAATAAAATCTCGGCAGCGGAGAAAAAGTGCCATTTTCTTTTAGGCCTAAGTTTCCTCTCAAGCTTTTGAAACTTTGGCCAATATATTGGTTCTCGGGGGATGACGCTGTGGAACAGCGACGAGGATGATGTCAGATGACGAGGGAAATTATGGGTAGTTTTTTTTTAATTAGATTGTTGTTAATATGATCATTAGTGTATCCACGCCGTCAAAAAATATGACGATTAAAGAGACGAGTAGTCTCGACCATAGGGATGTTCCGTACTGTCGTGCAGCTGTGATTATTATAGGATGCAAAACTAAGCGGGGAATTTGTAACCTGTATTATTATTATTATTATTATTATTATTATTATTATTATTATTATTATTATTCAGTGTGAAGCCGTTTTGAAGTTATGTGGTTAATTTAGGAAACAACGAGGCAGCAGTCACTGCCACATTCATCATATAATGCTAACTACTAACTGACTCCCTTGAAAAAAGAAAATCCTTTTTTAATTCCATGTTGCTGCTTCGATCGTGTATCATCGTGACTAATGTTATTTTTCCGTTTATTTATGTTCTAGATTATTGGAGTATAGTAGGGCTTCCTACTGGCAAAGCATATGGTTTTTTTTTACACTGTCTTCAAGGTTCTTACTTATGTGCAAACATGTGAGGTTGTCTCTACACGTGTTGGTTCAGGGAGCGCATGCTTCCATATGGGGAAACACCAATGATTGAGTTAATACAGTTATTCCTGCTGAATAATTTCGAAGGTGATTTAGTTCTCTTCCTTTTGCCTGCCTGTCTACTGTCTACATCATACCTCAGGAAAGTTTGAATAGATATCATTGAGGTTTTTGAATGAAAATAATTGTTTGATTTTGAAATGGATTATTATATACCAGTGGTTTCTTCCATATGGAATTCAAACAATGCATACCAGGACCGGACATTTAGTTTATCCTGTAGTTATTGCCTCCACCTGCATTGGAGGTTATGTATTCTCAGCCTGGAAGATTTCATGCGAATCCGAGCAGCTAAGAGGATCTTGCTTATTATTTACCCAAATGGCGTCCTAATAACATAGGTCACCGACGGATCTATTGATAAATGAATTGTGTTTTAGAGACAGCCTATATTCCCTTTGGAACATCTGAACAAAATTTGAACATCGCATTTATCCTACTACATCTCTCATTCACAAATAGATTTTATGGCTTATGTGCTAGATGTAGAGGTATTTGAAAAAGTATATAATTGCAGGACGAAATTCATTTGAATATGGTAGTAACTTTTTTTGCTTTTGTTTGCATTAAAACCAAGTTTTTGGGTTTAAGCTCACCTTTTAGATAGATCACACATCATGCCTGGGTAGTGTGCGGGTATTAAGAAAGCCTTGAGTTGTACGGGTAAGAGCAAAATGGGTTCATTTCGTATTTATTTATCCCTTTTTCTTTATGGGTGAACATAGGGTTCTTATATCAGTATACTGCTTATGGTGTGCGCACAAAGTTGTCGCCTTAGCAGAAACGAACGGGTGCTCTTATCCGAACAGATGCTGCAACCGAACTGCTCAGCAGTAAGATGAATTGGAACTTCATGGCTTACAATTACTGCAGTATCCTCCTCACCCTTCGCTCACCATATCTTTACCTTATGCCTGCTTGGGACACTTTGAGGCGTTAAGATCTCTTTTAGATATAATTTTTTCATACAATCTATTTCTTTTAGCCTTGGGAGTTGAAAATGTGTACATGACAGAAAAACCACTTGATAAAATAAAACCCAACTTGCCCCCATTTATGAAGGCTCTAAAACTGCTCTTCAAGTTACTTTTTTCTTTTAATGCCATTTGGTAATGATATTGATGGTCAGTGATACTTCCCCCAAAATGAAATGCAGGTTTTCAGGATTTCATTCTGATCAATGGTCGGAGGGGGATGACCCTATCGGCTTGTATCTCTTGTTCAGCTGATTTATGGAGAGATAAATCGTAGGTATTTGCCTTTTGCTTCTCCAACAAACGGCCCTGATAAAACAGATGACACAGTCCTTATTGTACCGTTGCATTTGGCGAGTCGTTTTGTGTTATTAATAATCGTTATCACCGAATGGAAAGAGTTGGGGGAGAGAGATTGTTGGGCTTAGATTTCTTGCCATCAGTTTAAATGTCATGCCTTGTTTTGATTGTGTGTGTCGAATTGCTAGTGAAATAATGGAACATAATTGGATGTAATACATTTGAGTTGTATTTAAAAACTGTAGTTTAAACCCATTTTGAATATAAGGACCCTAGAGATCTTTTTCCTTTCTCGCTCACTTAATTTTTACCAAGTTCAATTTTGGTTTTTGGTATATATTAATTATTTGACCATTTTAAGGTGAAAATGTTTATCAGAATATTACTTGATTACAAGTTTGTTCTGTAGTAATGTATTGGCGTTGTTGACGATCATATGTTATTGTGGCCCCATTTTGTGAAGGTAAATGAAATAATTAATGCTTTTTGTTGTATTTATATGTAATTTTGTAGGATCATCCAGAAAGTGTGGAATGCGAACAAACATCAAGAATAAACACGCATATACTCCAGCCTTCCACATCAGTCAACTGCAGTGAAGTACGTGTGTGTGTTTTTCGTAATTTGTATCTTTACGTAAATTTTTTTAAGTGGGATTATATTGGAGTTGTGTTAGATTTGTGTGAGGAAAGCAAGCACCAAAAATAAACTCAGACTCATCGCAGCCATTATACATTCAGCAACCGCAGTGACGTTTGTGGCGCGTTAGTTTATTTTCTTTCTTACAGTTTCTGAAGTATTATCATCCTGAAATTGCGTTTGTCTTTGTTTGAGATAAACACACGCACCAGTAATAAACACAGACTCGTCGCAGTCATTCCATGTCAAGCAACAACTGTGGCGTTTGTGGATGAGTTTGTGAATGATTATATACAAATTCCAAAATCTGATTAAGCATGTTTGGCGTTTGTCCTTGTCTATAACTTGACAGACTAACAAAATGCCAAGAATAAGCATTAAACTTATGGCAAGCCTTGAACATCAAACAACTGCAGTGGCTGCAGCTGAGAGACAAAACTGGATCCCACGCAGTGCGGTCTAAGGACATTAATCACTCAGCCATCCAGGCGTCTAAAGACTCACCTGGATGTCGGGTTTGGAACTTCTTCTACAATTTTATCAAAACGGCTTCTTTGTAGCGATGATATAGTGGGAATTTTGTAACGTTTTACGCAAACACTTTACTTTGTGACGAGCGCACACATTTTGAAACGCCGTTTTCCTAAACGGTACTTGGTAATGGGGGTAACGTGCTTTACGAAAATAGTTTCTATTATGCATCAGTTATATACATTGATTTTATGCAAGACTGTTTTACAATATATATATATATATATGTGTGTATATATATATATATATATATATATATATATATATATATATATATATATATATATATATATATATATAATTTGGATAACGCCATTTATAAAATCATTTTTGTTACGATGATACAGACTTTTTTGGAATATCGTTGAAAGAAGCCTTTACTTGGTAAAGAGTATAACTCGGTTTACAAGGAGAGCTCTTGAAGAGAGTATATAGTGGAATTTGTTTAGTTTTTCTTTCGTGCAAAAACTGCAACATGTAAGGAGTATTTTTTTTTTATGTTCAAGGCCGACGGGACGAGAAGTCACGTATCTATCTGACAGAGGTTTAGAAAAAATAAAGGCAGAACAAAATCATGATAATTTGTGTTAGAATAGATCCAAATAGTTTCATTTAGTTGTTGACTCCAGGGAAATTGAGACATACGTTAAATATTCTATCCGATTTTGTTCGTTTCATGAAAGAAAAGCCATTCAGAATAACTTGGTATATAATTTTACTCATTCCCTGAAGGAATGAATCGGGGAATGGAAAATTTATATTAAATTAAATACGTTATTCGATCGTGTTCCCTTCATGAAGTTTTAAATGTGACACGAGTAGTGCGGTAATACTTTATTAGATGGTCAGTGAATGTCTTGTCCTGATTTTATATTATTTTGAAGAAGAATTGTTGTGCTTTGTCGGAGTTTTCATTGAAAGGATCCTTTTGTTAAGCCATAACACTCGTTGAAGAATCCTCTGAAAGTTTCTGTAATAAGATTTTGATGGTTCGTGCTACTGTTACAGGAATAGGTGAAATAAATGAAAATGACGTGCTTTTGTAAATTGCAATAGTTTCTCAATATTACGGAGTTCATCGCCACGAAATAAGTATTTTTGCAACATGCAATATCGTTTACACACCGATATTTAAAATGTGAGTTTTGTAAGAAGCACTAGGAGATAAGTTAAGTAGATAAAAATATTGGAAAGGTTTTGGATGAAAAGCGACGTTGATAATACTTTGTACGACATATTGAGAGATGATATTCATATTTGATAACCAGCTGCTAATAACGTGAGAACTTAGCTAGGATTATTCTTGGGTTTGAGAACGAAACGTTGATGTTTGCAATAAAAGATGAGCTGTAGGGATGAGTAAAAAGCCACGATAATGTACATGAGAGACTGTAGTTTCTCTCATTTGCATTATTGTGGCTTTTTACTCATTATATCCGGTCACAATATAGTGATGAACCATAGATGAGCTGTAAAGTTCGTATACTAGCAGAGTTGTGTAGGGCTGTATTTTTTTTATTGCAAACGAAATGTTTCATTGTGTGGTAAGATTTTATATCTTAATTTTATAGAGCAGATTTTATATGGTAACACATTTTAGGTACATTTTACATTATTTTTTCTATTTTATCCAGTATTTAAGAGACGCCAGTTGGGTTTATTTATAGATAAATAAACTATTTCTCGTACATACTTCCCAGTGCGTTTTCTTTTTCTTGTTGATTAGGGTGTTTGAAAAGCCTTTTAGACTGATTTCGTCATTCATGAAGTAATATATACAGCACGGCGGTTTTGTTAGTTTATGATACATATTCTTATGAAAAAACTGTAATACCCTGCAAGTGGCTAGATTTGCTGCTGATTTAAATAAATATGAAGGAAGTGCTGTTAAACTGCATGCACAATTTGTAATATTGAATTTTTTTAGGTTATGTTGCATGAGGAAGGAAAATTTTTCTTTAGCAACTGCGTGCTTTTCATATTCATTTTCACTTAAAACAGAACTGAGAAAGGAAGATTTAGCGTAATTAACTTTAATGGCTGAACTTTTAATTTTCTGAATCTCTCTCTCTCTCTCTCTCTCTCTCTCTCTCTCTCTCTCTCTCTCTCTCTCTCTCTCTCTCTCTCTCTCTCTCTCCTAAAAGAATTGGACCGAATCCTCACTTTGGAAACTGTCAGGAGATATTTTTCCTGTGGATTACTGTATTAAGGTTTAGTGAATGAATAGAATTGTTCATAAACCAAGCTTGTGTTTCACAATGTGTATGTGTATGCGTGTGTATATATATATATATATATATATATATATATATATATATATATATATATATATATATATATATATATATATATATATACACACAAAATGTAATTTGAAAAACACTCACACATACATATACCCACAACATTAAGCGACCATCTGCGAACACTGATAAAAACTGTAGATACTTTCCTGGAAAAAGGTCTATATACATTTTACAAATAGGCGAGTCATCTTCATAAACACCAAAAAACAGCTAACATCTCAATTGACTGATTGACTAAATTATTGAAAACATCCAACTAAATACACTATATATATTGTGAAAAATATAAGCTAGAAAATGATTTATGGTTGGCGTGCTTCTTGGCCTTTTTTATGATGAGAACACCGTGCATCTATTCGTATTCAGCTCTCAAGTATTTGCTGTCCATTGTGTGTTTAGGATAACTTGGTATCGGCAGTAGCCATTATTTTTCAAAAGTAACTTTCCATGAAAGGATGCGCATTCACAGTACATGGTCTCTCCTCTTCCTTTGACTTTTGAGCTGAGCCTTCTTGTTACCCATCGGGCATTGAGATTTCTATGAAGGCCTGCTGTAAATTTCATGAACAAGGCATGGGAATTAACCGTTCCCTGCATCCTCATCGCACACCCGGTCTTGGATGCAGTTTCAGGAGTGTATTTAGTTGGATGCTTTCAGTAATTTAGTCAATCAGCCAATTGAGATGTTAGCTGTTTTTGGTATTTATGAAGATGACTCGCCTATTATCATAGTTTGTAAAATGTATATAGACCTTTTTTCAGGAAAGTATCTACAGTTTTTATCGGTGTTTGTAGATGGTCGCTTAATGTTGTGGGTATATGTATGTGTGAGTGTGTTTTTTCAAATTACATTTTGAATTGTCGTGAAAACAGCGTCCATTGTAAGACAGAAAGTATGGGTTGCCCATACGCACTAATGTATGATATTTCAGTGTCCTAGAGAATGTCTCTGAAGCAGACTTGAGATAACGTAAATTTTTACCATCTTGTTTCAGAAACAGTTAATTCTTACACATGTCAACATTTTCATAGTAATATTGCCAACTTTTTCCTAGTAAGTGGTTTTGCATTTATTGCATTTCAACTTCGAGATCTGTATATAGAAACGGGCACGCTGGAACGTAATGGATTGTAACCTGACGTGACAGGTAGTGGTCGAAAATAATTTCATTGTGCGTTCGCAAACCAGATACCTCGGCTTTAGCTGGCGTTGCAATGAAAGGGTTTCTTTATTCATGCGTAGTTGGTTCTGTAGCTTTCCTTCTTTTCCCTGTGCTTTGCCAAAAATCTGCATGGGTAATTGATTCAAGTGGTAAATACTAAGAAATATTTGGAATACTCCTTATTAGAAAATCAGAAAACCATTAAACGTTTGTATGTGAATGGAAAAAAAGGACATATGACATACATGACCTAGATCTGGAATAAAAAGTAAATACTTGGAAAACTTGTCTTCTCAGAACTTTCTTTTCATTTTAGAACATAACATTTCCTGGAAATTTAGGGTTGTAAAGGATCAAAAGAATTTATAATTAAGAATGAAGAAGGACTAATCGTCCTCTTGTACGGTCTTGTACTCCCATGAGTATAGTTACGTGTGTTTGTATGTATGTGTGTGTGTGCGCAAGTGCGCGTGCGCTACCGAACTCATGTTAAAATTATAGGTTTTGTTACTTTCTTTAATAACTTTATTTTGTATGTTTGGTGAATTTTTCGTTTTAACTTAATCCGTCCGTTGGCGTCTGGAACTCGTTCGACCTACTGTATTACGGCTTTTACAGAACTGCTAATGTTAAAAGTTTCATAAAAGATTTGTGCTTTATATCGCAGACTCGTTAACGTGAAGATCTACCATTTTATTTCATTGTTTTCTGTGTTTGTGATAAGAATGAATTGCGATGTATACCGGAACAGGTTCCACAAATAAAAGGTGTTCTTATTAGAACCTTCTGCAATGTCTCGTAAAGAAAATATTTTCACATGGTAGTTTAATGCCCTGAATATAGAAACTTCAGTCTGCATAGACTGATTAGTCTAAAGAAACGTATGCTTCTTGAAGAACCCGTTTGTTTTTGTGAAACGTAATGACAGGAATAAAGTGAAGTAAGAAAGAAAGCTCGAAAGATGAAATTTTTTCCCTTTCGTCTGCAAATAACACTCCTGTTAAAGGAGAGTTTTATTAGTGTACTTGGCCAGAAACAATATGAAGCAACTCCTCCTCTTGGTCTTTCCTGAGAGAAAATGTAATTGCTCGTTAACCGGTCCCCTTGGCAACCTTTTCGTCCTATTTATTGTCGTTGTAATGTCCGTGGTATATTTGAAGGGGCGTCCTGCAATAGCGCCACCTTAGCAAGCGTTCCTGTTCACTGAATGGCTTGGATAACGAAAATACTGACAGGCTTATCTTTTAATTCATGTTTTTGTGTGAAGGATAACCGGTCAGGTTCGAATAATGCTTCTTGGAGAGAAAAAAAAGTCATTGTCTGCCAACTGACATTTCGAAGCTCGCTCTCTCAGCGTTCCTTCTGACACCGTTATCTCCCGATTCATCTTTTCTTATGGAATAGTAATTATAAATAGGGTTCATGGAGAAGAGAAGTAGAAATCGATTTCATGAAGAGATGAAGAGAAGCGAGGTAACTCCAGTATCTCTCTCTCTCTCTCTCTCTCTCTCTCTCTCTCTCTCCTCTCCCCTCTTGCCTGCCTTCTTAGATCAGGCTAAAACCCCAGGGGACGACGAGAAATCGCTTACAAATCTCCTGGAACCCCCAACATCTCCCTGTGGACCCCCTCAAATAATCCCCCAAAACACCACAGGACGTCTATTGACTCCCTATGAACTCGCTGTAGGCACTCCTCTTTCTTCATCCGTCTCTCTCCCACTTTCTCCTCTCTCTCTCTCTCTCTCTCTCTCTCTCTCTCTCTCTCTCTCTCTCTCTCTCAGTCTAAGAAATTTCCAAACCTACTCCCACCTCTCGTGGTATTAAAGGCTATAAAATAAGTTTTTTCTAAGCAAGAGCCGGGTCTTATTAGTGTGGACTCTCTCTCTCTCTCTCTCTCTCTCTCTCTCTCTCTCTCTCTCTCTCTCTCACAGGTCTTGGGATGAGGTTGCTAACCCCATGCTCTCTGCACCCTGATTGTCACCCATCATAGTCAGCTAACTACCGGGTACTTTATTCTCTCTTTAATCTTTTATCGCTTGTCATTCTTCTCTTTTAATTTGATGCTCGGGGTTCTCCTATACTAGCAGATTTTATTTTTATTTTCTTTTCTTGAAGTTTGGATATTAGAATCTGTTTTCATGTTAGGCAATTGTTAATTTCCTTAACATTGTAAGCGACAATGGCCTCTTATTCTTGATCTTCTCACACTGATTACAAATTTATCCAAATAGTGTTAGGATGCGGAGAAGCTAAGAGCTAGTTGTGACGATTATAATTTCATTATATATATATATATATATATATATATATATATATATATATATATATATATATATATATATATATATATATATATATATATATATACTGTATATATAAGCCGCCTCCTACAGGAGTTCCCGGAGGTATTTAAGGACGACCTGCAGCACGACCTGACCAAACCCGCAAAGCACCACGTCCAGAACCACGTAGTCAACGAAGGTCCCCCAAGAGCACGCTTGATGTGTGATTGATCTTTTACTGGTGAACGCATTACTGGTTTTTTATGTAGCCTACCTTGATGTAGAAATCGACCGGCGCATGCTTTAGTCTTATCCCTTGATTTTATAAATCTTAAACATCTCGCATCGGTCTTTTCCTTAATCTACATTCATCTTATTCACCTACCTGTCTCTTGGCGTTTCTATTTTTTCTCGTATTCCCTTACCAAGTGCCCCATGACCTTATAGATTTATCCCTTCACCTTTTATCCCGTGGCCTTGTGGATTTATGTCCAACGAAAGCAACTCTGGCAGAAGACTCTTGCATCTCGTTTGTCGTAGCGGGTTTTCATAATTATCCTGTAAAGCTGTATTTTTAGAAGGTTGAAACACACTCCACATACAAAAGTAGGCTATCATCTTACTGTCAAGAAAATCCATTTTTACATTGAGCAATGTTGTTTGATTTCTTTTGTAAAGGTTAAAATATCTACTAGGTCACAATCTTAGTGAAGGATCTATACCTGAATAATCAGCATAATGTGTGAAAATTATATATTTTGTGTACTTCAGTGTATTGATTCCTTAATGGGTCGTTGTCACATAGTTATTTTTTGTTTGTTGAATATTGGATACGAGCTTGATGGCGCGCGCTACGCTGCATTGGAATCCGGCGCTGCCCGTCGTGTCTCCCTTACCCTCCCTTACCTACCCCGCCCCTACTCGGGGCAGAAAAACAGGTTTGCAGGAGTAGGGTGGATGTGTCATGTCTCCCTACCCTCCCGATCCCCTACCTACCCCGCCCCCACCCAGGGCGGACAAACAGGCTTGCAGGAGGAGGGTGTATGTGTCATGCCTCCCTTACCCTCCCAATCCCTCTCCTATCCCGCCCCAACCCGGGGCGGACAAACAAGAAAGATCCACTTGGATTTCATTATTATAGATTTCTTTTAAAGTATGTATTCCTTAATTAGGTGTTGGCATAGCCTGTATATTCTGTTAAATATTATTTTTCCAATGTACAGATTCTTCACTGGGTTGCTGTCCTGCAGTACTTCAACATGTTAAAAAAATTTACTGTCAACTCACAATGCTTTGTGCTTGGCCGGTGTTAGGGGAATAAGCTTTTAGAGGCTTCGCCATTTATTGAAAACATGTTTATATGCACACGCAGTTTCAGGAATTCCATTGCCGCAGAAATCTGGGTTGCAGAGACCTGTTGTCCCGAAACAAAAGACAGGATTCCTACGGGAGCAGGGTGGCCGCCGCATCAGGCCTCCTAATTATGCTGATCAGTTTAGCTTAACCAGTTTACACGAGAGCGTCGCACATATTCGGGTCCAAGGCCACAATAAGCTTATTGTGGATTATTATTACATCCGATCATGATAATTGTCTGGCGACCGATGGTGAATAAGGCTTCTTGTTATTAACCAATTTGGCTTTGCTTTGTGTGCCTTCTGAGCCGACTAATTGCTTAACGCGCCCTCTGAACATCGTCGGTAATGCTCTGTTGCCTCACTTTTAATGTGTGTGTTCCTTGTATGTTTTTATGTGCCCTTTTTAATGGTCCTGTTTCTTGTGATGATTATTCGTTTCTCATTAACTATTATGTGTTTTGTAATAGTGATCATGTGTTTCTTAGGGTGATACTCTTCTTAGTGATGATCATTTGTCTGGTATTGTCGTGAGCTTCTTAATGATAATCGTACATTTCTTATTATGATCATATGTTTCGTATGTTCATGTGTCTTTTGATATAGATTAAAGTGTACTTCGTAATATTAATCTTGTGTCCCATATATTTATTTTTACAGTTATTTTAGAATATTTGCTTTTTATTGATGATTATTTGCTCTTGCCTAGTATTGTTTTTTGGCGAAGGACCAGTGCAGAAGAAATGACTTTCGAGCTTTCTTTGCGTGCGTTGCTCGCCACTGATGTCATTCCTCTGAGCAGTAAATAGTTATGGATTGTATTGACTGTAATTTTAGTGAAAGTTGGATAATGTGGATGTACTTGTACTATAGGGCAGTAAGTAAGTTCGAAGCAGTTATTAGCGTTAGCTTCTCGACTTTTCCAACGTATCTATTACAGTTTTGTTTTGGCCGTTAGCTCTGCATAAAAGGTTCCTTATACTTCACTAAAACTGAAAATCAGCGACTAATGCGAGAAAAATCACTTCAATTCGTAGGAATTGTCGATTGATTGGAAAAGGAAAGTTTGTTTTTGTCTGTGGGTTGTTTATTATATATATATATATATATATATATATATATATATATATATATATATATATATATATATATATATATATATATATATATATATATATATATATATATATATATATATATATATATATATATATATATATATATATATATATATATATATATATATATATATATATATTTATATATATATATATATGTATATATATATATATATATATATATATATATATATATATATATATATATATATATATATATTATTAAATATATATACACATATGTTTTTGTATCTTTTTGTTGTTATTTATCCGCCGCTTTCATATCCTTGTTTCTTCTTTTCTCACCTGAGTGCATTTTCTAGGGTGAAAGCTTGCTTGCGCGCATGTTGAGATCTTTTGGGACTAGACCTTCCTGAATATTTGCTTGTTTTAAAATCCTCCCCCTCTCCCAGATCTCTTCATCATAACAGTTGCATTCCTGTCTCTCCCAAAATCTAATAACTTTTCGGAAGTCACAGCTTGGAAATCTTTCTTTTATTTATTTTTACACTTGTGTCCATTTAGGACTTTTATCATATTGAACTTATTCCCGATTAGAAATTTGTTGAATCATTTTAAAGTTTCTGAGTTTTTTAAATATCTTTACTAGATGGGTTTTTTTTCATTTTTTAGAATTGACCATTTTAGCTGGATGGATTACTGTAAGATAAATCTTGGTGAAATAGGAACTTTAATGGTGGGACGAAGATATTCTTATCATCTGTTAATCGGCTTATGGCAGCGTAAGTGGAGATTGAGAACCGTTTGCTTGAATTATGTACTTAAATCATTATTTATGTAATGTAGCGAGAATCTCACAGTCATATTACAAGACTTAAACTTAATTTATTGTGTGATGTGATTTATATTTTGTTACTGGGACAATTTATTGTGTGATATGATTTATATTTTGTTACCCGGGACCATAATGTAATATTTGAAACACTATTGGGTAAGGACACCTTGGATGCCTTACTCAAATGAAATCGGATTTGATAAAGCAGACAAGATGCTACCGCGAATCTCGCCCATAAAACCTAAAGTAAAAGGTTTATCTGATTCCAGTTTTTTTCTTCTTTACTTAATGGTCAACGGAACGGAATATTGACCTTAAATGGCTTTGGCGTGAATGAATGATAAAAGGATGGTAAGAGATACTGCCTAATTCTAAAAGGAGAGGCGAAACCCCCTCTGAAATGCAGGAAGGTAATCGGAATTAGGGACTATGAAAACGGAAATGATTCCATGTTTTCACCGTAAATGGAAAGAAAAAAGTCGCCGAGCTAGAGGAGGATGGACGTGTGCTTTTCAGTTACTTCCAAATTTTGCCGTTTTCGTCATTGGCCCACCCATCAGCCTTTTCCTGTAATGAGAAAGTGTTATGGCTTTTCCTTTTTGTTGGTATTTTGCATATTTTTCTCTAAGTTTGTTGAAATCTAACTGATATTAGGCTATCATATATCATTGCAAGTAAATCGTGAGCTTAAGTCCATATTTCTTAAATCCGTACCACTAAGTTGTTCAAATGCATAGATGACCCTCTTTATGAGATAAGTGGTACTGTAACACAGTAGAAATTTCTCTCTCTCTCTCTCTCTCTCTCTCTCTCTCTCTCTCTCTCAAGGTCTCTCTTGTACTTGTATTGATAAAGTTTTCGGTGACTTTTTTTTTAATCTAACTTTTGACCTTTTTCTGGATTACACTTTAAAACGTCTATCACACCATGTTCAACGTATCATTTGTAGTTTCTCATTAAAAAAAAAAGACAAGATTAATATCAGTGAATAATTATATGCTCTTGTGTTCAATTTTTTGCAGATGCTGTTATATATCTGTTTGCCCTCCTTGTGCATTAATTGTTTTGATTCCGTCTGTATTCCACAGTTTCCCGGTGGCACTGTTTGCATTTCTGTACTTAGCAGTCTGACAAGCTGTTTATGTAACTTATCCATCGTTGTTTGGAGTATCGATTCCCGTCTGGGAATGCTCCCCTGTCACTTTTCCTGGACGGCGTGTAATCGAAAAGCCAATATCTCCTTAGTGATGGGAAAATTACTTGAAGTCATACTCTTACATTGACATAAGATCTCCTGTCGTCTAACCTTGCGTGAAAACCTTATAATATTTTTCTTAATATTTTATCGTTGGACACACTGGCGTTAACGCACAGATGTTGAGTAGAAATTTTGTCAGTGAATGTAATTATTACTTTTACTTGCTTTACTTGAGACAGACCTCTCTCTCTCTCTCTCTCTCTCTCTCTCTCTCTCTCTCTCTCTCTCTCTCTCTCTCTCTCTCTCTCAACAAATTTAGGCTAGAATTGTTATTTTTACATTACTTCACCTTGACTCCTTCTCTCTCTCTCTCTCTCTCTCTCTCTCTCTCTCTCTCTCTCTCTCTCTCAACAAATTTAGGCTAGACTTTTTATTTTTACAGTACTTCACCTTGACTCTCTCTCTCTCTCTCTCTCTCTCTCGCTAGACTGGTCCGTTTTTTTCCCGTTCCTATTCCGGTAATTTGTTTTTATGTACACGCGTGGTATTTGTGAATAGAGCATTACAACAAAATATGATTTGAATCCCCGATAAATTTAGAGGTTTTAGTTGGCATTATAATCTTAACAGTGAAAATTTATTTCCATTACCAGTGTATATGCATTGCGTTAATTGTGACCCTACGTTTTACGTTCAGTTTTTTACTTTTTCTCTTTTACTTCATTTCTGCAAAACTTTGGAATTCAGTTTATTAGACGTTATAATGACTATAAGGTATTGTAACGTGCTGTAGTGTTTGTATATTTGTTACCCTGTCTGCTCGCCAGTGTGTCATACCCCAAATCTGACTTATAACACGCTCATTCGATAATACAAACAAAAGTGGAGTAAAATATCAGGGAAAATGAACAAGTTAAAAATGCGTCGAAGTTTCTTTAGCGCAATCGAGTTTTCTGTACAGCGTATAATCAAGGCCGCCGAAAGTAGACCTGTCTTTCGGTGGTCTCGGTATAACGCTGTATGAGCCGCGGCCCGTGAATCTTTAAACCAATGGCCCGGTGGTGGCATGTCCTATATCGTTGTTAGATGCACGATTATGGCTAACTGTAACCTTAAATAAAATAAAAACTACTGAGGCTAGAGGGCTGCAATTTGGTATGTTTGATGATTGGAGGGTGGATGATCAACATACCAATTTGCAGCCCTCTAGCCTCAGAAGATTGTAAGATCTGAGGGCGGACAGACAGACAAAGCCGGCACAATAGTTTTCTTTTACAGAAAACTGAAATGAGGAAAAAAAAGAAAAGTTACTCAAAAACATATCAGTAATAAAAAAAAAAAAAAAAGAGAGAAAAACGAACAGGTAGGCAGGATGAGACGGGAATTGATGTGACGTAAACTATGAAAAAATAATCCAATACACACGATGCATAGGATGAGTTATTCAGTTTTATTCCATTAACTAAGGTTGACTTTTTGTGGAATGCATATAAGATACGGCCATATAAAGTTACCTGATCGTATGCGTTCATTTTTAGTTTTTTACATTCCAGTGATAAATAATGTGTGACAGATAGCCTAAGGTTTTTATGCGTATGATATGCGTTCTTTAAAGTTTTATGTAGAGTGCAGAGCAATTGCACGGAAAATAGTTTAAAATTTTTGTTATAACCAGAGGTAGAACTGGACATTATGGTTTTTTCACCTTATGATTTTATTATTTTTGTTTCTTCGTAAAATATGAATATGTGCGTTCAGTTTACAGCTGCATTGTTTAACAGTTTCGCATTGTTTTATTATAGCAAAATATTCTAGGTCTCAAATTCGAGGATAGAGGAGAACTGGGGAAGGGACCGGGTAGTTGTGGAGTTTGGGGTTAATGGGGAGCCTAAGAGAGAGATATAAATAGAGAGTGGAATAAAAGATTGGGCTAGGAATGACAGAGGAGGCATCATCACTTACTTTAATATGATTTTACATAGTTTATTCTGCTGTTTGAGAGAGACGAAAACGTGAAACACTTAATCATTCATCAGATTATCTGACTAGATCGTGTGTTCATGGGACAATGATTTGGTTAAGATTTTTTGGTAATTGACATTTACGGAAAGTTGTAAGCTGGTTATTGTATCCATAATGTTTGTACTTTTTAGCGAAGACTTTTGCTACATTTCATACGAGTAAAAGACTTTGGAAATGTATTCTGGTGGAGTAATCTGACATACTTATTTATTTTAAATGAGAGAGAGAGAGAATATTTCAGTAAAGTCTTTTTAGAAAAAAAAGTTGTTATTTACAATAACTAAATAAAAACTACATGAAACGGCTACGAGTTAAGTGATATTTTTGATTAATTGAAGACTGTATGACTGAAGAAACTGTCTCTTTATTAAAATGATATTTTGTGTAGGTGTTATTATTTTTTCTAAAAAAAATACAAAGTCGTTATGAACAACGCCGGAGAGTTTTGTTTATTTTTATTTAATCTTAAGTCCTTGTATATTCTTCTGATATTTTTCGTTCCCCAGGTACAATGGTAATATTTGTTTTTCTTGTATTCTTTCTCGAAACTCTTATTGGAAGGTTGTGTTTCTCACATTATCACTCTTATTGTCCGTCGAGTAGCGTTCCTTGTACTCTTGGATTTGGTCCGCAACCATGCCAGTGTGCCAGGTTCGTGCTCTGGTTTCTTTGTATATTTCTGTATTTTCACAGAATATTCTTTCTATATGGTATATAAGCCACGAGACGTGAAAGCAAAGAAGAGCTATCTTATTATGATGTAAGCATCATAATAAGATAGCTTTTCCATTGTCGTCCAAACACAGTCTGGATGTACTTATTTGCGATTGCTGGGTATGGTAATTGTTGGTCCTGTTTCAGGGGAAAGCAGGCAAGTTTTTAATTTAAGTCACCCCCAGAATGTGAAATTATCTAACCAGCCTTGGTATTCCTGAATAATTTAATCTGTATCTTATCAAGGGGCGTCTGCTATCTGAAGGTTCCTGTACCATTTTCAAGAGTCGTGTCTACCATTATTTAATGGCTGAATCCCCTTTGACACTTTGTAAGAGGAGGGTTCTTTGGTTTTTTTGGGGGCGGGGGCAGCCATACCTGTCACTGTCGCTGCGCCATTAGAAATAAAGAAATATATCAATTAATCGCAGGAATGAACAATGGCGTTGCTTTCACCACTGAAGGGTGAGATGGTTTCACTTCATTATTTTTTTTTTCGTGTCTGTCTATCAAAACCGAATTCTGTAGCCTATAGAATAAAATATGCAATTTTGATAATACTATATCTCTTGATACTACTGATGGAAATTGTTTTGCTAAAAATATAAATATAAAGATAAACTTTTGATTTCCTCTAGTATTTTCCTTCAGGATTTCAGGACTATTTTTAAGCCAGCCTCTTCAAATCATAACCACCTGACGAAGGATGAAATATTTTAAGTTGGCCTAAATCCTGTAGTAAGTATGTCAATTTGCCTTTGGTGTTTCTTCCATCATCAAGCGATGTTATGTATATGTATATCGTTAAATAATTCGCCGGTATATAACGAAAGCAAGCCGATAGGATCTGAGGACTGATCCCTGTGGAACTCCGGTAGTCACTCTTGCCCGCAGGGATTACCCTGTCCTTGGATGTCAGACCAGACCCTTCCGCGAAGATCTTTCACCCCTGGTTTTGTATTTTTGTTTTTTTTTCTATTCACGCGAAGAATCTTTTTCGAATTTATATTTTAGTGTCTAAAATTTTTATGTCAGGAAGGAGTGAAGAGAACAAATAGTGCAATCGACACTAAGGAAAACTTCAAGGATCGGGAACTCCGTAATTGATCATTTTGACCTTCCTGTGCCAGAAGAGTAGTGTACCTTACCAGTCATTCTTTTGTTTCGGTATAAACAATAAAATTAGTAAATTAGTTTAGGTCGTATGTTTATATGTGTGTGTATATATATATATATATATATATATATATATATATATATATATATATATATATATATATATATATATATATATATATATATATATATATATATATATATATATATATATATATATATATATATATATATATATATATATATATATATATATATATATATATATGTGTGTATGTATGTATGTATGTATGTATGTATGTATGTATGTATGTATATATATATATGTGTGTGTGTGTGTGTAGAGTATTGGATATATCCTTCAAGTTCGGCGCTTATGCATTTCCTTTATACAGAGATAAGTCCTGGACGCTAATTTTGTCATTATGCAAGGGACGCTTCAAGATTTGACGGGATTAATTCGTGTTCTCCCTGGAGACTACGGAGGCCTTGGTCCATGGCAATAAGATAAGGAATATCCAACGGAAATGGCAATGGTGTGGGAGCGATTACATTTTCTTTACGTTTCTTGGTATTGTGAAAATTACTAAACATTTTTCTCGTGAATACACTTGGCCTGTTAGCAAAAAAATTTCCATCAGTAGTATCAAGAGATATAGTATTATCAAAATTGCACATTTTATTCTATAGCTTTTATGTCGAGTGTTTGCAAGGAGTTGCTATGATAGTAAATAAAAAGGCTTTCTTTGGATTTTCTGTACAAGCTTCTTACTTATTCGCTGGGGCTTAAGCTCAGCTTTAGGTTTTGGGAAGTGAAGTTGGTGCAGTAATAATGAAAATGAAGATAACAAACCCTGTTTGTTTACAGTAATTGGAGTCCGTGGTGACTGCAAAAATAAAAGAAGAAAAAAGATCGGTTGTGAACTAAACTAAGATGTTCGTGCTCTACTATTGTTATTAAGACTACTCTTCAAGGTATCCTAGACCGGCGGCACCGAGACCAGTTTTTTTTTTAATATAGTCTCTCTCTCTCTCTCTCTCTCTCTCATTTGGAAGCTTATTTCATGGACTTTACAGAGAGGTCTGTCATGGTACGGATTTTTTTTTTTAAAGTGACCTACCGTGCAGCGTGTTATGAAATTTTGCAATAACACATACACACACATATATGTGTATATATATATGCACACTTACAAAGACACAGTTATATATGTAGAGAGAGAGAGAGAGAGAGAGAGATGTGTATGTGTATATATATATGCTTATATATACTGTTTTCTGTGTTTGTATGTATGTAGGTACATTTATATACAGTATTTGTTAGTTTCTGTAGAATTTAAACAATGTTCTGATATTAAAAGATTTCATTTATCAACATCCCGTAATGAACCGTTCTCTTTAAAGGGGTCCCTTAGTTGCATGATAAACAGTGTATAGTCTAGAGGTGAAAATCTCCTGCCCTACGGTTTCTTGAAGTAGTGTTGCGGAATAGAAGAAAGAATGATGTTGCAGCTTTGCAACTTTTGAAGTAAATGCAGATGCACCACTAGTGGTAGGAAAATTTTGTAACTTTTGTAGAATGCCAAGCGTGTCATTTCTTATTTTCATTAGTATGGCTTGTTGTTTTGGTATGTGTGGTAAACGTTTTAAGGTGGTTTTGTTAGTGTCATGATTGATCGCTACGCTTTTATGTCTATTTCGTTATTACAATTATTAAGACTGCCTCCTTAGATTTTAAGTTTATGTTAATCATAGGTAATGATTAACTTCCTTCTTGAATATCTCATACTAAACTAAGTATGAAAGTCATTTTATTCGATCCTTTTAAGAATGTTTCTTATACTTCCGTGAAGTCTTGGGAAAGAAATATTCACAATTTGTAAGATATACGTCAGCGTCATTTGACAGATCACTAAAACAATACGTTTTTTCCTGCAAGATCATGAGCCTTTTGTAAGAAAACTGTAGCCTATATACAGTCTTTGAAATCCTCGCGTAATGTTTTGTTCATGTAGGCACCTTGTGAATTTCGGGAGTAAAGTAGGAGGGAAAATCAATATTATTAAAAAGAATAAAAGTAAAGAAGAGACTGGTTTGTACTTTTAGCTCCAGACTTGAGCGTGGTAGTGATGACGTCCTTGGTCACTGAAACTGAGTTACGAATATTGTGTGTGGCTTAGTGGGTCCTGGGCTCAGAGCCTCTTGAGATCCCCGACGATTATTTTCTGAGGCTATTGGCTTTTGATATGGGCTGGAAAATAAAAAGTGAATGCTATTCGCTTTGAAAATCTCTGGGAATTCCCTTAAATCATTGCACCTTTTAACATTTTCTGACGGCATTAACATGATATCATTATGATCCTCGCCTCGTGACGATTAAAAGAATATGTTTACTTAGTATTCCGGACTTTCAGCATACTTAAGGAAGAGAAGATATCGTAATATATAGCAGTTATTATTATTATTATTATTATTATTATTATTATTATTATTATTATTATTATTATTATTATTATTATTATTCATGGTGAGCACTCATCCTTATGGACTAAACCAGGCTTTGAATTTCTACCGCAAGCTTCCGGAGAAAAGAATGTTCTTATGTTGAATAAGGAAGAAAGGAGTTTTAATGAATAATATTAAATAAATGCATATATATATATATATATATATATATATATATATATATATATAAAATATATTATATATATATATAATGTAATTATATATAATTATAATATATATGTATGTATGTATATATATATATATATATATATATATATATATATATATATATATATATAATATATCATTAAGTGAAAAAGAATTCGTTTCATTCACTACAAGGTAAGTTTGCCTGTGTTTAAAACAAATGAATTAAGTAAATAATTTAACAAATAAATAACAGGTAAGGCAAATACGCTTGAATATTCCCTCAAGCTGTAGAACTCGGACCCTAGGCTGTGGAAGGCCATGGTTTTGAGGTCATGGTACTGAGGCCATGATACAGAGGTCACGATACAAAGCTTATATATAATACCGAGGCCATAATACCTAGGACAGGTGCTGAGGCTGTAATACAGAGGTTATAATAAGGCAATGATTCAGCCGATGTTCTCAAGGGTTTGGGAACATCGAAGAAACCGATGGCATGTTCTCTGCATGAGGCGGCTTAAGTGTGTTATCTGATATATCGAAGTTACTTTAAAGAACAGTGCCAGTACTCCAATCAGTTGAGCAAAACGAAACGGTCACGCATAATCTCTGGGGAGTAAAAATAGCGGTATGCGTGTCTTTTACATATGGATAACGAATATACATTCACGGATGATGGACGATGCGCTGTTAATTTGGGTTTCTCGGTTTGTCAGTTAACATTTAGAATATATACAGTATGATAAAGTTTAGTGTTTGGCGTTCGTTTCTGTTTACAATTTTATTTTCTTAGCAGTCAATCTATTCCTTATTAGCAATCCCAGCATTTTTTTCATGGTGTATTAAAAGAACACTTTGGTGAATTTTTGGATACTGCTGAAATGCCCTAAACAGTGTAAGAAACACTATTGAAAACTTTAACATTCTTGACCATACGAACACTATTTAAAATTATAGCATTTTCGTTACATTTTGATACAAAGATCTGTTTACTGAACGCATACCTCGCGGTGCCTAGGAAAATAGTGGGCAGAGTGTTTATGTAAACCAGTAAAAATTACTTTTGGAATTCACATCGTTGAAGCCTCTTAATCCCGCAGACCATTAAGCTCAACACACGTGTTATGCCTTTTTCAGCAAAACGTGTATTACAGATTTCCTTCTAAAAAGCCGTTTTTTCATGTTAAACCGTTAAGGGTTTGTTTATGTACGTAGTGCCTGTGGTGGTGGTGTCAGAAGTGGGAGGGCATTATTGAGTTGCCTGGTGGGTGGTCAGGCAGGAACGGAAAGCACTCTTCAGATTTCGCTTCTTTTTATGCGTTATTCAGACTCGGTATCTGTGCGGAGCAAAGAAATGCTGTGGTTACGCTGGAACGATTATCCCGTTCTGAACACCGTTGCTTCAAAATTAACGTATTGGAATTATATACGCGTTAAATATAGTGTTTTTATACCTGACTTACTGCAGTAAGACATTCGATATAGGCAAGTTGAGTAACGTTCGATTTGGTCCGTACGTGGATGGGTGATCACTTGTAAATGCCAGATGCCGTCAACACTTAAGCCCCTTGGACATTCTCAGAGGTATCCCATATATATATATATATATATATATATATATATATATATATATATATATATATATATATATATGTATATATGTGTGTGTGTGTGTGTGTGTGTGTGTGTGTGTGTGCGATCGCGCGTGCATAGACCGTGCATGCGTGCGTGTGTTTGTTTTGTTCATTTTTAATTCTCATTGATACTTTTATTCTTTAGTTTGATTTCCTGCGGTAGCTCAGCTTTCATACCAGTCAGATGAGTAATTTATAACATGGCATGATTATTTTAACGTGCTCTTGAATTTGCCAAGATATAAACACTCCTTTGCCGATACCCCGTTTTGCCCGCATTGCGAGAAATGCAATTAATAGGGAAAGCCATGGATTTACGGTGGGGGGAGATAGCAATATTCAGTTTTCGTGAAGCTTCGTTCCAGCTATCTCCAGATTATGGAACGCGCTTGACAGTCATATTGTTTGGCTCGGAACGCTTAAGCTGCTGTGCTTCTGGTCCTATGCAAGGCATTTTAATAAGTATATATGTTGGCGTTTTTATGCATGTTATTCTCCGGCCGGCCAATGAAGAATTAGATAAATATATTTCTGGTGATAGAAATTAATTTCTCGATATGTGGTTCGGACTCCACAACAAGCTGTAGGTCTTGTTGCTGGGTAACCAATTGGTTGTTAGCCACGTAAAATAAGTCTAATCCTTCGGGCCAGCCATAGGAGAGCTGTTAATCAGCTCAGTGGTCTGGTTAAACTAAGGTATACTTACCTTATGCATGTTATATGGGCGATTTGCACGAACTCCTTTGGTGAAAACTCGTGTTGTGGTTTGTGTGTTTTTAGAAATATTGAGGACATTAATGAATGAATTAGTGGACATTGTCAGTACTTTCGTTGGTATTGCTTTATCATTATTACCATAATCTTAGTAGTGACACAAAAATTATGATGCTCTATATATAATATACACATAATTTATGTATATAATCTTATGTATATATATAATATATACATATATATATATATATATATATATATATATATATATATATATATATATATATATATATATATATATATATATATATATATATATATATATATATATATATATATATATATATATATATATATATATATATATATATATATATGTATATGATGTCTGTCTGTCGGAAGTATTTGGAATTTAAAATGGGAAAAATATTACCCTTAATTTGATGTCATCATGTAAGAATGTCAGTTAATGTCTTAATACAACGCCGGCTAATGTCGTCTTATAAGAACGTTAGTTAAAATCGTCACATAAGAACACTGGTTAATGGCGTCTTGCAAATTGGTCTGTTGAAAGCGCCACACAAGAACGTCTCCTTGTGTGGCGTCGTTCAAGGTATTGAAGGCGATTATTGATAGCATAAATCTGTATCCTTTACTACCACGTTAGGGACCAGTCGAAAAAACACAGGTCTGATTAAGCGTAGCCCATTTTTCATTTGTCTGCCTGATATCATGCGATTTTTCCTCTCGAGCTGTCGAATGTTCCCTTTCATCTGTATTTCTTTATGAATGTCTTTGCGTTGCTGTATGTATAATGACTGTTAAGCACTGTGAACGCTAGGTGACACGAAGTTAATTTTTCTTTAATCTTTTGTCATACCCCTTGACTGAAGGGTAGTGTGGCCCAGTGGTTTGCCTCGTAGTGCACGTTAATATCTTCTTGATAATGTACTGGCAGTCGCAATTTTCATACCCACATTTCCGTGAATGCTCTCATTAACCATGCGATCGAACTCATAAAGCTGATTGATGATGAGGTTGAAAGAACAATGGATTTATACGGCAAGATTTGAATCGGAGCCTTACTGTTATTAACCAGGAAGTAGGAAAAAGTAAAAGAAAAATTGAAGTTGAATAAATTATTCTTAATGGAACGGACCATAGGGAATTTACGCTTAGTTTTGTATTATTTGATGAAAGAGAAATTTCAAGTTCAGTGTTATAGACGCACTGAGACACTGAGCTGAAAAGACGCACTCGTTTACACGATGCATATAAGAACCTAAGGCTTATGCGAAGCGTTATTGATTTTCAAGATTCCACTAATTGGTCTCTGTAATATCTTTATCTAAATCCTTAGACCAACAACTGATTGTGTGCATTCATTAGACTCAAGATGTCTTATTGGATATGCATACAGCAGTGAAATGTCAAGTTTTGAATCCCTTATTTTTTCTGCTATGATGTGGGATTCGTTTACTGAGAAATTGCACCATCATCATCATCATTACTGATGTTACTTCTTTCGTTTTTCTTAATATACTATTGCAGTTCTAGCCTTTAGAACTCCTTTGAGTAATAGACAAGACTCCATCAACCTTTGAAGGTTATAATTTGCTTGTTTTTTTTTTTAAGGTGATTGCAAAAGCCAATCGAGATATAGACTTCTGACTAGTGGCAATTAGTGCTAAGGACATTCGTACCTCAATACCCGGAGGGGGGATCTGCACTTCCATGCTAATTATTTTTCCTCTCGCTAACGACGGCGACTGTGTTGGCGATACAGAGGATAATTAGTGGATGAAGCTATTACTGCCTCTAGCGTTTTGTCTTCCTTTGGTTTTCGCAGAGATGAAAGCCAGGTCAATCTTGTTTCCTTGCCGGGAGAAGAAAGGATCAAGGTTGTAAGTCAGAAAGGTCGTGCTTGTTCGTGGGTCATTTGTGTATTCCTCTTTATGTGCATATTTGTTTTTTGACAAAGATTTTTTGGTTTCTTATTTCTCTCTCTCTCTCTCTCTCTCTCTCTCTTCTCGGTGGGTATATAATTCTCTGGCCGTGAGTTGTAGAATGAAAAGTTGAGCGGGAAATATCAGATGTGGCGAAGTCGGAGACATTTTAAGATTTTGCCTATGAGAGAGAATCCATTATTGAATCGAATATCCATGAAAAACGTTTTCATTTTCCATTATCGAACTCTATTTAATCACAGATCTTTGTTGGATGACGAAGTACCTTAGTTTTATTTATTGATCGTCATCACAATTTCACGTTTGTTTTTCTTCGAAGTTAATTGAAATACCTTGTAATGATAGGCTCTTGATAGCGAATATTGGACTGATTTTTTTTTTATTAACTTTAAGTGTCAGTTTTTATTTGACAGTATTCAGCTTAATTATCGGTAGATTATTTTTTTTATTAATTAAAATATTGCTCTGCCAGCAGAAACTAGTTATAAATGGGCGCTTTGATTGTGAAACGCAAACAATTACTGTATCTTTTATAACGTTCTTAGATATGTATATTTTTCTGTATGAGTCTGTGTGATTCTTCAGTTCGATTTTCTCACTGTCTCGCTTTAATTCACAAGTTTCATATTCATTGTGTTCTGATGTCTTGGTTTCTTTCCTTTATTACTTTATATAAAGTCGTCTTGTAATTTTTCCTCGCTTTTCCTCTTACGATTTCTAATTCATGCATTAAAACCCTGTCTTCCTTGGTGCTTACATGGTGGCCAGAGAGAGAGAGAGAGAGAGAGAGAGAGAGAGAGAATCGGGTTCCCTTGGCCTCCCGCGCAGTTCTGACATTTGGAAAAGGGTTGTTTATATTCCGTTGGGGTCATGCAAATGCCGAGTCGGTCCTACAGTCCCTAGGTTTCGCCACTGCCAGAGCAGCGTTCATTGCAGAACTTTTAATTGCCTCTGTTGACTTTTCTTGCGGGTCTAGGGTAGATCTCTCATACGATTCTGAACGTTTATGCTTTATTCTCCGTTCGCCGGTATACAGTGCTACGCCTCTGAACATAAGTAGGCTAATCCGATGTTAGTTTTCTTGATACAATGGTTATATTTTGATTGCAGAAATTTAATAAAATCGGTAAGTTTATATGTATATATATATATTATAATATATATTATATACGGTATACATATATAATACATATAATTATATATATAGTACATATATTATATATATAATATATATTATAATATATATATATATATATATATATATATATATATATATATATATATATATATATATATATATATGTATATGTGTGTGTGTGTGTGTATAAACTTTTACGATTGAGAGAGAGAGAGAGAGAGAGAGAGAGAGAGAGAGAGAGAGAGAGAGAGAGAGTTGCCGTAGTTTAAGATTGGGTAGTAAGCATTACATAGACAGATTGGTCTCGTGTATCGAGCACATCAAGAGAGTTTGCATACGCTGGCCTTTGTGGAGTAAGCATTATGTCATGAGAGAGAGAGAGAGAGAGAGAGAGAGAGAGAGAGAGAGAGAGAGAGAGAGAGAGAGAGAGCTGTAAACCGTACAACCCTACGCTGGTCGAAGGAAAAATCCTCAAGGGAGGAAATCTGGTGTTCCAAAGAGAGCGGACCCTTACGCTTTGGAGTTGTTTACAGAGTGATGTCTGGTTTTCCAGCCATGCCGGTTACTTAAATATCCGATTGAAGTAATGCAGAGGGAGTCCGAATTCTGTGTCGAAGTGATCGTCTCGTCCCCCAGCTGCTTGAATGTTCATAACACGGTTCCATTAATGTCTTGTTTGGTTTGCCTACCGGGCGTAAACAGGCGGGCAATTGTAGATAAAATGATTTTTGAATGTTATGACAGAAATGGCATCATATTTTACGCTATTTACAAAGTGGTGGTTGCTGTTGAACATTTGTAAGTGGCAGCGGGGCTCACAGATGTTTTCTGATTTGCAGCCGTAGGGGGGAATAGTTTTTACGCCTTGTAAGTTTCTGTATTTGGACCGAGTCTTGAAATAATACCAACGTTAGGAGGCTGATGCCGTGTAGTTCTCTTAACCACGTAAAATAATCCTAGTCTTCTGATGTCTCAAAGTGTTTCTAAATTCTACACATGACTGGGTTTGAAGATCATCATTCACAGTTAAGATACAACTTTCAGAGCGAACTATCTTTCACATCCGGAAAAACTGTCAAGATAAAGGATTTTTTTAATAGAATTAGATTTGAATGGTTTTCATTTTTTCCTAAACACCCTTACTAGCTATTTGCATCATTTATATCTCTGAAGTAAATAAACAAACTGTACTGCTCCTCATACAGCAGTGTATTATTTACATCGCACACAGTATTTGCATTTTTGCTGCTACTGACCTCTTACTATCACATTTCGACCACGGTGTTATGTTATAGCTATGAGGGGAATTATTTGGTGTTTGGAAACAGATTGCTTCCTTTCTGTTTGTTTTGGCAAGACTGTAGTTCATATATTGCTCTCGAAGTTAGAATCCTGAATTTACCACTCCTGCAAATTACAAGCCAGGATGAAAAACGATTGCAAGAAGTTTTTTTTTTAATTGATGGTACTGGTTTAACTAGAACGTCAAACAAACATTACCGATTTGATGCCATCAGCATAGAGTTTGTTGTAGCACGAAGGCCAATAGATTAATACTGTAAGGTAGAAAAGAAGGAATTTTATGAGCAACTAATAAAAAAAATTTTTGCCTTACGACCGCAGCTATAAGTAATCATAATTTTAGAAAGTATTTTTAATTAATTGTTCTGTTCATTTTGTCGAAATTGTTTCAGATTTTAATTAGCATTGAAATACGTTTTATGTCATGATCTTGCTGTCAGTCCATGCCTGAAAGTTTCAGCATCTGAATGAAATATGATTCCATATCTTGCCGGGATACCCAAGATATAGATACCCAGAATTGACAGAGTCCTCCTCCTCTGGAGTATCCTGCAAGAAGCCAGAGGGAAGCTCAAGGACTGAGGGTTAACAGAATTTTATAAGGTTAAATACATGGGACTTGTTAGGCTGGGTTATTTATGTCTGAAATGTACAGCCTCTTGGCCAGCTATTAGTACCGCAGATTTTATAAGACCAGAAGTTGGATCATGAATTAGAATGTTAAAATGTTGTCCATTAAAAAAGAAATTTTCCATTTTGTATGTATGTGTGTATGAATAATGTATGAACAGTGCTTCTTGGAGATTGTGTGTGTGTGCGTGTGTGTCTTTGTGTGTATGTACCTTGAGTTGCTGAAGTAACAACAAAGCGACAAGTACCCTCGCATTCCATGTTTTTTCTGATGGCGTTTAACATAACCCTTAATAAGCCTTATATCCTTGAAGCATATATGTATATATGTGTGTTTGTGTGTATATATATCACTATACTCCCTTTCACCTTACGCATGTCTCCAGCTAGTATTCATCCTTCCTGTTCTTAGATATTATGGTGTAGGATGAAGTTGTCAACCCAATGTTTTTTTTTTCGACCCTGAACGAGACTCAACCTTGTGAACTAAATACTAGGTAGGAATTTTATTGCTTGGGTCAGCAGAGGCACAGCGTCTGGCTCGGTCTGCCATGTTCAAGAATCGAACTCGGCTTTTCTCTCTGATCACTGAAATATAAGGACTCACATGTACGATATACATATATATATATATATATATATATATATATATATATATATATATATATATATATATATATATATATATATATATATATATGAAATATATATATAGAAAAATACATAAATGAATATAGAAAGTAAGCTTTTTCTAGCTTCTGCTAGCTGTGTCTTACTAAGAGAAATATACTATGGAGTACATTCCTCTTAATTTGACAAAGCTAGTATATATATATATATATATATATATATATATATATATATATATATATATATATATATATATATATACATACATACACATACATATATATATGGAGTGTAGAGGTATGTTCTGATGCCAACAAGTAGCCATTTAGGTGTGATAGTTTCGGATGTCAGAACAGTAGTTAAAAGTAAACAACTATACACGCACAAATACATATACGTGTGTGTGTATTTTTTATATATATATATATATATATATATATATATATATATATATATATATATATATATATATATATATATATTATATATATATATTGTGTATGTATATATAATGCTTTTATGCAGTGTTCGTTTTATTTTAGGATAGTTACAAAATGAATTCTTCAATACTTGGACTTTCTACACAGAATTATGACAGTTGCCTATCAGTTTCAGTTTTTAACGTTTAAATTCTCCTGAGAATCTTGGAGAGAGAGAGAGAGAGAGAGAGAGAGAGAGAGAGAGAGAGAGAGAGACTCTGTCTTATTTTTCTACCGCGAACTTGAAATCTCGTCTAAAACGTGACCGAGGTAAGGATTTTTCAAAAGATACAAGTCATTCATTAAGCCTCTCGACTTCGTAATGGGAGAAGATGGCTTTTGCCAAAGTTAGTTCGAAAGAGATCGTTCTGGCCTGGCTGCAGCAGCCTCTTTCTTCTTCTCTTGACTTCTGGACATTGAGAGATGGATGCTTATACTTTTTTTTCGTTTTTATTTTCTATTGTTGACAGTTTGTATTTTGTGCCTGTGTTGATGTATATGTGCATTATATATATATATATATATATATATATATATATATATATATATATATATATATATATATATATGTGTGTGTGTGTGTGTGTGTATATGTGTGTGTGTGTGTGTGTATACGTATGTATGTATATGTGTATATAATAAATAATTTATTATTGTTATTTAGCTGCAACCCTAAATAGTACATCTGAATATTCTAAGCCCAAATACCCTCATAGGCCAAGCAGCCCAGCAAGTGAGTGATCAGGAATGCACTATAAAAGAGTAATAAAGAATAAACAATGAAGGAGAAATATCAAAGGAAAACAAGTAAGTCAGATGTCAAAGTAAAGTAGATAGTATAAATAACAAATGCACTGTAAAGTGAGACTTGCATTAGCTTGCTCATCAAAAAAGGTTTCACATTTACACTAAATTTGAACGCGTGAAGTTCCAACGATTCAGCTACAGGGTTTGGAAAATCGCTCCACAATTTGGTCACAAAAGGAAGTAAACATCAACAAAACCGTGTGGTACTGAACGACAAAGAATAAAAGGCAAGCCCGTTAGAATTTGCTGTATACCTAGTAATACGTGGTAGATAGCCTTGCTTGGAAAATATGAATGAAAAGAATGGTGGAATGATAAGAAATCTTATACAGCACACAGTGACCTAATTGAACGATGGCGCCAGAGATTATTACCAAGATCACAGAACTCAAATTTTTGTAAAATAATAGAAGAAGGGATTCAGCTACCTGACTAGGTAACGTTAAATGACAGGCATGATTAAAAAGAAAAAAGGTAAATCTGAGCGCCAAATAAAAGAAGAAACCTGGCAAAAACCTGTCCTGAGCGGCGCATTAAGGAAGCCTTTGATTCATCGTTTCTCCATCCATTATTTGTTATCCAGAGCATTATTTCATGCAAGACGGTTAAATAAAGGTTGTTTTATTTCCTTTGTCAACTCTCCATTACCACTGGTCTCAGGGGTTAAATATCAGCCTCCATTAGTACTACGTGACTAGTACTATGTAATAAGCAAATAAATGAAACAAATACGATGCTAGTAAACAGATGAATCACGAAAGAACTAATGACAATAAAGACCAAACATGAAGCCCATTTTGTCCCTAGTTTGAAGGGACGTGTGACGGTAAGAGGACCGACCACTGAAGGTCCGTTGAAGCCCCCAGGGACGTAGGGGGTCTGAACTTGATCTCTTCGGAGGCCCTGGCTCCTCTCAGTAGCGCAGTTGATGTAAGAAGACGACAGATATATGGAGAGTACAAGGGCAGACCTGAGGACGGATAGAGTTAGGTACTTTCTAGAGATCTAGAGTCATTGTTTTTATTTGCTAGCTCTCAAAAGTATGCATAAATATTTTGAAGCTCAGTTAATACCCTGATTTACTTGAGATGCTTACGATTGACATGCAGTCGCATGGTAAAAGTTATATACACACAACCGTTGGCACACACACATAAATATATGTATGTCACACACGCACACACATATATGTGTGTGTGTGTATGTGTACATACGGACGCGTCTACACGTATCTCCAAACTGATTTAATTGAATGGCAGGCATTCTTCGCTTTTATTTTCTTTGGTGTTTAACTCAACGGGGAGATCCTTTCTTTTATTCATTCCTTTACTTTTCGTCGAGGGCAAAACCCAGTTTTAATTTCGCTTGTTTTCTTTCAATTCCAGTGGCTTTGTTCTTTGTTTTCTTGTATATTTCATTTCTGTGCCTTTGTTTGCTCTTAATTTCATTCATTTTACATAATATGCAAATGCAGATAACTTCAACAACATTTTGCTACTTCCGGAAATTATATGCTTTGATCGTTGGATAACAGCCGGTGATATATTGTTAACCTATTGGTTAGAGAGCCTCTTATTATTTCTCTCTGGCAGACGTATTTGACCTTTGCTTCAGTGAAGGATGAAGATGGTGATGAAAAGTTCAATTTAGCATTACTGCTCATGGCGTACACACAAGTTTCTTGATACCCACACTGGGTGACTGATTTTGCTTGTACTTTTCACGCTGAAGTGAGATTCGAAAGACCATTGGTTCCTGAATTATGGTTCATAGGGCTATTGGGCTCAGCTTTTCAAATACTTACACTCGTTAGTTTTTCCGACGGGTAAATGGTATTGCCCAAAATTGGACCATAAAAGTGCTGACATACCTTTTGTGTCATTGATATTTGACGGTTGTTAGATCCGCGAGTTTTATTTACGGTAACACCTATCGATGTCAGAAATGTGTCCCTCTGTTAGTAGTAATCACTTTGTTGGTATTTATTTTTGAAAGGTTGTTGAACATTAGTAGCGTTGGAAGCCGATTAGCGTCGTGCATACAGGGTAATAGAGAAAAAGAAATAACTGGTGTGAAGAACCTTTATTGGATAAAAAAGGGAATAGTGTCGGATGATTTCCTTGCTAAAGAAGTGCAGTGGTAGCAGGAGGGGGAAGAATTATTAATGAGGTAGTGGATAAGAAACGGGGTTGCGGGAGGTATGGCTGTATAGGATGGAATTAATGAAGTGTTTGTTACTGTACTGTTATAGAAAATGAAAGCAGTGGCTGAGAAGGAAACAGAGAGAGAGAGAGAGAGGGCGAATGTGTTTGTCCGTATGGTGAATTTAGGTAGGGACTATCCGCTCTGCATTGTTGGACTGTTGCTCATGCGAGCCAGGGCTTAACTCCGGCAACAAAAGTAGCAATAAACTAACATGCCTTTGGGTCCTGCACACCAATGGTTCAATTTATTACTTCAAAGGACTTGGCCCGTCGACCGTTTAAGTGATTCTCTGAAAACATGGTCTGGCAATACCCCCACGTTAATGAAGACTGAATAATAGCTTCCCTTAGTTGCTTTAGCCATCCACTGGGAGATGGATGGATGGACGGATGGGTGGGCTGCCAGATTGATGGATGGGCGAGCGGGTTGTATCAGTGGATGTATGTACAAGGTAGGAGCATATTGTGTGGTTCGTAGTTGGCAGTGTTGACACAAATGGTACAATGAGAAAGAATCCATGTTTTGTTGTGTTTATGAAGTGATGTCTGATCATTGTACTAGAATTCATTTTTGATTTGGTTTTTGGCTTGTGTTTTATTTATGATTTCTTGATTCATATATTTTTATATAAATGGAAGAAATTGCATAGCCGTACGAGTTTATGCAATGTGTTTTATCGGCTTCGCTCTCTTTTTGCTCTCATAACTAGTTTAAATCTTGAAGGCAAGGGGGTACGCCTAAAATAAGACTAGCCTAATCGTCCTGCTACATACTGTAGATATAACGTGGTATGTATCTCTTCATTTTTCTGTGTAAAAGCGATAATCTGCAGGCAGTAAAATTCACATTTAGACTTGCTCGGGGAAGGGGGCCAGCCAGTTTCATCACAAGCTCCATACGTAAGCATCCAGGATAACGGTAACTCGTTCCAAGCTGCAGACGGTACGTAAAAGTACTTATGGCCGGGACTTGCCACCTTGATCCTTTCTTGCTGTACCGTTGATTTCGACGATATAGTATGCTAATGTAGAGATGAATTCCAGGTACTTTGGTAAAGGGAATAAAGCTTTGTAGTGATTCGAGAGTTGCATTTTTGTTCTCATGACAACTTAAGTTCATGGAGGAAATACAAATTATTATAATGATCAAAACGTACTTTCAGTCGTGCTTTTATTATAAATAATTGTTTCAACCAGACCACTTGAGTTTACAATTTTATTAAAATCAAGTACTTCAACCTGACAATTGAGTCATAGCTTTATTGTAACAAAGTACTTTAACCAGACAGCTGAGTCTCATTACTAAACTTGCATAAGTGAGTGAGGCGAAGAAATCAAAACGGTGAATTGAAGACATTTGAACAGCCGATAGTGCATTCAGTGGCTGCTTTTATCCCTCTAGTTCCTCGTTGGACGAGTCGATAGAGTTGTCGGCTAGCACTCTGCTAGGCCCGAGTTCGAGTCTCCGGCCGGCCAATGAAGAATTGGAGGAATTTATTTCTGGTGATAGAAATTCATTTCTCGGTATAATGTGGTTCGGATTCCACAATAAGCTGTAGGCCCAGTTGGTTCTTAGCCACGTCAAATAAGTCTAATCCTTCGGGCCAGCCCTCCCTAGGAGAGCTGTTAATCAGCTCAGTGGTCTGGTTAAATTAAGGTATACTTAACTTTATCCCTCTACCACCAAATTCTGAGACTTTTTCTATTGCTTCTGTTCTCGGTGACTTAGGAAGTAAGTCCCTTCCTTTAAGAGGCCGAAGGGCCAGTTGCTTCCTCTGTAGTTAAGTCGCCACTGTCAACCTTCCCCCCCTCGCTCCATTTATTTATTTATTTATTTTTATTTTTTTTGGCCCTTCCACTTAAAAAAAATCATACAAATATGAATGAATATAATATCTGGCATAGTAATTAATAAATTAACGGAAAGTGGGCTATAGGAAATGCAGCTTGAAGGTAGCGAGTACTTGACAGAAGCTTAATTAATGAATTGGAAAATGGAAAAAAAGAAGCAAGAGGCTTAGAAAGGAAGATGAAAGGAAGCCGAGAAGCAAAAGGGCTCGGCTGAAACGAGGCAACATGATCGGAAAACGGGGTCGTTAATGAGCCCTCGAAGTCTTCCTGTTTCCTCCAGGTACGGAGGAGGAGTCGGTATGGTCCACAGAAGAAAAGAGCAAGGTGATATGTGATAAATTGTTGAA
>NC_089745.1:34502989-34507989 GCF_040412425.1 Macrobrachium rosenbergii
ATTTCCCCTTATTTTACTGAACATATTTGTCGTATTAACTGCATTTTAATACCGGCATTATCGCGAAAATAGCAAATCCTCTAACACCTACTTGATCAGTGTTATGTCTCCATATACGTGAGTTCGTATTTATCTCATTTCTGACCCTTATAAATTAGAATATTCCTTTAATGACACTTTCGTGTCCGTAAATTGCTCTTGGACTCCTGCGTCCATAAAACGTAAACACTCCGGTGTTACAACACAGCGTCAGATTCTACCTTGTTTGTCCACGAGTAACATGCACGGACGCTTTTGTTGCTATGACGAAAAAGGCACGAAAAGAACCTCTCCGTTGTTAAAAGATAATGAGGCGCCTTATGCTCATACCAAATTATTTGAACGTTTTATCATTAGTCACGGGAACGGCGATGGATGTGCTTGTTATAAAGAGAAAAAGACAGTGTTAAAAGTTATGACCGTATCAAAGGAAAAATGCTAAATACCGTGTTTGCATACAAACCATAATGAACCCAGTGCATGATAAGGCTCTTCCATAAAATATATTCTTACTGTGTACTTTCTTTCTTCGTGTTGATAAGAAAAGTGTTAAGACTGTTCATGCTGGCTTGAGCGTTGTTACTGCCCAAATTGACGGGTTTAGACATTTGAGGTTGGCACTTGTTCTCATAAAGTGCAGCAGTCTTGATTGGTGTTCATGGGACCGGTTGTCCCCGAGCAAAAATTCTAGGTTTGAACGTGTGTAGATCGTGTTGGTGGTGTAGTGGTGTTTTTATCATACACAAAATGTAACGGACTTGAGGCTGTTATCGCACAATTTGGAGGTCCAAGTACTTGGGTGCGCCAGAAGCGTTATCGGCAAAATTTGTAAACCTCGGGCAGTTAATTGCTAAGTTTCTGCACGAAGTTGTGTGGTAGTTTCCTAATTATTTTAGATTCATTTCATGTTGCTGTAGAAGTTGTTAGCGCTTGTTAATAGCAATTATTGTGATTGTAATGCATGATCCGTAGATGGCAGGCTTCCCTCAGTATGTGATGTTTCACCGCAGGGCAAGTCTCGTTATTTTATTTGAATGATGAGCAGACCTAAAAGTTAAGTATACCTTAGTTTAACCAGACCACTGAGCTGATTAACAGCTCTCCTGGGGCTGGCCCGAAGGATTAGACTTGTTTTACGTGGCTAAGAACCAATTGGTTACTTAGCAACGGGACCTACAGCTTATCGTAGATATGGGCTGCATGTCCAAAAGTGAATGACCCAGAAAATTTTTTGGACATATGAATTGATTTTGAATTCGAAAAACCTGTATTCCAGCGTCTGTCTTAACTTACAAGTTTGGCACCGGTGATGTCTGGTGAGGCATTAATTTATTACCCTAAGACCGTTTGCAAAGCCCTTGCTAACAGATTCCCACTTCATCTCCCATAAAATTGAAACTAATGGCAAAGTTCCCCAATTTCGTCTGTCTGTTTTTGTAATTGCGTTATATATGGCTTCAGGCCAAAAGCAGTTGACAATCGGTATTTTTCCTCCCAGCAGAGTGTATGGTTTTATGAAATTTGTTTCTTGTTACTTTCTTTCGGAAGCACAGTTGGGCGCACGCGCTTACACACAAACACACGCGCACTTATGCATGTATTGTGCGTTATGTATATATATTCGCCTTACGACACAAAAGGCCATACAGGTAGTATGTTGGCAGGGACACCAGGCGGCCGTTGTGATACTGCAACTGGCAGTTGAGGTCCTGTTTAAGGGTTGCAAGTGCAATGTGTTATGAACCCCTCTTAATCAGAGTAGGTACCCACACCTACTCTGTTTAGTCAGGCACAGTCATCACTTAGTCACTTTCAGTAGTAGTCTCAAAGTTTTACTATCCCCTTCCACTCTTGCGTCAGTCAGCTCAGCTTCTCTTCTGTCTTTCACATTCTTTATTGACATTATTCTCCCCAGTGTACTTGTTCACCTTTTCCCCCTCGATTTTATATTTGCTTATTCTTCTCGTTAAGTTTTTTTTAATAATGTTCCCATATATATATATATATATATATATATATATATATATATATATATAAATATATAGTCTTATATACGTTGGTCATGAAAGTGCGCATTTATATATATATATATACACACACACACACACACACACATATATATATATATATATATATATATATATATATATATATATATATATATGAGTGTGTGTTTGAATTAGATTTTAAGTCTTCACTTAAGTAACGTTGGTCAGTGAAAGTGCGCATAAGCTAGAGTTTACACAAATTTACTCTTTTAGCTAAGGTGTTTAATTAACTTCCATTTTCATTTTCTTTGTTCCTGTAAACCTGCAGTACTGCGGCCATATTCTCGGCCGGAGTCTTGCGACTACTTTGGCGTCCCAATTTCGGCCAATGTGACCCCAGGGTGAAGTGGCCTCTCCGGTGATGACAGTAGAGCGCTGGCGGTGGCAATTGGGCCGGGGGATTATTACCGCCGGTTAGGAATCTTATTATGTATTCCATAGTTCCGGCCGGCTGTATCCGCGGTTACATGGTTTTCTTTATTGTATCTTTAGTGGTCATTCGGAAGATAACTAGACCAGTAACATCCAGCTTTTTACCTCGCCCTTCCACTCTCGGGATAGGAGAAAAAATATGTGCCAAACGGATAAATGGCTCTTTGTTATTCAACAGGAGTCATTAATTCTTTATCTAAAATGGCTTGGTTATTATTATTATTATTATTATTATTATTATTATTATTATTATTATTAGTAGTAGTAGTAGTAGTAGTAGTAGTAGTAGTAGTAGTAGTAGTAGTAGTAATAGCAGTAGTAGCTTAACTAGGCCACTGAGTAAAAATTCGTAATTCTTATAGTCCTGGCCGTTGGTGGTTGTTGATTTGGCTGTAAGTTTATGAGTGCCGTGAACTTTAAGCTTAATCTTGATTGAGTTTTGCCATGACTTTCTACACATTTGTTGTAATGTAATCTCCTAAAATTACATCTTTGCGGTATAATTCCTTTGAATTACATTTGGTAATAGAATTTTTCCTTTAAAGACATTATTATTTTAGAATTAAGATAATCATTAACCCTGGCATTACAGTGAATCATAAATATAAGATTTAAGTATATTATTTTGCTGAATGTTCGTGGTGTTCAAATGAAGTATTTGTCTTACGTTAGCTCAGTTGGATATTGTTTACTTTTTTTTATACAATATCGTTTCATGTCATCCAAGGCCTCTATTTAAGTTGCAGGTGGTGTGTTGGTTGTACTTTAGTCTATTTTTTTCATTTTTAGTAGCATTGTCGTTTTTTTTTTTTACCATCACTGTCATCATCATCATTACTATTTCACATTGAGAGAATGTTGAACGTTATTCAGTGGCCCTTGACTACTTTCTTTCGACATCATTACAACAATACTTAGTTAATCTTGTTTCTTACTATATTGTAGGCAAATTCAGTCAACTACCAGCCAAGAGAAATGCAGTTATGAAGAGATAACGGTGTTTGGAACGAAAAATTCCGTCAGGATTAGTTCTGTGATTGCGAAGTGCAGAGGCAAAAAGAGAGAATTCGTTGACAGTCAGCGTACTGAATTGGGTAAATTAATTGTGTTTGAGGGCATTGGTATCATCATTTAGCCTCATCTGCAGTGTGGAACAAAAGGACTAGGCAATGGTATTTCAGTAGAACATGAGTAATGATTTTCATTCTAAAGGTTTTAGTTATGACACTTTTTTATAGTCGACTCAGAGCCTGAGGACATTTTACTTTTATTGTTGTGTATAATGAAGACAGTAGCTTTTCATCATTATACACATTTTAATTATATGCCATTTAAGTAGTTCAGTAGTTCTAGGGTTTGCTGAGAGGTATCGTGATCGTGACCCTACCATGTTCAATTTCTCGAAGACGTAGGAATTTATAAGCTTCTGCTTTCCATATCTGATATCGTAACTATCTGTGCTCCATGATTAAGGAAATGGTCTCATTGGTGATTGTTTCCGAATTGTAATATTTATCTAACTAGTAAGTATGTTCCTTCCAGGCTGAAGGGCCCATGAAGCCGATCTTCTACCCAGTTTCCATGGCGCTAAGCGAGCGAGTGGCAATTCACCCTTGTGATAGGACTCCAGTCTGTCGCCGGTGTTTACCCCCAGCTACAAAGCTGGTACCCGCATGTACACCTGGGTTGAGTGAGGAAGTTGGGTTACACTTGCTTTCCCAATGGAACAACTCCGCCTCCACCGGGGTTCGAACGGCAAACCCTCTGTCTGAATGGCAGGTCGCCACTGTAACCGCTGTGCCACGGCGCCACGTTTATCCAACAAGCTGTGTTTATTTTAAGGCTGGTCCACAGTCGTAACTGGACAGGTTATATAGCATAGTTTCACACTGTATGTAACATGTTTTGATCTCTCGCTCTCTCTCTCTCTCTCTCTAAGTTTATATAAAAAGTTTTTGCACAATAAAACGTGCAGTTCTGGTGATTGCCTCACCAGGCTCTTAAACACAGCTGCTCAAGGAAGGCAGAGGACTTGAACATGCCTGCAAAGTACCTGCATACATGTTACAGTGTTTTACGACATCCTTTGACCTTTACGCACATATAATTGGTAGCATATAAATTGCTATATAACACGAATAATGTTATGTAGCCTCATGCCACCATATGATATATATTTATTTGACGATTGATAGGACGTTCCCTTTTCATTTGACAAAAACGATTCTCTTAATACCTCAGCAAGGGAGGTTATGCGTCCATTTCTGGCTTTCATTTCTGTCAGTCTTTTGATTTCGGGGATTAGGTAAAATAAAATTGTTAGAATTAGATGAAACACTGAAAAAATTCACTTGGCGATTCCCCTCCAAATGACGTGCTCAAGTTGAGTATTGGTAAAAATTTAAAGATTTTTCGCTAGGATATCACAGCAAATATTCAGCCGGTATTCACTAAAAGTTTAAACCAACACACACGTTACAA
>NC_089745.1:34512989-34537989 GCF_040412425.1 Macrobrachium rosenbergii
GTAGTTTGTGTGTTTAATTTCATATTAAGAGTCATTCGTCGTGTCAGCCTGTTTTTTACTTCAAAACTTGACTAAAGCGAAGTTTGGGCCTTGTTTTTTTCATTACTTTGCTAATTCCAATGTTCCTTGGTTTTTTTTTTTTTTTGTGTGCGTGTGTCGCAGACCAGTCCACAAAAGCATGGTTTCTTTTCTTTGAAAATTAGGAAATAACAGGGTCAGAGTTTAGATATGATAATTTTTTATTTGATGGTAGTTAGTGCTTGAAGCATTAAGCACGTGTATAACAATTCTAGTTCCTTGTTGGATCAGTCGGTAGAGTTGTCGGCTAGCACTCTGCTACGCCCGAGTTCGAGTCTCCGGCCAGCCAATGAAGAATAAGAGGAATTTATTTCTGGTGATAGAAATTCGTTTCTCGATATAATGTGGTTCGGATTCCACAATAGGCTATAGGTCCCATTGCTTGGTAACCAGTTGGTTCTTAGCCACGTAAAATAAGTCTAATCCTTCGGGCCAGCCCTAGGAGAGCTGTTAATCAGCTCAGTGGTCTGGTTAAACTAAGGTATTCTTAGAGCAATTCTGTCGTAACAGCCATGACCATTGACTTATTTCTCAGAACTGAACATGATTAAAAAACCTGATAATGACGTCATTGTTGTTGTTGTTGTATCTCTGCGGAAGCGACACCAAAGTATTCCGTTTGATATGCACAGCACTCTTCTTCTTGAGAAGGAAAGGTGAGTTGACGGACTAGTGGAACATACGCGCAGAAGAAGGTATTAACGGGTTCGTGCGTGCGTAAGGAGCGCTTGTGACCCCTCCCTGGCTGCCGAAGGGCGTATCTGCGCTCTCTTTTCCCCTCATTGTCAAGCCCCTCAGTTCCCCTCTTTTCCGAGCGTCATTATCATCATCAGCCATCGCTTGTCAACATTTTCTCTCTCTGCCTTTCGCCCTCGCTCTCCCTATTATCTTCATTTTTACAAGTGCCATTTGCCTCCCTCTCCACTTTATTCGATATTTAACTCTCTCTCTCTCTCTCTCTCTCTCTCTCTCTCTCTCTCTCTCTCTCTCTCTCTCTCTTATTAGACTGAGTTTCTAAGGAGTTAATTTCTCTTGAGGATGTTAGTATTGATAATTTCTCTTGTGAATTATGAAGTAGCTTAATATTGTGCATTATTCATCAGTTGTTTTATTGAATTTTGTTTATCCTTACGTGTTCTTTCTGTGTGCTTTATCGCCTATGTATTTTCAGAATAATGACAGATAATTAAGAATGAAATTATTATACTGAGAATGTGAGCCGTGAATAGGAACATTTTATGTTTTAAGATTATTATTATTATTATTATTATTATTATTATTATTATTATTATTATTATTATTATTATTATTATTATTAATGGATGTAAATATAAAGAATCCAAGGCATTTTTCTGATAAACATATTTGATAAGAGGAGATCTTTATGGCATAAAGAAATGCGTAAAAATTATTTTTGATCACCGTGTAAGTAGCTTGATTCTTCCGCTATTAAAAAGATATTGTTTTTCATATACTATGCAGCTTCTTCTCTTTTTTATATATTATATATATATATATATATATATATATATATATATATATATATATATATGTGTGTGTGTATGTGTGTGTGTATATATATATATGTGTTTATATATATATATATGTATATATATATATGTGTATATATGCGTATGTAAATTATATAATATATATATATATATATATATATATATATATATATATATATATATACATATATATATATATATATATATATATATATATATATATATATATATATATATATATATACCTACATACACAGTATATATATGCGTGTGTTATAATGGAATGCTCGTTGATTATCGAGTGGCGAGTTTTAAGGAGTTTTGATCTGTTGCAAATTCTCCTCATTTCTTTTTATGCACCATAAGTAATGTTTTGAGGATATGTAATTGGATGATGAATGGGTAAGGCAAAACACTAAAGAATTTTTTTGACAAATATAGACAATAGAATGTTGAAGCTATCAGTGACCACAGAATCGCTTTTAGTTTTTAAAATGAGGGAACATTAACCAACAATGTAATCTTTTACAGTGTAGAGCGCACATATGTTGAAAACGATAAATCAAATATAGTAAGATATAACAGGAACAATGCCATCAGACAGATGAATGCATCCCTGCTTTAGCGACAGAATAACTTAGAGAAACGAACTCACTAGTACTTGGCGCTTTAAATACGTAAAACGGTCTCAGTGTAAATTTTGACTATCGCCATCAGTAATAACAAAAATGAAATGTTTTTTCTCTTTCAGTTGGCGGAGCTCCAGTATCCTCCTGAAGCATGTGGTGTTATCCTCTTCTCTAGTCGCTACGACGATACAATAAAAAATTTATTATTATTATTATTATTATTATTATTACTATCATTATTATTATTATATAAATGATGGTTTATGGGTTTATGGGTTATGGAAATTTCTTTCGATTGCGATTGTATCTCCATGGCTGGAGGCCTTGTCATTCCGTTGTCCTTTTTTCTCTCAAAACTTTCTTCCAGTTGGTGACTGACGCCTTGGGTAAATGCTTCAGCTTTAGCGACGAAGTTTAAAGACTTTGTACTCTTCATATTTTACTTATCGAGCCCGTAGGAATGCTAGTATAATGTGTACTGATTATGGTTGCGTTCGGTACAGGGTAAGGAGTTTCACGAAAATTACAAAGATGTCATGATTGTTGGCGTTGATTATTTTCACTTATTTTATTAGTTATTATGCCTTTTCTGTTAAGATGTACTTTAATATTTATCAGTATACCTGTTCTATTAAGCGGTTTCTTCGTCTCATAAAAACTGAGGCATCTGTCTATTATACGTACGTTTTTGTTCAGTGTGATGAATAAGATCGTTTCCTCATGTCATTTTCGTTTTCGGACATCATGAATTATATACATACATGTTTCATGTCACTGTCTTTCCTTCTCTCTTGTTAAATGGATATAGTTCCCTTATTATATGTTATTTTGTTATCTATTGTAGTAATGAAGAATTCTCCTTCCAGAGCCATATGCCGTCTTTGCACGAATTTCAATTATTCAGTCTTCTCTGTACAACAAGCTAGTTTAGTAATATATAACATTATCGAAAACACCTCACACCCACATGCAACAAAGCAGAGGCGTCGCAGTGCCGAGACCGAGATGTGATTTGTCGTATCCGGTTTTGTCCTCTCCCCCTCTCGGTAGAAGAAGAGAAGAACAAAAAGAGGCGTGAGGGATCTCCCGCATTTCATAAATTGGCCGTAGCTCAGGGGAATACAGAGGGGAAGCTGCTTTTTGGAAGGAAGTCGTAATTATGGCCAGGTATCACTGTGTGCGGTTATTCTTACTGAAGGGGAAGTGATGTGATTTTTCAAGCAGTATTGTAGTGTTCTCTCAGATACAACATTCAGTGCATTACTTTGTACATGTGTGTAGTTCTGAGCTGTTGGAATAACCGGTTTATGCTTCTTCATCTCTTTTGTACGCATAGCATGTGCTTGCGGTTGCATAATTTGTATGTTACATTTGTAAATATTTATAATGTAATGCAATGAGTATACATATATGTTTTTACCCCTGCGTGTAATAAAGATAATCTATGAGCTAGGAGCTCCAGATCTGAACTTACTGTCATCCAGCCCGGGACGAGCTTCTCACTGTTAGCCCCCGCCCCACACACGCGCGCACACACATTATATATATATATATATATATATATATATATATATATATATATATATATATATATATATATATATATATATATATATATATGTATATATATGTATATATACTGTATATACACACACATACATGTGTGTATATACAGTACGTGCCAGAATTTTGGGCGCCCAAAATTCTGGCACATGTCAGTACGTGCCAGGATTTTAAGCGCTAAAATTCTGGCATGTATTCTGGCACCTACCAGTACGTGCCAGAATTTTACACGCCCAAAATTCTGGCACGTACTGGCACGAACAGAATTTTAGGCACCCAAAATTCTTGCATTTATTCTGGCACGTGCCAGTACATGCCAGATTTTTGGGCGCCTAAAATTCTGTCACGTACTGGCAGGTGCCAGAATACGTGCCAGAATTATAGGCGCCTGAAATTCTAGCACATACTGGCATGTGCCAGAATTTTGGGCTCCTAAAATTCTGGAACTTATTCTGGCACATGCCATTACGTGCCAGAATTTTGGGCCCCTAAAACTTTGGCACGTGGGAGAATTTTAGGCGCCCAAAATTCTGGCACGTATTCTGGCATGTGGCAGAATTTTAAGCGCCCAAAATTCTGGCACATGCCAGAATTGTGGGTGCCTAAAACTCTGACACGTACTGGCAGGTGCCAGAATACATGCTAGAATTTTAGGCACCCAAAAATTCTAGCACGTACTGGCACCTGCCAGAATTTTGGATGCCTAAACTTCTTGCACGTACTGGCACTTCCCAGAATTTTGGGCGCCTAAAATTCTGGCATGTATTCTGGCACCTGCCAGAATTTTGAACGCCTAAAATTCTGGCACGTACTGGCAGGTGGCAGAATTTTAGGCGCCCAGAATTCTGGCACGTACTGGCAGGTGGCAGAATACCTGCCAGAATTTTAGGCGCCAAAATTATGGCACGTATTCTGCACGTGCCAGAATTTTGAGAGATTGAAATTCTGGCAAGTACTGGCAGGTGTCAGAATACGTGCCAGAATTTTTGGGTTCTTAAATGCTGGCACATATTCTGGCACCTGTTAGTGCATGCCAGAATTTAGGCGCCTAAAATTCTACCACGTACTGGCACCTGCCAGAATTTTGGGCCCCTAAAATTTTGGCACGTATTCTGACACCTGCTAGAATTTTGGGTGCCTATAGTTCTGGCACGTGCTAACAGTACGTGCCAGAATTTTGGGCGCCCAGAATTCTGGCACATGTCAGTACGTGCCAGGATTTTGAGAGATTGAAATTCTGGCAAGTACTCAGGTGGAATACGTGCCAAAGGTTCTTAAATGCTGGCACATATTCTGGCACCTGTTACGTGCCTGAAATTTAGGCGCCGGAAATACTGGCACGTGCGAGAAGTTTGGGCATGTACTGGCAGCTGCCAAAATACGTGCCAGAATTCTGGGCTCCTAAAATTATGCCACGATCTGGCGCGTGCCAGAATTGTAGGTACTAAAAATTCTGACATGTACTGGCACACGCCAAAATGCATGCCAGAATTTTAGGAGCCGAAAATTTTGGCATGTATTCTGGCACGTACCAGAATTTTAGCCACCTAAAATTATGGCACATATTCTGGCACATGCCAAAATTTTAGGCGACCAAAATTCTGGCACGTGCCAGTACATGCCAGAAATTTTAGGCGCCCAAAGTTGTGGCACGTGCTGATACGTGCCAGAATTTGTCAGCCTAAGTGATTTTGGGCGCCTAAAATTCTGGCACTTATTTTGGTGCCTGCCAGAATTTTAGGCAATCAAAATTGTGGCATGTATTCTGGCACATGCCATTACGTGGCATGGACTGGCAGGTGTCAGAATACGTGCCAAAATTTAAGGTGCATAAAATTCTAGCAAGTGCCGGAATTTTGGGTGCCTAAATTCTGGCACGTCCTGGCAGGTGCCAAAATACGTTGCTAGGAATTTGGGCGTCCAACATTCTGGCACTTACCAGTGCGTGCCAGAATTTTGGGCGCTTAAAATTCTAGCACACACTGGCAGGTGCCAGAATATAAGGCGCCTAAAATTCTGGCAAGTATTGGCACGTGCCAGAATTTCCGGCGCCTTTTAGGCGCTCAAAATTCTGGCACGTATTCTGCCAGGTGCCAGAATTCGGTCCAGAATTTTAGGCGCCCAAAGTTCTGTCACGCATTCTGGCTCTTGCCAGCACGTGCCTGAATTTTGGGTGTCTAAAATACTAGCACCTACCAGCATGTACCTGAATATGTGCCAGAATTTTAGGTGCCTAAAATCCTGGCACATATTTTTGCACGTGCCACAATTTTGGTCACCTAAAATTCTGGCACGTATTTTGGCACCTGCCAGTACGTGTCAAAATTTTGGTCGCATAAAATTCTGGCACATTCTGGCAGTTGCCAAAGTACGTGCTACAATTTTAGGCGTCCAAAATTCTGGCACTTATTCTGGCATGTGCCAGAACTTTAGGCGCCCAAAATTATGGCACTTACTGGAACGTGCCAGAATTGTGGGCGCCTAAAATTCTGGCACGTGCAAGAATGCGAGGCAGAATTTAGGCACCCAAAATTCTGGCACTTAGTGGCAGATGTTAGAATACCTGCCAGAAGTTTGGGTGCCTAAAATTCTGGCACATACTAGCAGGTGCCAGAATACCTGCCAGAATTTTAGGCACCCAAAATTCTGGCACGTATTCTGTCACTTACGAGTAAGTCCCAGAATTAGTGCCTAAAATTCTGTCACATACTGGCAGGTGTCAGAATACATGCCAGATTTTGTGCCCCTAAAATTCCGGCATGTATTTTGGTACATGCCAGAATTTTATGCACTCAAAGTTCTAGCACGTTCCAGTGCAAGCCGAAGTTTTAGGCGTCCAAAATTCTGGCACATGTCAGTACGTGCCAGAATTTTAGGCGCCCAAAAATCTGTCATATATTCCATCATGTGCCGATACGTGCCAGAATTTTAGGCGCCTACAATTCTGGCACGTATTTTGGCACCTGCCAGTACATGCCAGAATTTTAGGCGCCCAAAATTCTGGCATGTACTGAAAGGTGCCAGAATTTTGGGCACATAAGATTCTGGCACGTACCAGTAGGTGCCAGAATTTCAAGTGCCTAATATTATGGCACGTATTCTAGGGCCTGCCAGTACGCGCGAGAATTTTAAGCTCCCAAAATTCTGGCATTTGGCAGTACTGGCTAGAATTTTAGGCGCCTAAAATTCTGGCATGTAATCTGGCACTTGCCAGTACGTGCCAGAAAGTTAGGTACCAAAATTGTGGCACGTGTCAGAATACGTGCCAGAATGTTAGGCACCCATATATAAAATATGTGGCATATGTCAGAATATATGCCAGAATGTTAGCATATATATATATATATATATATATATATATATATATATATATATATATATATATATATATATATATATATATATATATATATATATATATATATATATATATATATACATATATAATGTATATATATATATATATATATATATATATATATATATATATAAATATATATATATATATATAAATATATATATATATATATATATATATATATATATATATATATATATGTATCACCAAATCTCTACGAACGAGGATGTTAACCTAGCTGATACTGTTACCCATTCTCAGCCCGGTTGACTTGCGGGCGGCAGACTGAGATCGAACCATTTGATGGCATACATACACATATTTGTGATTTGCGTGCTTGATTAAAAATAATTACGAAAAATTGCAAATGATTGAAAACTGAGTTTGAACTGGAAGTTTGAATAACACCAAAAATATATGTATGTGTAAGCTTAATCATTATACAGAATACAAAAGGCTTAGAGAGAGAGAGAGAGAGAGAGAGAGAGAGAGAGAGAGAGAGAGAGAGAGAGAGAGAGAGAGAGAGAGAATTTTTGTATGTTTGTCAAAGTATTAGTTGATACATATGCATTATGTGGGTAGGTGATTACAGACAAGGGTTGTGTGTGTATATATGCGTGCGTGTGTGTGTGTGTGTGTGTTTTCTGTGTGTGTGAGGGAGATAGAAATATCCTTTAAATTTTTTACCAGCTTGTTTGTTTTTTATCGAAGTCGGGTTATATTTCCCGGTATTATTTGTTTGTTCTTCAGACTGCGTGTTTGAACTCTGTAAACATGTTATGTCCGCATATGACAGAAATTGAATGTTGCAAAATGTAACATGCAGATGTTCGAGTTTACATGTGCACACGCTTCCGAATACGCTGAAAAAAATAATACAAACAATATTTGTATATGGGTCTGTTTTTGTTCACGCGCATGTGTGTTGTGTCCCACATTGTTTACCTTCAAGATTTATTTCCGTGATGCGTTTGAGATTGGAACGTTTTATGAGAATTAATTTAGGAGAGGGAGAAACACACAAAGGAACTCCAGCCCTCGACGTCTCTATTTTTTTTATAATTTGACGTAAGTGGATAAAAAAGAAATTTAAGCTACAACTTGACAAATAAACTAGACTGAACCGACTCGTAAGTAATACCGGAGGAAGTTTTATCTAAGTTTTTATTTGCTTAAACTATAAAACTAACTTTTTCGAAGTGTCTATAAAGACGTAAAATACTTTAATGGAGAACAATAATACCTTCAAAGAAAAATGATGGAGCAGTGTTCACGTTATAGCATAATTTCTCTCTCTCTCTCTCTCTCTCTCTCTCTCTCTCTCTCTCTCTCTCTCTCTCTCTCTCTCTCTCTCTTTTCCCCATCCGTTTTGAATGATTTGACCTAAACACATGGGTGAACCATAAACTTTCTCTATAATATCATATGTTATTTAGTGGAGTTTTTTATTTGTCACTAATTGATTGTGTGGTGGTTATTCTGCTATTCTGGGTTTTTGTAGAATGATAAACGCCGGTTTCGAGAAACAGCGGAAAAAATTCCGTCATGAATTACCATCATTTCGCCCATCTCTTCATTTTTATCTAATTGTGATATCACTACTTGAAGATATATTGAATTATGACTGCCGTTGTTTGAGAAAATGCACGTGAGGGTTGATTGTGTGATTTAAACAAAGGACAGTCAAAAAAGTGCCGGCGTACTGTAGTTCAACAAATTGTAACTCGTCCCCTGTTCTCGGTAAGTGAGGCCTCCCCTTGAGGTAAATATTTTCCGTGTCAATTTATTCTTTTGTCTCGAAACGCTCCGCCAGCTATGAAATTCTCTCACCCTATCCCTGCTCTCCTACCCGCTCCTTCCCCAGTGATACACGCGCCGTCCCAGCCTGCTGATGATTTTTAGCAGACTCCTACGATTCTTTCAACCCTACTTTTGTCTTTGAATATTCCTCGCTGTTAACATACCTGTTCCCCGCCAACCTTTTTTCTCCCCCTTTTTTTTCTTATCCTTCTGCAGACAGGGGTCTGGTTTGCTGCTTAAAATTCACGAAGGCTTTTTACGCAAAGGACATTTCATACTTCCTTTTATTTGCGTTTATAGTTTTATGAGCGTCATTGTAGCGGTTGTTGTAGAAATAACTCACTTGAGGTCGAGGGTTGTAAAGATGTAGCGAGACCTCGGAATTTCATTGTTTCGATACAAAGAAAGGGCGTCGCCAACGCCTCTTTTCTTTGTCATGCTTGGCGGCATAAATCAGTTGTTCTCGCATGTGTGTGAAAACATCCTCAGCGCCCATTAACACTCCGGTGATTCCTGTTGAACTGCCACTAAATTGAACGCACGTCAAAGTGAACGCCGGTAATTTGCGTTATGGAGTCCCTGGCAGAGAGAAAAAGATTGCCAAAAAGTGTCGTGCTTCGGCAGGAATGTGCATTATTTTCACAAGTATAACGTAGCCTGCGTCAAAATATGAAAGGAAATAAGACTTTTTTTTTTCCTTTTTTAAATTTTTTTTCAGCTAATTTTCATAGTGACATTAGCTTAATATGACGTTGTTGCACATATGATGCCGATGAAAAATTTCACACATCTATCGCATAACACAACAACACACACACACACACATGTATATATATATATATATATATATATATATATATATATATATATATATATATATATATATATATATATATATATATATATATATATATATATATATATATATATATATATATAATTTGCGTGCTTTTGTATACATTGTTAGTTCACGTGTTCTCACAGAAACGGTTTTTACTGACGTCAAATGCTTTGTAAGCAGCTGCTACTTTCTTACATACGTTTCTTATTTGTGTAATATTATTTTTTCCCTTCAGATAAATGTTTTGGAATAGTAAAAAGGTTAAGCGTGTTGTCTTTCTTAACCGACAGGGCATATTATGACGTCATGATACACATACACACACACACACACACACGTATATATACATTAATATATATATATATATATATATATATATATATATATATATATATATATATATATATATATTAATATATTTTATATATTTGTCATGAATAACATTCAAGTTCGTTTTCCCTTTTGTCATGAATAACAAAGTTCTCTCTCTCTCTCTCTCTCTCTCTCTCTCTCTCTCTCTCTCTCTCTCTCTCTCTCTCTCTCTCTCTCTCTCTCTCTCTCTCTCATTGTTTCTGAACTGCGATATGATAGGCTATGTATTGCGTTAATTTGTTAAGAGTTTGTCTAGTGTAATTGGTAAGATGATATCAGTCAATAGTATGTTTTTCTTACTGTTGATCACTCAGTTCAGAGATCTCTTGTACCATTTTGATATATATGAAATCCGTAACCAACTCTTTCATCCTCTTGCAGCAGATACGATTTCAAGAGGTTTATCAGTGAAAGAGCGCATGACATTTATAAGAAGATTCGATGAAATATTTTCAACTTTTAAAGCAAAACCTTATTCATATGTTAGCAACTTTTTCTATCTACCCTTTCCTTATTTGATACTATTTCGTTGCAACATCAGAAAAATTATTTTTTTCTAGTGTTGCGTTTATTTAACTTACTATAGCAGTGGTATGCAAGAAAACACTTGTGTAAAGATGGGGATTCTGTGGTTCCGTAAAAAAAAAAAAAAAAATCACCTCAATTCGAGGTCAGTGATATCAAATGAATTCTTTAAACTTTCATGAATTAAATTGGAAGGTTTTGGAGTCAAGTGAATTTGATAGAAGAATATTTTATTGTGTGATACCAAAATTGTTGGAATTAAGAATAAAACGCAAGGAGGAAAAGCAAAGTGAATTTGACCCCTTGGGAATCAGTAAATTCGTCTCCTGGGAGGTTATGGAAATAAAGAAAAACATTCGTCCCGATAACAAACGATAAATCTTCATAGTAAAAACAGCATGGAAACGACTTTGATGTCATGAAAATCCCTCTGACTCGCAGTAAGGAGATTATACAAAAAAAAAAAAAAAGTTTGCACTCTAGCTAATTACCCATTAAAAAAAAATCTTAAAGGAGATTTTACGTCGGAAGGAAGTTTTTATGTTTCGTTGATTACAGTAAGAAAATTTTTAAAAATTCGACCTTGAGCATATAAGACTTGAAGAAAAATTATTTTAATGAACTTATCTTACGTTATCTTATTTTTCGAGCTCATATTGCAATATATCGAAACGAAAAGAGAAAAAAAAATACCCTGCAAAATAGATATTTTAAAGGATCCTTAAAGTGGTCAACATTTTGTTTACTTTTCCAAATAGTTTTAAAATCAGAAGCAAGTAAATTTTTTTTTCACTTAAAAATTTGCTGTAACCCTAGCGACTAGCTAAGCATATTAAGCCTTTGCTAATGAAGTGTTGAGGTGATGTGTAAAAATGAATGAAATATGAATATATTCAGGATGACATCGATTACTAAGAATAGTTTTTATTAATAAAATATATGCATATGTAATGTGCAGAAATATCTACAATTTAGAGTATATCACTGCATACATAAGAGATAGGACAAGTCTATATATGAATCTTTTTTTAAATCATAATTATGAAAACGACCTCCAAAAATTGAGGAATAGTCTTGTCACGGACGGCAGGTCCACCTTAACTATCCATGACAGGACACTTACTTCCATCTCAAAGGAAGTCACTGTGAATAAGAGTTGCAAGATGAGTGCCAGCAGCTTCGTTGACATCATGTAAACTCGTCGTTGGCAGCACATTCTTTTCATTGTCTCAGGGAAGAATGTCCTATTCATGGAACGCTGGGTCCGTGTTCCATGGATATTTTGAAACTGGAATATTAATCTTGAATAAATGTTGTGGCTGGGTTTGGTTTTAGTAATTTTTTCCAATACGTTAGATACGGTCAGTGGATGTGTTTGTGAGTGCGTTCTTGCTGTGTTAAAAAGATTAATACGCATGTAGAAGATTAAGATAAAACTCGTTTTCTATATATCTCAAGGAGCGTTGCTCAGGAAATCGGCGTACCATAGGTACAACTTTCCAAGAGAATATGTAAAGGAATTTATCTGTGTCACTGGGGAAGAGTAGGAACACTCTAACTCATTTACATCACAAATCTCTGAAACCGTAAAGTTAAGCTAACAGGAAATGCGTCCTTCAATCATTTATTCGTAAACTTTGGAAATCTGTCCACTTCGCATTACGTTGAAACGACGTATCCCTCTGATGAAAACCATTTTGCAACGTAAACTTTAGCGTTAATGACTCGGTAATGTTTAATCACGTCATTTCGATAATTACTATGTTATGATTTTGTCTCCCCCCCCTCTTTAATCCCTTCATCCCCCTCCTCACACACACACACACCTTCTTCGTCCTCTTCTCCCTCCTTAAAGTTTAAGATAATGGCTTCTTGTCGATGCCAAGCGAAGATAATTTGATGCAGTTCTATAAAAGTTTAAAGGATAGGGTGGTAGCAAAATGATAGTTCGTTATTATAAAGAACTTTTAAATATAACTTTTAAAAGTATTTAGTTGTTAGAATTATGATTGTTTTTAGGGTGCTAAGAATTATGATTGTTTTTAGGGTGCTTATCATTAGTGTCGAATTTACTTTGACTGTATAAAATGAATATATGTTTTATACTTATGTATGTTATGGGTATGTTTCTTAATGGAATAATAGTAGGCTATTTATTCTTTGCCTAAATACGTTACTTAATTGCCAGAAGAGACTCTAATGCTTTCATGCTTAAGATTCTCACTTCAGTAATTAGGAGAAATGCTGTAACCATGTAAGTTTGTATACTTGATCGAAGTAATGCTCGTTGCCCGAAACACATATCTTGGACACACAAGGATACAGGAATTTGATTAGCATAGCAAAATTACAATTCCTTGAACTATTTGTGAAAATTGTAAACAGTATTTTTCATGTAGGTAAACGTATGCTCTTGAACTGTTTCGGAAAGTTAGAAACTTCTTTTCTAAGAAATTGTGAATGGAATCGTTAGAGTAGGATGGGGCTTTTTTTTTTTTTTTTTTTTTTTGTAACGTCAAGACAGTCTGAATATGATGGATAGGGTACACGAAATGTTAATGTCTTAGAAAAGGAGATTCCCGGTTATGGGTAAGAAAAGAAAAGTGCGAATAGCGCATTACTAAAATAGAATAACAGTAGATAATTCCAGTTATCAGTGGCTGCAATCTGCCCAAATGCATTGAACTTTAGTGACTAGAACTTTTGTGCTGCATTTGAGGTAAGTGTGAGGTCTTCAGGTTTTGTGTAGTAGACCCAAGTTTTTAGATCTAGAAACTGTGCAGCGAATAACAAGTGGTTCATAGCCTGATGCTTATCGTTTCCTGATTTAACAGGCTTAATCCTCTGGAGTTTTCCGTAACTAGCGTCACAATTTTAAGTTTATACACTCTTCTACAAATGTCAGACACCTTGTACTCGGAAGTCGGTCTTATTAGTAAATCCTATAAATACACGATGACCTGCCTGACAGCCAACTACGGGAAATTCCATCCAGAATACAGCCTGTTGCTCATAGCAAAAGTTTTTACCTCTAACAAACAGAAAATGTCCTTAATGCATCTTATGTATGTGATATTTATGTTTTAGTGCCCCATTCTTTACGTGTCCTGGTTTATCTTGCCGCCCAAAGTGTTTTTCAGTCTAAAAGATTCAGAGAATTATTATCTGTATTTCAGTTGTATTTTTTTTTTTTTTTTGAATAGCCCAGGGGTACTATCGGTCTCCATACATCTTGCTTAGGCGTACTTGCCTGTTAACTTCACTGTGTTTGCTTTTATTCACAAGAGGGATAATAATTACCAGTCAGTCCTGATGTCGCGACCAAGTTTACACGCACATCATGAGCAGCAGTGCTTGATGGGTTCATTTAGTAGAGCAAGTTTCGTGAGCTCGTCATTAATAGGCTTACAAAACAGTGCCGATTTAAATTAGGCTTTATACATCTCCGATTATCCATAATTTCCTTCATGTGTAATAAACGTAATTGAAATCCCAATTTAAGTATTTTCTGGGTACCATTAAGTATGGGGTTCTCATTGCCAATTTGTATTTTTCTCGATAATTTATATTCGAGGTATTTTAGGCGATATATTTGTAAGAGCTTAACAAATAAATATACCTAAGATATTTACACAATGTATCCATCTCCTGTAAGAGAAACGATAAGTTGGTTGATAGCACCGTATTAGAGTAGCGAAAATAGCGCAGTATTTGTTAATTTCTTAATTCTGTCTTGTGATTCAAGACCCGGCCAAACCATCATGACATGCTGTTACAGCTGGCTGCCAATAGGAGCTTGACACCTAACCCCGTACTTACCTTTGGTTTTACATGCATATATTTGTTAACTTCATGTGCACAATTGTTTTATGCACCCGCCATGACCTTTAAAGCCACTACTTTCCTCAGCATTTTTCATACGTTTAACACTTCGATTTTATCGCATCCGTTGTGAGATTCGAACCAACATATATGAGGCTAAAGAGAAGATCATCCCAACACACTTCGTCACGTTTTTGGATAGAGATAGGGTGGATGTCGCATCCCTGCTAGCATAAAAGTATGTCAACTCACGTGGACATAATATTATATTTTCAGTCACAATTACTGGGATTTGTTTTAGCAGCCTGGAAGTTTTTTTATGTTCTGTGCACGGATTTCAAATGTATTGGAATCATTTATTTTGCTTAGCCTCGCTGCCATTAAGAAAAGTTTCATTTTTTTTTAACCAGGGTATTTTTTCAACTAGTTGATGTTTTATGCTCTGGAGCGACCCTACCTTTTCTGGAAAAATTACTATTCGGTTTCAGTACTTTTTAATTTGTTGAATAGCATCACTCGTTGGTCTCTCTCTCTCTCTCTCTCTCTCTCTCTCTCTCTCTCTCTCTCTCTCTCTCTCTGGTCTCCTAAAATATGAGTGGTGTATATTCAATTTTGATATTTGTAACGGTAACAGGTAAATACAAAAAGCATTTATTGCAATACTTTTCTGAATTATAAGTTGACGCCTCTTGTCGTCATATATTGCAGTCACTTCTCCTGTTCTGTAGGACAGATTGATTTAATTACATAGCCGAGTTTCCCGAAGGGTATGGCTACTCACTGTTATGTAGGATGAATAATGAAACAACTATAGACTGTTTTCAGTGTTACATTTTTTGTATACTTTATTACAAGTCAGGCGCGTTTAATTAATCCCAAGAAGGGGGAACCCGGAGGTTTTAGTTAGGGGTAGGAGTAAAAAATGCCCTTTCTCAACAACCCCCCCCCCTTTCTTGTCACCCACCTTTCTTTCTCCCCATCCCAACCTCAAGATGATACCGAATGGAAAAATGTTGGAAAAACCCTTCGGCTGTTAAAAAAAAAAAAAAAAAAATTGAGGAGGTGGGGTAGGGGGAGATAAGATATGCCACTGATGAGGAGTTGAGTGTGCAATTTGCAGCCGAGGCGAGCAAGCAAGATTAATGGCGGCCCTGACGACCCTAATGGCTTGTTGCCTCATAACAGCGGTTATTGGCCCCTCCTACTTCGTGCACGAAAACACCTCCTTCTATGCTTACACGACGGCATTATTGAAATTTGTACCCCCCCTCCCCTCCCCACCTCCTAACACCAGACCCTCCCCTCTCCCCTCTACTCTACTAATCCGGAACCCTCCCCAGGTACACCATCATGATCCCTCTCTTGATGGCCCCAGCAACCCCCTCCCCTGTTCAACAATCATCCCCACCTCTGCCTCCCCTCCCCTCCTCCCCTCCCCTCCCCTCCCCTCATCTTCTAAGACTGAGGTGCAGTTGTTTTGGTCCGCCGGCAATATCCTTAAGCTTGTTAAAAGGGAACACATTTATAACGTGGGCAAATTGTCTGCTGGGTATGTGCTTAGCTGGTGAGGGTTGCCAATATCGCCAGCAATTTTGAATGTTGATTATGCAGATACATAATTTACTTATTTTACTTGTTTATTCAAGTTAATCTTCTAAGTTGAATTTTATATTAATTAATTTTATAAAACAGGAGTGTAACACCTACCTCAACTGCAAACTCGATGGGAAATAGTTGGCGAAAATTTTGTGTAGGAATACAATTCTGAAGCAACATCTTGATGCGGTCCTTTAAACGGGATTTAATTAGTTTTAATTATTCCATGACGTATGAAAGCAGGAAGTATGATATATTCCTTTAACTGTTTTACAGACTATCTGTTATGTGATGGAGTCCTATATTTTTGGCATTATATTCAGTTTTGCTCAGAAGGATTTGCTTGAATACTTCCGTCACGTAAATCAAAGCCTCTATTGGACGTTTCGATCCTTGTATTGCTTATGCTCGCTTTTCCCTTAAATATGCATTGTTGTTTATGGCTGTAGTGTTTCCTTCTTGAAAACTGAAATTCAATTCTAATTTTTCTCAATAAAGTTTTGATTGTTTTGTGACATTCAGTAAGAAGTTCTTAAAGCAACATCTTTTATTGACGGTATAGAACTTGTGATGGAATCCCAAGTTTTACGGTTTTTTTTTTTTTCGATTTCAAAATTTTTTCACACTTAGCTGCAAATTTTCGATAAACCCCTTATTTGACCATTGACCATTTCATACCATTAGTTTTTAATTTTTTTTCGCTTTTTATGTTTCCATTTCCGGCATCATTTGTTGATCCCATTTATTCCGTTATTTGCTATTATTTTGCGGAATTCATTCGTCACTGTTTTCCACATTTTTTTAACGTGTCTGATTAGCTGCACTCAGTATTATACCCAGTTATACAATGCATAGTATTTATATCTTGTTTTTCCCGTGACTCACGTCATAGCTAATCACGTTAGATTATAAAATTTTAGATTTTTACCTGACTAGATCTTGCATTGGTTGCCAATCCCGCAGTGCCAAGACGAGGTGCTTTGTTTTACACGACTGTATTTGCTTCTTTAGAAAGATATAATATCATCCACCTCCTGTCGTTCTCTAATTTGAACTCTTCTTAGATTACATACTTCCTGAATCGGATATTTCGTACACTAAGACTGCATACTTCTGCAGGTATGATAATGCCGAGAATAATTTTGAAATGACATATTGGACTTTTCATTTCAAATTCCTGTTTGTTTATGTTATTATTATTATTATTATTATTATTATTATTATTATTATTATTATTATTATTATTATTATTATTATTATTATTATTTTCAAATTCCTGTTTGTTTATGTTATTATTATTATTATTATCACTGATGTGTGCGTTTGTCACATGGGCTTTGTTCTCTGATCTGTGATTAGTAATGATGATGAAGTCAACTTTGAATTTTTATTTGTTTTATTAGGACTACGTGTGTAACTCGATTCTTCTGTTTTAAGATATTAAAAATTTCCATTTTTCTCCCTTTAAAACGCGATCCTTCTCTACTAAGATATTTTGATTTGCTCATAAAAATTTCTGACTGCTTGGGTAAAACAACATTTATAAAGATATTTCATTTTAATCTTGTGGGCCTCATTCCAAGAATACAAACTATAAATTCTATTCTTATCAAGGGGAATTTTCACTTAGATCACTTTCTAAAGTTGATGAAAATATTCAGATTATTACCATAAGATGATAATCAGCCGCTTTTTTATTTTATAGAGATACACAGTTATGGCCATGGTAAAGTTATATTACTTTTAGTTCATGAGTGAGTGTGGGTGAACATTTGAATTTGGCAGGAACTGACTCACGAGAAAGATACTGTTCCATTGTCGTTTAATTCGTATTTGCTTTATAAATGTACTTACTCTCTCATGGTTGACTCATAGCTAATTGTTTTATATAAACTAAAGGACAACTGGTTCATCATTGAGCAATATGTTAAAGTTATGGTGCATACGCAAATATGCCACTTTAATTTTAAAGAACTGAATAATATTCCGAAGTGAAAAAGCTATATTTTAGGCCTCTCTTTTGTATAGAAATATCTTGCGAAAAAAATATGAAATGTAAAATACTTGGTTCCCTCAACATATTTTCCTGTGGCATTGCATTATTGACGAAGCCCTCAACTTTAAGGAAAAAATGTATAGGATCCGTTTTTATGAAGTTCGTAGCTGGCTGGCCATAAAAAGGAAATTGGTCGAAATTTGTATTGTGATATACAAGCCTCAGTAACTCATACATACACAACCCCCTCTCTCTCTCTCTCTCTCTCTCTCTCTCTCTCTCTCTCTCTCTCTCTCTCTCTTATATATATATATATATATATATATATATATATATATATATATATATATATATATATATATATATATATATATATATATATATATATATATATATATATATATATATATATATATATATATATATATATATATATATACACACACACACATTATATATGTGTGTGTTTGTGTGTTTATTTGTAATATTAGTAAACATGTATTATTTAATCATTTTAGTCTAATAATGATTTTTACCGCCAAATTATATCTCGTTTTCTCTAGGTTAAATATTTTATTGTTGGTAAAGAATTAGGCTAATTATTTGTTAATTTTTATTACTGAAACGATTATTTTTTTAGGTATTTATTTTCATGACTAATTCATCATATGCTTTCGTAGTTTGTTGTCAATTAATCTGGAGTAAAGACATATTTAGTCAGTGGGCCTGTCCATTATGTCCAGCTGTATATTGGCATTACAAAATGACGAGAGAGAGAGAGAGAGAGAGAGAGAGAGAATGAATGTCAGTGATGGATGGGCATTTGAGAATTCTCGTCTATGGCGAAGTAAAATAGAGTATCCCAACAATACATCGCAACATGTAAAAGTCTTTGGATTAAACACATTTTCCTTTCACTTTTCTTTATGTTTCTCGACCTTTTCCTTGTATCATGGAAATCAGAATTCCCCTCCCCGCTTTCCCCCACAGGACTCGTTTTCCTCTCTGATATTCGAAAGGCATTGCCTTTTTTACGTTGTTGCGTGAGTTGTCAGTATGCGGCAAACGTGGATAAGTCATAGCTGGCCTATTCTCACGCATCCAGGAAACCTTACAGACGTACTTTATATTTGATGAGCAGTTCCCTAGATTCTCGTTGGTGAAAATATTGATGAAAAATGTAAACGCTGTTGTTCGGGTTATGATGATGTTATTGTTTTTCCTCCAATGATTAGTCATGTCATTGTTCAGTTGCGGAGCGAAGTAGAAGAGTCTTCAGAAATATTCGTTTTGCTTTGTCCTGGTCATCCATGTTTGTAAATTAGCCTAGTAGGGTTTCTTTTCAAGTGATTTTTGTATTTGAACGATTAATGATGCGATGAATAAAGAAAAAACTCTTTCCAGTGAGGAAACTGGGTTAAAAATATGAACGCTATAAAGTTAGATTTTGAAATACTCTGTAGTATGTTTATGCATGTTCCATCTGAAGAACATATTTGCAGATATTTAAAACCTAAACGAGTTGGGAAGTCATAGTGATGAAAGTGTCGAAATGTGAAAAGTTCAGATAAACTGAATCAATAGTGAGATGGTGTACCAATAGTTAGGTGATGTCCATTGATTCGAAGGGTTGTTTATATAGTAGTTTTTAGGTTGCATCGAGATTTTATGAATATGTGTATGAATGTCTGTATGTATATATGTATATATATAATATACATATTTATATATATGTATGTATATATATATATATATATATATATATATATATATATATATATATATATATATATATATATATATATATATATACATACAGTATATATAGTATATAGTAAATTTGAGCTCGTCAGTTCTGGAAACTGTTAGCCGCAGTAACAAGGTACAATATAATATTGCATGTTGATTTATGCAAAGAACCATTGATTGACCTGTTATACAATTTGTCTGACTTCCTTCTAAAACTTATCGCATCATTTTATACTTTTAGTTGTTTGTTAATAATCTTTGTCAAAAAATTTATAATAATTTTTATCAAACACTTAATTTATTTTTATTCTTTTTCATTCTAATACATTTTATTCTTTTTCGTTCCACATAACTAAAAACACAAACACATTTTGGTGTCGGTGACCTGAGCCGTTGCGGTGTTGATATTAAGGCGACAAAGCGTCTAGGGGCTACATGGCGACACTGTCGTTTCATGAATATGACACTGGAAGTAGAGCTTGAATTATAGACCTCCAGATCAGGGACAATACCTGGGTTACACGTCGCATTAGTTCAGAAAAAATGTAACTGTACAATTTATAGGTTATCTGCCTCCTTTGCCTTTAATAAGTTCGGGGGCGGGGAACGGTAGGTAACGGTAGCAGAAGTCTGACGCAGGAACTCTTCCTCGGGAGTTATTGTGTAATTATGAAATTAATTTGCCAACGAATTAGTCATATTTCAGTAGGTACAGGTAGAGCATGAGAGGAGTCAAGACTCTAGAGAGAGAGAGAGTTGTCTTGGGAGTCAAATGGTACATTAAGGTTTACGCCTAAGTAACATAGCAAAAAAAAAAAAAAAAAAAATTATCGATACCTAAGTTTTCGTAGTATGCTTCAGGAAGCGAGAAATGAGCTGTTTAGTTTTTATCGAAAACATGTGATTGTCAGATCAAGCATCAATGTTTTAAGACGTAGAACATGAGGTGTAAATTCCTTTTTATTTATCAAGCAGCAGAAATCTGCCACGTTACATAACTATCCCACACCTGTAAAGAATAATTCCTTGCCTTCCCCTTTTGGCATCATTGTTGTGAGAAAACCCCACCTAGAGAGGCGAACAATCCGCACGAAATTCTTGTGGTCTCAAGAAAAGATGCCGTGCCAGAGGTTTCCAATAGTGTATTGGCAACTGCCACTAAGTTGACAATGAGAAAAATATGTTACTAAGTGCAAGGGCGGATTCTTCCTTCCTCTTCCCACACTCTTGCTGCCCTTTTTTATTTTCCTCTGTTTTTCCATCTCCATCTGTCTTTTCCTGAGCCAGTTCTGAGTCGGACCTCCCACAGCCCAATCCCCCTCTTTGCTTACTTTCAGGTCACTATTTCGGCTGTAATTTTAGGGCTTTCTGACTTTCCGTATGCTTTTTCTTTTTTAGAAATCTAAAAGTGTTTTTGATCGCACTAAACAGGAGGCAGAATATTTGGCCCAGGGAAATGGACGAGACTGTGTAGGAGTAGTTATATTTACTTGCATGTTGGAGAGAGAGAGAGAGAGAGAGAGAGAGAGAGAGAGAGAGAGAGAGAGAGAGCTATTTATCACTGACATTGAGAAGTAAAGGAACCATGCTTATGAGCCTTTCGAGTATTTATGGAGAGATTTTTCTTCAGTTATTCGCCCCGGGTTCATTAAAAAGTTAAATTCTGTTGTTGCTGGTACCTAAGAAATAGGATTTTCCAAAGTATTATGAACGCTTTATCGAAAACATTAAAGAATATTGGTCAGGTTTTAGATTGTGTAAGAAAACTCGTGAGAAAAATATCAGAATTTGCTGAAATTTTACTTTTATTGACCTCTTGATTTCTGATAATGTAATCAGTGAAAAGGCTTTCTTCGTAAACTTTTGATTTACTTTACGAGGAAATGTTGCAGTAATCGTCGACACCGTAGTAGCTGAGGCACAGTAAATTTTTATGCAGTTCAAGTATCTATAGAAATCATATATCATGGTGAGGCCGGATTCATAACAGGACTAAAGGTAAGTATCCATTCTGTCGTAGATAAGAAAAAATGAAAATTACTCTCCTCGTCATGGTTCTGAGAGGAAGTTGCCTCCAAAGTACTCAGGATTTGCATATGCGACGACAAGATGGGTTTGTAGCAGTCACAAAGTGGTTTGGGCTACGGAACTATTAGGGAGCCATTTCTCACCCTGGTATGAGCAGTTTTAAGGCAGTAAAGATAAGGTTTTGCATTCTCGTATAGAACCCGGAATTTGTAGAAACGGAAACTTCTTAAGCTCTACCGTTTTTATTCTCTTCTTGTGTTTAATACAAAAGATATATAATAGTGTCTGATTCTGTATTGTTTGAGATGAACTGCACTGGCTAGGCATCTGATGTTTTATTGCCTTTTTTAGATTTTCTTTTTATATGAAAAGCGACAATAACAACACTGACGTTTAGTAACACAGGCCTCTTGAAAAGAATGCTATAGGAGGTTAAAAGAGAACAGTAAGAAGAGGATGTAACAGAAGGCTGAAAAAAAATAAGAAGAAAAATCAACAAAAGGCTGAACAGAAAAAGTATAGAACAAAACGTTGTAGAAGGCTGAAGGAAATCACGTATAATGGTCAAACCATTTGTAAGATTAAGAAGAAATAAAAGGACGAAAAAAATTATAGCATTGAAAGCGATAGAAAGCTAAAGGACAAAAGTATGGAAACGGAAGCATTAAAAGTCTGAAGGGGAAAAACCGGATTTCATGTACCAAGAGAAGCAATAGAACTGGATGTGGAGAATTTGATAGAAGTCAGAAGTACAGAATTTGGGAAATATATTTAGAGCTTTGCAATTTAAGCAGCGAACTAAACCAAGCAGAGTATTCCAGGGATTGTCTGTCTCCGCAGTTGAGCTTCCACTGCAGGCTCCTTGCAGAAATGTGCTTTAGTGAGAAATAGCCACTATTAGGTGTCTGAAGCCATGGAGTGCTGATATAGGCTATGCATATTGTTTGTAAACTGCAGAGGACAATCAAGTCTCTCTGAAGTTTCCCCTCTCCAGTCCAAGAATGGCTTGAAATTTCGGAATGAAAATTAAAACGCAATTGATTAAAGACCTATTAACCCATAACCTTCAAAGATAGGAAAAATTCCTTCAAACCCAACGCATTCATTAGATTGGGCGCCCCTTGTTTACTGTTAACAATAAAGTTTGGTGTCGAATGACTTGAATACCACAGAGTTATAATTTGAAATTGTTTATGTGAATGAAAACGCTTGAACTGACGAAGGCATATTCGTACCAATCGTGTGAATGAGCGCGTGAAAACCCTGTTCAGCTGTTGTTACAGCTGTTCCTTCAGGACTTGCTGGATGCATAATTTAAGGGAAAAGGCGAGATAAAGGCAAGGTTTTTGCTCGATTTATCTCGACGGTTATTCCTCTAACTTTGACGAAGTCAGTGACCCTAATAGTTGTAACGCCAGATAGATTACAGTCACACAATCTCTTAACTTTTATAGGAAGTGGAAGGCCTCTGTGTCAAAACACATCCCTATGTTTGAACCTGTCAATTTTGTGATATTTCAGAATTATGATTTTAGTGTTGCAAAAATTACCTGTGAAGTCTGGGACTACTGAGAATATATATAGTGCAGTCTGGGACTACTGAGAATATATATATATATAGTATATATATATATATATATATATATATATATATATTTTTTTTTTTTATGTTATAAATATATATATATTATATATTATAAAATGATCCACCACTGATCGCATATGAAGGAGTTATTTAGTGAAGGGAAATTTAGTCAAACTGGTGTTACTTTCTTTTATGACAACAGTTTAGTATTATATATATATATATATATATATATATATATATATATATATATATATATATATATATCTATCTATATATATATATATATATATATATATATATAAATATGGTATATATATATTTGAAATTATGTGACTTCCTGTTAACAGTGATCCATAACTGACCGCATATGAAGGTGTAATTTAGTGTAGGGAAATTTAGTCAAACTGATGTTACTTTCTTTTATGACAACAATTTAATAATAGATTTCCTTTCGGGAAGACAACAGTGCAATTACCCCGAAATATTCATGATTCTCACAGAATAATCTCTCAGAGATTCAGAGCGCCAGGTCGAAGTGCTTATAAGGGTATGAATAATAATGCCGTCGAGGCGACCTTTGACCAAGCTTGAATTTCCCCCATGGGGGTTATTTATTTAACTGTTTAAAAAATTTCCATCCTCCAGCATTAAGAGTCAAGCTCGTCCTAAGAGATTGTTGCTGGCAGTGGGATGTGGTGTTGTAAATTTTGCTGCTTTACTGCTAGTGTGTTTATGGCGTGTGTGTGTTTGTAAGTGTGTGTGTGTTTTAACACGCAACATATATATAATATATATATATATATATATATATATATATATATATATATATATATATATATATATATATATATATATATATATATATATATATATATATTATATTTTTATATTAATTGAATTTTTTAAATGACTTTTTATCATGATGATCTATTTTCGTCATCTTAAGAATAAAATATGAAACTATGTATCATTTTATCATCTTATATAATATATTATATATTTTATATATATGTATTTGTATATATATATATATATGTATTTGTATATATATATATATATATATATTTATATATATATATATATATATATATATATATATATATATATATATATATATTATACTGTATGTATATTATGAAGAGGATGATGAAAAAGAGCTGATACATATTTTCATATTTTATTCTACGCCAGCGTTTCAAGGCATAGCTTCATCATCATGGCTAAAAAGTCATTTTAAAAAATTTAATTAATATAAGAGAATAATTCAATTAAAAAGAATTTGAATTAGGTCAAACTTAAAAGTTGAGAGCAGAAACATGTGTTGTAAACCAACATCTCTCCGTAAAATATGTAAACCAACATCTCGCCTTAAAATATGAACATTGAGTGACCCAAGAAAGCACACACAAAACAAAAACCCCCTTTTCAAAAAATCTACAGAGGAGCAGAAAAAGCGATTGTTCAGTGAAGGAAAATAGTCGTTTTGCAGTTTATAATTCCAGTGTAGGAAGGGAGGTTTCATCAGCGGCTTATGCTGTGATATC
>NC_089745.1:34547989-34607989 GCF_040412425.1 Macrobrachium rosenbergii
GTTTCTTTCCATTTCTTTTTACTTCTGATTAAGTGCATGTGGCTCCCCGAACCCATATTGATTTCCTACGTTGGATGAAAAAGCCTGTCTCAGTATTTGCTCATCCTGATCGGGAATGAGTAATTGTTCAAACTTTATAGTGAAACTTGTACCTGTTTCTGTCTGAACTCCGAGGATATTTGTAGACCCATCTCCATCAGGTATTATGAAATCGGAGTGGAATGACACGTTCCTAGTAATTCGAATTCTTCACGTTTTCCTGCGAAAGATAAAAGGTCTTTGAATCCCTTTTCACAGCAGTCGCCACTCCAATCTCTGAAAGAAAAGGGTCGGAGGCAGCAATAGCCACTGAGAGCAGGCTTGAAAGCAAGCTCTGAAAAGAGGAGGAGGCGCCAGTGTTTGTCCTCGTGTGTTGAAAGTTCACGAGACTCAATCACACGTTTTTGTGTGCCAATGAGTTTTACGGTGACGTTATAATTGAAGGTTCATGTATTTTATTTCCAGCACCTGCTTCTACTTGAAAACCTGTGGAGTTATCAGTTTCAGTTTTCCTCTTGTAAAAACTTTATTTATTCAAATTATAGAGGTAAATTATTTTCCTGATACCCAGAATATCAGAACGAGTAATTTAGCTCGTTCGAAATTGTGGAGACCCCGTTGTTTTATTTACCCAGTATTGTTTAGATGAATTGTCTCAACAGTCATATTAATGAAGCCAGTTACTTCCCTTGCCCACGTAATCGACATGAAGTATGATTATCGAAGTGAAGTACATTCCTTATACTCAGGTCATTAAGGTGAATTATTTCCTTATACCCAAATTGTCAGCGAGCATCAGCAAGCCGTGTAATTATCTTACGCTGAAGATATCGAAACAGCGTAATTTCTTCACACCAAGTTATCGAGGTGAATTGATATCTGTATAATTTCATTGTCAAAGCGAACTAATTTCTTTATATGCAAATTTTGGTGGAAAATTATTTTCATTAGACCTAAATCATCAGAATTACTTAAATTCTTTACACCTAATTATTAAGGTGAGTTATTTTCTGTATTCAAAGATTATCGAAGCGAATTATTTAGTTTATATTTAGATTATCGAGGCAGTGTTTTATCATTGTACCGAAAATATCGATGAGTCATTAGTATTCCTTACCCCGGTTGTTGAAAAGATTTATTTTTTACATTTTATTTATCGAGGCCTCAATATCTTTATTCCCAAATTGGGGAGGACGAATATTTATTCTTATCCACAGGTTATCGATGCGAATAATTTGATTATTTTTATTTTTATGTCTGGCATTAAGACCTGAATTTCAGGAAATGTCCAACGTCTTTCCGTTTGGAATAGCTCTCATAAAAATCATAGAATGGCGCTTGAGAGTATTAGTATATTTTTAAAGGGTCTAGTAATTTTACGGCTGTTGGAACTCTATATCAGTGTTGATATGAAAGCATCGCAATCAGCATCAGAGCTTACTTGAATAATGTAATGCGAATTTAATGTCTTTTTCATTACCTCGTGAATAAAGAACCGTTTTCGGGTTTATACAGCCAACAGGAAATGTAAATAATAGAACAAGGATTTATTTCACTGTATATCTCAGTAATTTTTTTACTTTTTTTTTTTTTACTTTGTCGTCATTTGGGTTTTAAATTACAATCTAGCATCCATTCGTCTAATCTCTTAAAGTAGATCATTTCATTTTTTTAGTGTAACTTCCAAAGAGCCTGAGCACATCGATCATTGTGTTGGAGGGAGAGTTCATTAATTGTAACTGACGTTAATGAATGGGATTATTGCCTTAGGTACTAGCGGTGGCAATGATGATAATGAATGAAGTTAAATGACCTTGCGATTTCACCCTCGCATTTAATGACGGTTCGTCCCAGTCGCCACGTGATTGTGGTTTTGAAACATTTATTTCTTTATCGTCATGCTCCTCTCTCTCTCTCTCTCTCTCTCTCTCTCTCTCTCTCTCTCTCTCTCTCTCTCTCTCTCTCTCTGTCTTCATTGATATGGACTGCATTCTTCCCGTGCGATGCTGAAACATTTCGTTACGAAAAGTTTAGAATTGCTCTGTCACCATTTCACGTTGTTTTCTTTTTTCTTTTGTATGAACAACGAATGAACGAACGATTGTACTTCAAATTTTTGTTGTTGGTAATTGTTTTATCCTTCCATATTCCATTTTTATCTCTTGTCTCTATGGCACATTGGTGTGACCGGCCAACGCGCTTATCAGCATATTTATTCTCTGTCGTGTCGCACCCCATCTACGTTTTTGCTCAGTGTGGTTGTGGTGTTTATTTTGTTTTTCGCGGAAATGTCCGTTTTCATTAAATGCAGCAAAAAGGGACGACTTACGATTATAACATTTTGACGACTTTACACTCTCATTATTATTATTACTTTGTTTTACTTGTACTTGTGGGTGACTGGTTCGTCATTTTCTTACACACATAATTGGTTATTATTCCTGCTTGTGGAGGGTAATGTTGGATTGTCCCTCTCTCTTCCTCTCGTGAGAAATTCATAGTTATTTGATCTCTCTCTCTCTCTCTCTCTCTCTCTCTCTCTCTCTCTCTCTCTCTCTCTCTCTCTCTCTCTCTCTCTCTTGAGAAAATAAATTCACTGTTATTTTTATTGATAAGATAAATGAGAATTCTCTCTCTCTCTCTCTCTCTCTCTCTCTCTCTCTCTCTCTCTCTCTCTCTCTCTCTCTCTCTCTCATGAGAAAATGAATCATAACGTAATCATGGTTATGGCTTGCATCATGATGCTTGACTCTCTCAAGTGCATCTTCAGTTGGAACTCAAATTTAAAATCTAAATCGAACTTCCAGTGTCCTAATTGCCATATTTCCTTTATATTTTTCATTTCTCATTTCTTAAATACTTTTTACAATTGCTGTCTGTATAGACAGTTTTTCTTGTTGCTTTTCTAAAATCTTTAATAACAATCATATGTGAGTGTTCTATTCAGATTTATTCTCTCCCTCTCCCCCTCTCTCTCCTAGCTCATTTGCATATAAAAATCCTGCATTTTTTGTTGATATCATTAAGAGGAGGTGCACTGTATCATTAAGCGGAGGATGTGCACCATTGTCATAACTTGTCGTTTAATTCTAAGTTTTTATTTATTTAAATTTGCTGTGTTATTTTTTACTTTTTTACCAATTAGTGGCCCTTGCTGTAAAATGTATTAATTTAAAATGTATTAATATATGTAAAGAAAGCTAACTTAAAAACTCTATAGTATATTCTCTTATATATTTATGCTAAGAAATTCGAGCCAGCGAAACGCTTTTCTATCGCGAAATGACGTGTGTGCCCGGAAATTTCCTATGGAAACGGACAGACAGAATTTGGTCGTATTAAAGGTGATCTAGCTTATTTTGCCCATTAACGGAAGCAGCAGCAGAACGATCTCTTCGGCTCTTGTAACCCAAATGACATTGTTTGCGATAGAGGAAGAGAGAAATGTGAACTTGATATGGCAGGGGGAAAAGTCTTTCACATGATCTGATAACATTTGCCGTGGAAGAGGAGACGTAGCATGGGAAGCTTAATGATCATAATTGGAGTTAGGTCCTGGTATTGGGCATCGCTATCCTATTACCCACACACGCACACACACAACTCCTATTTCTTGTTCTGCCCAAAAATTGGTGGTTGTAATATCCAGCCAAATGGTAGATGTCATTATTGCGGAATATTGTTTGGCTGTGGTTGACCTTACAGGACGATCATTCTCTCTCTCTCTCTCTCTCTCTCTCTCTCTCTCTCTCTCTCTCTCTCTCTCTCTCTCTGTGTAAAAATATGGGTAAATTAAAAGCAATTTTACCAAAAATATGCTTGATGGTTGCGATAATTGTTTAAAGAACAATTTTACGATCTTCCATTTATTTTAACGTGCTTTTTTCATGTTTTGGAGGGTAAAGCATGCCTTCTTTTTGAAGGAGATTTTGGACCTGTGGTTGATGCCTGACATCGCGATAATTGTTTAAAGAACAACGATCTTAATATGGCGAGAGTCTGAGATAGTTCAGTGGGTATTCCATTACAAATTTGCTTTTACAAAGCATTTCAATCCCGGGATGTAAATCAAAAGCATTTATGAAATCAAAAGTATGCAGTCGGTAGGTAGGCTAGATATATCGTAATCTAAAGGTCAAAGTTTTCCTCCAAACATCGGGTTTAATTGGATGTAAGTTTCACTTTCTGTAGTACGCTGTATTCTTACTGATCATCTCTTCAGAAGTTTTCACTTTCCTATAATTTCTCTTGTCTGCTACCCAGAAATGATTTTTGTAAGGGATAAGTTTAGATAGTTATGTGAAGTGAACATAAATTGAGGTACTCGCATGATAATTCGTCTTAAGAACTTACGAAACAGATTCCAACCTGAGATATATACTTTTCATAGGAAAAGAATGAATATGAGAGAGAACATGCCCACTTTTAAGGACTAAGGCCACCGACATTATTCCTTATGGAAAGCTGTCTCGCCTTGTGAAAAGATAATGGTAAACCGATTGATGTTAGCTAAGGAAAGGAAATATGAAAAGGAATGTCTTAATTAAAGTGAAGCTAGGAATAAAGGTAGTGATCGATACTAAATATATATGAGGATGCTGCTGGAATAGTTTAAATATATGGCTAAGAAATTCTTGGAGCAACATCGAAGCATTACGTGCTTTACAGTTAAGAAAATCAGAAGGGATCTTACTGCAGAAATGAAGGGAAGCAAGATTTCCAGATCGAATTGCGCAACTGAATAAAGAAAGAATAATTTGATCCATCCCTCAAGTAGGAAGGTTGTGAACAAAGCCTCCTGTAATATGGGAAACCTTCTGAGTCATCGTTAGAAATCCACAACTCAGGAAGACTGTGAGGAAGATAGTGATACTAAGCTTTAGCATAACGGTGAAACCTTCATAGAAGCACCGGCGTTTGAAGTCTCCAAAATTTTTGTGTAGGCATATTGCAAAGCTTCCAGACCCGATGCAATTAAAAAAAAAACCCTCAGTAATGTTTGCGTCAATCATTTTGAATTGTTAACAGTACCGTTTGCAATAATAATTTTAAATCATTGGAAGTAATATTGACGTAAAGCACTGGACTTTGGAAGCGATATTTGCATTAATCCTTTTAATTGTTGGGAGCAGTATTTGCATTAATAATTTTGAATTGTTTTCAGTAATACTGCGTTCATCATTATGAATGGTTGAGAGCAACATTTGCAATAATCATTTTGAATGTTGGAATTAATGTTTGCGTCGATCATTTTGAAGTTAACAAAGTTGAGTGCCACCAGGGGTGTTCCTTGCGCGGCGCACTCTAGTAGGCCTCAGCTTTCTGTGTTTGAATTTTCATCTGTTCTGTTTCTCCTCACTCCCTTAGCTGTCCACCCTCTTTAACTTTTTCTTTCTCCAGCGTTTATGACTTGCGTGGGTCAAGGAATGAGGCTCACTAGTCTAGTTGAATTATTTTGTTCCTACTATCATGGCTCCGTTAGGCGATCGGGCAAGATGTTTTGGGTTTTTTATTCAACATTCTTAGTAGTGGTCGTATACAGTGGTTCAACCAGACCGATGAGCTACAGCCCTTGTGAAGTATTTCGCAATAATAGTAATGATAATAATAATCATCATCTCATAATCGCATGAGTCACTAAAATGGCGAAGAAATCGACAGTGTTGTCAGTGTAAAAATATATTAATTAAATATATATACAAGACTTTTGTATATATTTAATATATATTAATACTGGCATCATTGTGGATTTCTACGATAATAATAATAATAATTATTATTATTATTATTATTATTATTATTATTATTATTAGGTTTTGTACTTGAAACATCAACCGTGGGAGTAGAACACCACTTCCAGTTGACATCCATTTGTCCGGAGTTTCTCATGGAAATAAGGTAAAAAAAAAAAAAAAAAAAAAAAAGACGGAGGAGTTCATCTTGTCATCTCGGGGATTCATCGGCTCTCTCGAACTTGTGCATATGAAATAGGGAAAGCTTCACTAAATCAGGCCAGAAGCTGGGTGGTTGGGTTTTATTCAGCGCCTCCTTCATCTAAATTCAATTAGGGTTCTCTGTGGCAACTTTGAACATTTAAAGTCTGCTGTTTTCTGACCCTTGTCGATTTTTCAAAATCTGACTCTTCCTATTTTTGAAAATTTTTATTCTTGTTTTTGTTTTTGTGTGTGAAAATTTGGCTCTTGTCTTCAAAATATTAATTATTCTTGCCTCGTTTGTTTAACTGCCTCTTTTAAAATATGTTTCTTGATTTAAAAAAAAATTGATTTGTCCTTTGTTTTAAAAATTTTATCCTTGCGTTACTTGTTAAAACTTGACTTTTTGTTTGGTTTGATTCTTTCGTTTGTGTGGTTTTTAACTTTTTTTCTTCAGTTTGTTTCTCTCCCCTCTTTTTTTTTCAGGTTGGATATTTATGCACACCATCTTTTATTCTTGCAATCACAAAAATATCCTAGAGCTGATGTAAGGGCGATCAGGATAATTTGGTCTTTAAGTTTCTTTTGAATGCAAACGACAACAAAAGTAATTAGAGTAGATCATTTCGATGATTAGCAAAACATACTGAAGTATACCCGAGGAATGTTATGGGAAAGGATAAGAATACGAATGCCTGAGTGTTATTCGTAAAGACCCTCTCACCAATAATAATCAAAATGATTGGAAGAAGAATTTCTTGGTATGTAGGGACCTTTGCCGACCAATAACTCTACCCCAAAGCCAAACCAAAGTCCTTCAAAAGAAGGCATCGTGCTTACCCCATGCAAATGGGAAAAAAGCACGTTAAAAGTATAATAATAATAATAATAATAATAATAATAATAATAATAATAATAATAATAATAATGATAGGAAAAAGGGATAATCCAACATGTGATAGAGATTCCTTTGGAAATTGCTCTAAACCGAAGTAAATCATGTGATTGTTTGGAAGGCCTCTTAAGCTTATCCATTATTGGCAGAATTATCTATAATTGATACCGCCGAAAAAAAAAAAAAAAAAAAAAGATTCTTGGTGACGTAAATATATTTGTTTATGATTCCTCTTTTGATAGAGTGTGCACTGTCGCAATAATGCAAAGGAAACGAACACATCTTTCTTTTTAATTACTGGCCTTCAGGTAGAGAAATAATTTCGCCTGTTATATAGCAGCTATATTTTGTTCCGACGTTCTCCCGGCGCTGATGTATAATGAAGGCAGGTCAACAAAATAGAGAAAAAGTAAATAAGCTGAAATTGTATTGTTTGTCATTTTCCAGATGATTTTTAAAATGAAAGCATCGGGAAAAACGCTGTTGTTTGTTCAAAGGGCTTTTTGTGCTTCATCTGGACAAGCCTATTCCGGTCTGTTAATAACTCCAGCATTCTCTCTCTCTCTCTCTCTCTCTCTCTCTCTAGCTAATGATTTTTTTCAAGTTGGATAAACGTAAATGTAAACTGTTCCATGTAAACCGTTAACTTCGCCGTAATAAAACGAATGGAAATAACGATGATAACGGTTGCAATGTGAACTCACATTTTCCTAAATCCATTATTCCATTGTTATGCATACATCGCTCCTCTGAATTATTTCCCCAATATGTAATATTCATGCTATTACATATAAAATTGCACTAAAATTCCCTTAACTGTGTAGCAATTAAAAATGAATTCACTTATAACTCCATGCATTAAAATATAAAATGTAAATGAATCCCTAAAAACGACTAAATAATGCTGCAGGCCTTGACCTATTCTCTCTCTCTCTCTCTCTCTCTCTCTCTCTCTCTCTCTCTCTCTCTCTCTCTCTCTCTCTCTCTTCTACATCGTTTGTGTTTTATATCGTTTTCTGATTATCATAATATCCATCTTCTTACCTCTACGTTTGCTCTGCTGTATCTCACTTGTCTGGCTGTCACTACCTAACTCTCTCTCTCTCTCTCTCTCTCTCTCTCTCTCTCTCTCTCTCTCTCTCTCTCTCTCTCTCTCTCTCTCAGCTCATACTCAAAGTCCAAATCTCTTCATCCATCCCAACATCCTTTGATCTTCCAACCCTCTTCATTTCTGTGTCTCTTTTTTTTTTTTGTTTCGCTTTTCTGTTGCCTATTTCCTTGCGTTATTAGCGCCCTGCTCTCCTCTTCCCTCGTTGCAAATGACGGAATCCTTCATATTCGTTCGCCCCCTTGGTTGTTTATTAGCGTCGGACACACTCCGCCTGCTGTTCACCACCTTCTTGCGGGGACTTGGTTTTATGGCCCGAAATCCTTTCTAAACTTGACAGCCTAATGAAAGTTTCTTCTTAGGCTTTTATTGAATTCGTGTCGTTGGAATGTACCCGGGCGAGCTTCGGCCCGCCCGCTAATCGCTTCATCATTTAATGAAGTCATTAGTGAAAAGTTTACAAGGCGGAATTTAAGGTGAAATATGCACTCGAAAACGGGTGCGAAGTGACGTGACAACAAATGGAGTTTCATTTTTGTTCATGCCATCATAATCCTAAATCCCCAGCCCATTTCAGCCTCCATAACTTCTTACAACCATCCCCATTGTTTTTATAACCCTAATACTCATTATACCAGACCCTGAAAACTTCGCCCTCATACCCCCACAGTTCGAGGAATATGCTCTAGTGATGCGTGAGGGCTGAAAAAATACAGATGTGAACAGACAAAGAAACACGAAATGGATCCGTCAATCGTTCATGATCAAGACCTTGAATGATGTGCTTTTGTTAGTGCGGTCAAGGTTATTTTTGTTATATATAATTGATACACTTGGTATCCTAGCAGAGGTTTTTCATAGATTTGTGTTATTTCTATCTAGTAAGTATTGTAAAGCTGTTTCAACTCTTGTTAAAGTTAGACTTTTAGAATGAGGTTGTTAACCTCATGCTCTTTTCACTTAAGGCTATGTCCCTCTACAGTTGGCTAATTACTAAGTTCCTCATACACTGCACAGGTCAACAGAGGTGCTTCGGATTCAGCGGTGCTCTTAAAGCTCTCGATATCTCCGGGAAATCGAAGCCTCGTTCATTTGTAGGAGAGAGTCTGTATCACGGCCACTGGACAACGAGGCCATATATATATATATATATATATATATATATATATATATATATATATATATATATATATATATATATATATATATATATATATATATATATATATATAGATAGATATATATATATATGTATGTATATATATGTATATATATTGTATATATATTTATATATTTATAACGAACAAAGGGGTCAGATATTTGCATTGTAATGATTTACAATTACAAGTTGTGTCCAAATGCACTGGTATTTGGCATTTCAGGGGAAATGAAAGCAATTCATCACAGTTACATGGAAAAGTAATTTACATTACATGCTATGATTTTGCAAATACAAAATCACAGTACTGAATATATCACAAGGCTATAATACCTAAATATCTTCCACTTCATTTAATATGATGCTTACGAATTAAATTTAATTATCAAACTTAACATAACTGAAAAATAATAGAATTTTCAATTACTATTCCAATGGTATTGGTTAAATGATCTATTTACACTAATTTTTCGGCATCACTTACAAGTTATAGTCACTTACATTGAAAAATAGAATTAGTTACAGGCTCGTTTCCATATATATATATATATATATATATATATATATATATATATATATATATATATATATATATATATATATATAATATATATGTGTATGTGTGTGTGTGTGTGTGTGTGTGTGTGTGTTTAATGTGAGTGTATGCGCACGCGCGTGCTTGCACCCGTGTTTTATTGTATTTCATTGGTTAGACCAATCGCCTTAACAGGAAGAAGATCCGGATTTGACTTGTTAAACTTGCTGCACATATGTTGATCTAATCAGTGAATTAGATATATAGTATTCAGACGACTGAAGAGGATGGGAACCAGTGTGTCAGAGGGCATCAGGATAACAACCTCATCCCAAACGAAGTTCTGAAAACCGGGAAGGTAACGCCTTCAGGAACCACTTTCTCCTCCCGTCTCCCTCTTAAGGGTAAAAGGTTTTTGTCAAGAAATGAACGTCAGCCATATAAACACTGGAGAATATTTTTTTTGTTTATTTCAGATAACGTCATACCTGACTATTTTACACCTGATAGCTTCAGGTGTGCCCACCGCTTTATATATGAAAACAAGTAAAAATAGGGGTTCGCCGTTACGCCAGATAGAGACACCATTGTTACGCCATATGGCGGTACACGGTACTCATTAATTAAGTCTGATATTAAGTATTAATTAGCGAGATTTTCCTCCATTTGAAATGTGGGATGAAAATGCCCAGTCGTTTATTGGCAATATGCAGATGAGTCCCGTTATTGTTTTTATGAAAGTACCCATGGTGCTTGGCTTTTATTACCGGAAGAATCGCCGCCAGAGCTTTTATTGGTGGAAGAAAACTACGCTCTGTAAGATCTGATGGCTGAAATGAACATCTAGATGCGATTATACTCATGGATTTGCTACGGTGCGTATCAGTGTCATTATGTCATAACATGTTATGTTTATTGCTATTCTCTCTCTCTCTCTCTCTCTCTCTCTCTCTCTCTCTCTCTCTCTCTCTCTCTCTCTCTCTCTCTCAAGTGCACTCCGTCAAGTCCCTTACACATTGCCGTAATTGCCTAACGAAAGATCACGATGCGAAAAATGGCGAGAGGAAATTAACCGTCGTGTATTTTTCAATTTAAACGCTCTGATGATGAAGGACTCGTTCACGTTAATTTGGCGATCACTCGTTGTTGCTTTTTATTTAATGTATTTGATGCTCTCGCGATGTGGATTTTTTGAACTGGGAGGGAGGGCAGTACATACATATTATATGAAATGATTATTCGCCAAGTTCAACAATTTCACGGATTTTTAATGAAGTGATATTAAAATCTGAACGCTGTCAGGTCTTCTGTAAACATGTATTAGCGTAGGCAGTTCAGTCTTGTTTGTTTATATCTCGTGGTTTATGGTTCACTATTGTTTTTATGCATAATGCACAAAGGAAGAGGATATTGCCCCTATCGAGTAGCGATCGTGAGGGAAATGAGAGGGATATTAGAGAGAGAGAGAGAAAGAGAAGGAAATGAGGTGGATATTAAAAAGAGAGAGAGAGAGAGAGAGAGAGAGAGAGAGAGAGAGAGAGAGAGAGAGAGGATCTCCCGATTCTATTATCTAATAAAGAGTAGTTACTAATTTTTGTTTTTTTATCTTATTTCGTATATTTTGGATATTCACTGTTTAAGTTTGTGTATGTGTCGTGTGTGGGAACTTATAATTTCCATGATTGTCATCATCGGGTTATGATATTTTTCTTGTAAATAAGGGAAAACTCAATTAATTTCGAGAGAATATATATATATATATATATATATATATATATATATATATATATATATATATATATATATACATATACTGTATATATATATATATATATATATATATATTATATATATATATATATATATATATATATAAACTGATGTAAAAACTATTTTATGATCATCTTGATATATCTTTTAATAATCAGTCGAGTTGGGGTCCACTCTCTTGCAATGACAGGTCTTTACTTGGAGAGTGTGCTTCAGATTTGGTATTCTCGTCACCAACATCTAGCAGCAATAGCGTCTTTCCAATCCTCCTTTTCTTGTTTATTTATTTATTTTTTTTTTTTACTTTCCTTTCCTCTTCATCCTCCTTCGCCTCCTCACTGGTGCGTGTGGAATGTCTGTGGAGCGTTCTTCTCCCTCTCCGCAAACTTAATTTTCCTCTTCCTTGTTATCACCCAGCAGCCCTCTTACTTCGCCTCCCATTATCTTACCTTTGCTCGACGTTGTGCTCTTTCTCGGGATTCTGTTTTGACTTTATTCAGTGCCCTCGCCGGGGAATAATAATGTCGCTTTGCCTGTTTGCTCGCTCTGCTTTTCTCCCTTTATTTGTTCTCGTTGTCGCAGGGAACTTCGTTTCCCTTATGCACGTCAGGTTGGGTTCAGATCTGTGCTGTGGCCGACTCCAGATAATTTCCAATCAAGCAGTCAATTATCGTCTTTGGTGAGAGAGCGCTTCTGCCAAGTGGAGGGGGCTGGAGAAGACTTTGCCTCTTATTTGTTGGTTGTATGTATGTGTGTACTGTATGTATGTATGTATGTATGTGTACATGTATGTACTTTGAATATTTAGAAGCTGACTAAAGCGCCTAGTTATAATTATGTTATCATTTGCGTTGTATTTGAGCGCGTGAGTGTGATGGGGAAAGATTAAAGGTACTCTCTCTCTCTCTCTCTCTCTCTCTCTCTCTCTCTCTCTCTCTCTCTCTCTCTCTCTCTCTTTCTTTAGGATCTGTTGCAAAGTCCTGAATCTCTGCTTTACTCTCTCCCCTGTCCTCCTTTCCTCGTTTCATCCCCCCTCCTTGCAATAATGACGTCTCCGTTGTGTTGTAAATGACTAAAATTATGACAATGAAAGACATCGTTTCGTACTTCGCGAGGGGTTATATGAATTTCCAATTCTTTAGGGGTGATTAGTCTCTCTCTCTCTCTCTCTCTCTCTCTCTCTCTCTCTCTCTCTCTCTCTCTCTCTCTCTCTCTCTCTCTCTCTTTCAAATTCATTGGCTTTGGAAATTGTATTCCGGATCGCTCAGAACCGGCTCATAATTGCTTCATTTATATATTTATGTTAACTCATAGAGTTAAAAATGTGCGCACGCATGTTATGGCAGGCAGAAGAGTATTAGAGGAATTACGACGACTGGCGTATTATCATTCACATTTGAGTTTATTAACTGGCCTGCATTTTTGCCCCCCAAAAAGTTCATTGGTAAAATAAGACTTTTTCATTAAAAAGCTCCCAAAATTATTATTGATGGACATTTTACCTCCAACAAGTAAGAAATTCTTTAAAGAAACTCTGCAGTAAAACTTGGTAATATGCAGTCAGTCTCCCTGCTTTTTTGTATTTATTGGACAGGATAAATGCATATCATCTCCAGTAATATTGTGTTTATATTACTTCAGATAAATGTTCTGCCTTTTTCGTGGCAGCATGGTACAGGAAAAACATAACCCTACCGTGCGTGGGTTTGAATCCCACTAACGTAGATAGGGTTTCTTCATAATCGCATTTCTCGCGTGTATTCAAGGCTTGCATTGGTAAGCGTATCCAAAGCAGGTGTGAGGAAACTCGAGAATCATAAATTACAAGCTTGTGTTTTTCTTTTTCCCATTCTTATGCTCAACAATATACTTAGGGTCCAAGTCCTCGCACCTGTCAAATACAGACGATACTAGCGAAAACTGGCGAAAGGCCTATAACGTATCACCGATGAAATGATGCAAGAAGGTCAAAGCATCGTGGTTTCTGAAAGGCCGAAGGTAGTCCAGGCACTGTCCGGAACTCTGGAAGGCAGGAGAGGAACCCCGAGGGAGGTGAAATCAAATGAGTCGGACCGAGGGAGTTGCAACCATCTGAGCGGGGAAAGACTGATAGGCCCTGTAAATGACTCGCTATTGGTTTTTGTATTCAGCAAAGATGTTACCGTCAGACTTGCTTGGCAAGAATAGAGCATGCGGTTTTTATTTCCTTTTACTTTTTTTTTCATGGGTGAGGAATAAATCGAGAAGAACATGGAAACGAGGAATAAGCAAAAAAAAAAAAAGGGGGGGGCGGGGTTAACCTGCTTTACCGTACTATAACACAACACCCGCTACCCATTCAACCCAAATAAGAAAAAAATATTGTATGCTCTAGTCTTAGCAAGGAAGTCTGACTGTAACACCTCTCCCGAAAACGAAAAGTTCTTCGGCCTCCTGTTGACTTACGCAGTAAATTAAGTACCTGTTAGTCGACTACGGTGTGTCACCACGTGTTCAGAGAACGTCAGTCTCATCCCGAAAGCTCTCACCTTCTGAAGTTTTGGATGTGCGTGTATATGTTTGTTTTTTCTATTCTCAGCGGGTTTTAAAATCACTAGACCTTATTGTAACCGAACTTGGGGCTGTCTTACAGTATGTAAAAGTGGTTGATGTGTAATTATAAGAATAATTTTACAATTATTAATGTAATTTCCTTCCTAAAACTTTCAGCATAATGTCCAGTGCAGTAAAGCTACAAGCGTATAAATCGTCTTACTAGTTAAGTTGTTGAAATTCGGCGCTAAAGTTAATCCTGGATACAAAACTCATTTCCGTTCACATCCGGCTTTTATTAAGGACAGGAAATTTGACGTGAATTGTGCATGTTTCTGCTTGAGTCTGCTATTATCTTCTTGCCTGCTTATCTTAGGGTTGTACTATCTTGCTGCTGAATTTGAAAGGACATACTTTTACTGTGATTTTTCTCAAGATAAAAAAAGCCTGAAGACAATGCTTAGGTTTAAAAATATCTTGATGAAAATTTGTATTTCTTATGGGAGGTTATATGCACAAAATGCACGAAAATTCTTATTATTCTTTGAGCGGCTGTAGCTGTACATTTGTTCCATTAATCTTCGTGGGTCTAACCGTATGGACTCTTACCCGCATCTCACATTTATTTTTGTGTCGCCCTTTGTTCACTTATAAGTTTATTCAATTTATTTCGGTGTATTTTCGATGTTTATTTTTGTCATTTTCCATGATCCGATATTTAAACGACCTCATATCTATATTAACTGTATGTAGAATTCATGTATCATTGTATATTTTTTTCTTTTTTTTAGATAAGTTATTTTACTGTCATTAATTTTGTATTTGTGAAAGTACATATTGAGAGCAGATCTTATGATTCTACGTCAGCGATTGGGTAACGGGTAATATTTCTGTCACATCTTCCAAGTGAATTGTGTATTTCCATCTTCTTTAACTGCAGGACAAAACAAAATGGGGAAAATCAGACATTGCAATAAATTTTGGAGATGAAAGCGCATTCTCTGCTCTCTTTACAACGAAAATGTTAAATGGAAACGCGTCTCAATTGAGTCCGAATGGATGACGATTTTAATTAAAAAGTCTTATTTTAGCATTGGCGGAACGTATTGCTTTATTTAACAGTAGATCGTCCGTCTCACACTTTTATTGGATTTTTTCTTCTTCTTCTATTGGAATTCAAAGAAAGGTTCTATTGGTTATTGGTCCTAGATATTTTCCTCCCCTTTTCTCCGAAGTCTTGGACAATTGGCTGGTTTTTTTATAGGTTATATTTTAGTGGTTATTTGCTGTTCGAATCCGGATTAGGGCCATGTCCGTTACTTTCTGGTGTTCTTGCCAATTTCTGGTGAATGATTTGTTAGAAGGACTTGTTCAGTGTTGTCATTTGAATGGGTTGGGACGACGTGTTAGGAAGATTTGGTTTCCCTATACTATGATAGTGGCCCCTCTTCCTAGAAACGAGTAGCCTTCTTGTTGAGGAAGTAGTACTTACATTTATGCTTTGGAAAAGTCAATATTTGCTTGTTTTTCTGTTACTTTTCTTGGAAATTCCATAAGTCCTGCGTTGCTTTTCAGGTCGTGATGACCATCAAGTTTCTGCTGGTATTGGAAATAGATTTTCGCGTTAATGCAGCTAATATTTCCGCTGCAAGACAAGGTGATGTTATTGCTGCTGTTATTATTATGATGATGATAATGATGATGATGATGATTATTATTATTAATATTATTATTATTATTATGGATTTTCCAATTCCATTTTTAATCACTGTCTTTATTGGTATTATTGTTGTTAAGTATACCTTAGTTTAACCAGACCACTGAGCTGATGAACAACTCTCCTAGGGCTGGCCCGAAGGATTAGATTTATTTTACGTGGCTAAGAACCAATTGGTTACCTAGCAACCAACGGGACCTACAGCTTATTGTGGAATCCGAACCACATTATAAGGAGAAATGAATTTCTATCACCAGAAATAAATTCCTCTAATTCTTCATTGGCCGGTCGGAGAATCGAACGCGGGACTAGCAGAATGCTAGCTGAGAACGATACCCACCCGTCCAGTAAGGACCTAGTATTATTGTTAATGTTATCTTATGCAAGCTTTAGGTCATGTGGGTGGCAATTCGTAATGCTTTAACAAGAATTCTATTTTCTCCTTTACCTTTACAATGGAGAAAAACTTTGAAATTTCTAGATCGCAGTTATATTTTGGTACCAATGACCTCATTATAAGGGAAACACCAAAGAAACCCTGTTTGAGTTTTTTTTATGCCTTATTACCTATTGCGTAATAAGAACAAATACATGGGCTATGCTCTTTTTTTGTTTGTTAACGTAGTGAAAAGAAAAGGTTCTTTCAGTGTACGAATGGTTTTGTAACAAGCCTGTCATTTGCATCCCTGATTACAGACAATAACCTGAATAAGTATAACTCGGATATATTCTGCGAAAGCAGTAGATTTTGTTCTTAACAGATTTTCCTCTAATTAACATATTCGAGCGCGTCACGTCAGATTTAAAAACTTATCTTCATTGCATGTTTTTATTTCCGCTAAGAACTAACGCTGCATTATAACTGGATAATGGCCCCGGTAATCTGGGAAGGCGAGGTTTTTAGTGAACAACCGGTAAATAAACAGTGGTTATAGAAAAGAAGTGTGTAAAGTACTACATTTTCGTAATAGTGAATGTTTTAAATTTTTCAACATCTGAACAACGAAATATTTTTCATTGTAAACGGGCTCAAGTTAAGTGAGTTGGTTTTTTTAACGCAGTAAAATGTTACATAATGTGATGATCTTTGTATTTAAAAACATAAATGTATTAAATTACTGATCTAAAAAGGAAACATGGAGCAGTATCAATAAATTGAAGATAAAAAAAAATGTGGAATATATTCGAGATGTAGCTGCTATTCAACAATCCTGGCACCAGCTGAGTACACTGCTTGGAACTTCGTCCCTCGAGTGTCAGATCATCTGCTCATTCAACCTCCTTTGATGTTAACTTATCTAATGCAGTGTCTTCTCATTATATCCTTGGCTGGTGCCTAGGTTTTTCATTACCTTACATTATTGTTGAAACGCACTGGACATTTTTATTTCATGTTGGAATTTACGACTCGTAGACTTTTTTTTTGTGAATTCTGAGACTTACTGAAAGATGTTGTGCCCAAAATTCCATTCTTGTCATTAATGCCACATTTCTTTCTTTTCAGGTAAGACGTTGTTTTGTTTCCATTGTATTCTGTCGTTGAGCTGAGTGGGTGTTTGTATGATGTAAAACTTGATATACTCAGGTGAGTGGCACTAGATTAAGGTCATCTTAAAGGTAAGGGTTTATTTATTAAAAGGAATAGGATATTCACTCCTGAGTATGAGTTTGGTCTTGTGAAAATATTAATTTTATTATGCTTATCAAATAACTGTTTTAGGGCGCTATGTTAGTGTGCACTAATGTATTTTGAATAAATTTAGTCATAGTAGTCGTAGTCGTAGTAGTAATTATAATAATAATAATAATAGCATTATTATTATTATTATTATTTTGGATGCCTTTTGTGCTGCAAGGCTACAGGAATTTTTTTTTTTTTTTCTGACGTATAATGCGGCTGTTGTTTTGGATGTTCTCTGCGTCATTAACCACAGTCTTGTATTTCTCTGTACCACCCTTTGTTGGGGAAAGGAGGAAGTTAATCATATATATATATATATATATATATATATATATATATATATATATATATATACACACACATATACACGTACATATAAAACTGTGTATGTGTTTTCTCCTTTCTCTTGGACTTAGGGATCAGTTATTATGCCCAAGCGCTTGGGAAGGCACTTAGGCATGTCCATAAGCCACTGCACTTCTAAAAGCCTTCCCATGTCGATAGCCCCTAGTTAATACCGTAATGATAGCTTACCGCGTGTGACCTTGGAAATCATTGATTCTGGGACTGTTCCCATTCCTTCATCTCCCCTAATATTTATAAACAGAGGCGTATAGATATCAAGTTACTTTTTTCTGTAGGCTTTAGTTTCAATAGAAATTGACAGGGCAGTCGAGTAACTTTTTTTTCATGAGGCATAGTGTTTGACCAAAATTCTTAACTGATTGTTCAATGACTTTTTAAGTAGACATTTGTTATGACAGAAATTGATAAATGACTATCAATTAACATTGTCATTTTGTATTGGTTATGACCAAAATTGATAAACGACTGTCATTTAACATCTTCAGTTGGTATTGATTATGCCAGGAATTGATAAATGACTGAGTTAACATGTTTATTTAACATTGATTACGACAGAAATTGATAAATGACTGTCATTGAACTTTTCCAAGTAGATGGTGATTTTGATTAATTGGTGGCTAAATGACTTCTTAGAAACAGACCATGACTTCTCAGTTGTAAGATGAACAGTTATGATGAAGCATTAAGAATAAATGAAGTGAATTTGGCCCTAAACCTTGTACCTGCCTCTAAAAGGAATAAGGGTCATAAGTCAGTGAAAACCATATACGACTAGGAAGAGTTATTGGTGGATGTTTTGGGTTAAATTGTTAACCTTAAAATTGGAAATTATTATTCCTTGCGTGAAGACCGACTCTGCGGTCAAAGTAATGTCATTGTTTTGCTCTGGCTTGAGAGAGAGAGAGAGAGAGAGAGAGAGAGAGAGAGAGAGAGAGAGAGAGAGAGAGAGAGAGAGGGGGGGGGATCCTGACCCCGAGGGTTGTCATAGAAATCAGGGAAAAGCGGAAGCAGGGAGCTCCTGACTTTCCAGAAATGAAATTCTCTCTCTCTCTCTCTCTCTCTCTCTCTCTCTCTCTCTCTCTCTCTCTCTCTCTCTCTCTCGCACATGTATTACTGGTCAAGTGAGTCATCGGGTGAAAGTGTTCTGTTCTAAATTAAGGTGTTTTCTAAAAAGATTTGAAAGAATGTTTTGTCCTGGTTTCTGTTTAGAGTTGCCTGTGCTTTTTGTAAAAGTTGTCATTTGTACTATTATTCTCGTCGCTGGTGTTATTGTTTTTGTGCCAGCGGAACATAATCTATTCCTGTTTGTGATGTTGTTTTTGTACTGGAATCCACTGATACTATCCTGCCAAATAAGTTTATATCAGGTTTCAGATGCCCCCTTCATAAGCAAATGAAACGGAATCCCCGCCTTTATTTACTTATGAATTTATTTATTTATTTAATTATTTACATATCTAGTTCCCAAAACGAATATTTTCATTTATCGGAGTCCTCAGTCGTATTAATAAATGCATAAATTTAGGAGCTGATCCGAGTTAACACTTGCCTATGAATAAATAATCGAGTATCGACATGCTTTAGTTATGGTAGGTCTCCTGCTGTTCGTTTTGCATGTTTATATGCCATAAATTTCACTTTCATTTGAGAGAATTTGCTGTTCATCTATAAACAAGTTGATTGATTTCTTTTCGCCATACTGAATGTATCCCCTTAATTACTGGCTACCTCCTAACCGATACCATTACGCTTTCCAGATTGGTAACCTATGAAGGTATTGCTATAAATAAGCTTTGAGACATTATTCTCTCCCCCTCATTTTTTTAGGCCTTGGTGACCAAAGAATCTGTTATAATTTTCATTTTTTATTTTTCATTGGAATGTGTGAGTCTAAGTTTTTTGCGTGTGCTAGTTGTAATAGCATCGCCATTGTTGTCGTAATTGAAGAGTGAATTAGAAAAAGAATTAATATTACCTCTTTTATTCATTCTAGAATAGTTTGATGAAAACCATATGTATGAAATCCGTCATTATCATTAATATGACGATGCGGCGTCATAATGAAAGAGAAAGTTGCCCCTAGATTCATGTCTTGGTGGGTTTTTTGTTGTCAAGTCTTAGGACCTTTTGTTTTTTCATGAGATACTCACCGGTGTGTACTCACACGGAAATAATAACTTTTGGAAGTAATAGTCTCTCTCTCTCTCTCTCTCTCTCTCTCTCTCTCTCTCTCTCTCTCTCTCTCTCTCTCTTTGTGAAAACTTTCCGTAGCTGCCAAGGCAAGGCTAAGAGATTTCCATCTCTTTTGACCACCTGTATTTTTGGTTGTTGCTATGTAACTTTTGGTTGATTTTTGGTAGTTAATATATTTTTTTGCATTATCTTTCTTCAGGTGCACTTGATTTTCAGTAGATGTATTTGATCTGTTGTATTTTGTAGTTGTTAATTTTAATTATTTTTTATAGCAATTTAGAGTACCTTCGGTACATTTTATAGTTGCTGTGCATTTTTAAAACCACTTTTATTCAGAAGGCATTTCTGTTTCTAATTCGTTCGTTGCTTAATAGCGTAGGATAATAGTTTGCGGTGCGCGTTATATGAATTTTTCTGGGCTTTGGGTAATATCCAACACTGAATTATAGCCAGTCGTATTAGCATGCATATTGCATTGAGGTAACTGCAACTGCCGAGGTGGATGTGCCCTTAATCATTTTTGGCCATTGCTTTAATGCTAAACGCTGATGAATAATGGGGAGTTAGGAAGCTGGTATGGTGGAAGAACGCTTGTTTTGTTTTTCAAACTCTCTCTCTCTCTCTCTCTCTCTCTCTCTCTCTCTCTCTCTCTCTCTCTCTCTCTCTCTCTCTCTCTCTCTACGTTGTTCTGGTATGCAGTGTCTCTCACGTTTGTGCTATCCATAATTTTTTCTCGTTCTCTCTCTGACATTTTTCTACATAAACTTTTCCATGCTTGATTTTATTATTAGCACATATACGCGGTGCAATTAAGATAATTTTGATAATCTGACGTAACTTTACAATTCAGTACATCTTTATCATGCCAAAATAACTTTCTCCCTGAAATTTGTTTATTTTCCTATTCATTTAGGATTGGAGCCAACGTTCAGAATTCAGTTAGTTATTGGCACCGCGAGGTCGCGTCTCTCACCCTGCGTTATACAGGTCCCCCCCCCCAACCCACCCACCTACCTTACTCTATACTCCCATTCTCCCTGCTACTTCCCCCAAGTCCCTTTCTTCCCCAGGGGGATGTCAGTGGAATATATTGCAAATCACGTTTAATACGCGTCCTTGGCCGCTTGACCTGATTTATGTGGCGGAGGCTGTCGTCGTCCCTCTCGCCTCTCTTACACGATCCTTCTTCATCTTTTTCTTTGCTCTTCCTCATCCTCATCCTCTTCCTCATCCTCCCAATTCTTTGTCCTCGTCAACCAATCCCCACTTATTAGCATCTTCCCTTGTCTCGCTTCCTTCCGTCCCTCGCAATATGCAGATGCTCGGTAACTCTTTCAGATTTCTTCTCTCTCTCTCTCTCTCTCTCTCTCTCTCTCTCTCTCTCTCTCTCTTGTAAAAAACTCGTGTGAAAAGGAAATGGATGAGGAATGATACTGAGTGCGAATCGCTGTAAGCTCTGTTCTAACTGGATATTACTCGAACGTCAAAAAAAAAAAAAAAGTATTCACACCTTGTCTTTCCATATTGTAACGATTGTTCTTGTCATTGTTTTCTTATACCCCATGCTTTCTTGATGAGCGCTCTTTGAATGTCACTTTTATAAATTATATTTTTTATATGTAAAACAGAGCAGTAAGTTATTGATGAAAAGTTAAATGGAAGGGAATCCTTATCTCATTTTTCCATCCCAGTCCATATATATATATATATATATATATATATATATATATATATATATATATATATATATATATATATATATATATATATATATATATATATATATATTATTACAAAGAAGAGTAAAAGCAATCTATGATGTTTAATTAACCAGTCAATCAATCGCAGGGATTACGGCGAAGATTGGATAGAGTGAATGTCCATCTTGACTCTCTAAGGCGAAAGGTTTTATAAATTTTTGCAACAATTGTCTAGCGTGGGAAGGCATTTCTGTTTTTGCTAATATATACCAGACGTTACTAAATATTTGGTGTTTGTGTCTGCATATATTATAGATATTCCTTCATTTTCGGAAATTGTGATAATCGCCTTGGAGGAACAATTTGCCTCAAGAATAATGGTAGGGAATGATTTTTATATGCTAATATTTTTATGTTATCAGTTTGGTGCAAAGAATTACTGTGGCTTTAAAATGTACGAGTTCTTCATCATTATGTCAAGCATGTCGTCATCAGTGATTTTTTTTTAATCTTTTGCTTTTGAGCAAATCACACAAAATTATGTGACTTATGTGTGTTATGGTTGCAATTTGCATTAGATTTATTTGTCAGGATGAATATGCGAATAAGTCAAGGAGATATCAATGGTTGACTGTAAACAGTTTTAAGCTCTGGGAGGAGTAGATTATATCTGAAGTTATCGCAATTTTTTCATACGAAACAATCAACGTTAATTGATAGCAAAGATGGGATATGATAAAATAAAATAATAATGGCTCCAGACAATAATAATAATAATAATAATAATAATAATAATAATAATAATAATATAATAATAATAATATTATTATTATTATTATTATTATTGTTTGCGTCCTTCCCCAGTTACCATTTTAGTGAAACCTTCATTTTCTTTTGTAATTTTTTTTTTAATTCCTGTAGTGGACCCTCGTGAAGCTGAAGCTTCTTAAGCCTGTCAAGTATCAAGAGTATTTGACAATCACGAATGTAATTCCGTGCAAGACATTTCCTTCATAAATCTGCCTGTGGTCATGTTTAGTACTGGCGATTTATGGTTACGGTAATCTGTTCGAATTACTATGTTTTCTTTTCAGTTGTCTTGCATCAAAGGAACCTGTTGTTTTCACGAAAAAAAGAGACGAGTCTCATTTTCCAGTGATGTACTTTAGAATTTTATCTCATTTCCAGGGTCATGTGGTAGAATTTATCTCATTTTCCAGGGTTATGCGGAAGAATTTATTTAATTTTCAGGGTTATGTGGTAGAATTTATCTCATTATCCAGGGTTATGTAGCTGAATTTATCTCATTTTCCAGTGTTATGCGGTAGAATTTATCTCGTTTTCCAGGTATGTATGGTAGCATTTATGTGTTCAATCTTGTTTCTGTGCAAATTGTTACAGAAACGTAGTTAAATGGTAGCTCTCTCTCTCTCTCTCTCTCTCTCTCTCTCTCTCTCTCTCTCTCTCTCTCTCTCTCTCTCTCTCTCTCGTAAATGGTGTATGGATTGCGAGACTCCATATCATTCCAGCTCAATGGAGGCTTTCTGCGCCGGAAGTCAGTTCACCTTGGCCACATGGTGCTTTAAAAGCGAAGTTGATTTATCGTGTGTTTGCTTTGGTGATTAATGGTCGGTGATTCGAAGGTATTGTTTTGATATAATGGAAACTGGTGAAGTGTATTTAGCCTTGGCAAATATGGTGACGCTTCGTTATCGGGAACAGTTGAAATCTAATCGCAATCTAGACTCTCTCTCTCTTTCTCTCCCTCTCTGCAACGGACGTCTTACGAACTTGCATGTGTTGTAATAGTAAAATATGATATTATACGGTTACTGGATTTTAATGGAGCATTGCTTCGAATAAGCTATAAGATTTGTGCAGTAATGTTCTCTACTCTTGCCACTTCTTATTGCCAGCTGCGATTACTTTAGTTTTTATATTCGAATAAGAAGAGAAATTAAAACTTGACGTCGGGGACTAAATATTTTCGTTTGGGTGGATGTTATTCGTCTTTCCAGTGCTGCTATCAAGTCGTAACACGTGCACGTTGTGTTAAACCAGTTTTTTACAATTGTTTGGTGTTCTTTTTTTGTTGAAGTGTGTAAAGCTTCTCTAATAACAGGCCACTTCTTTGAAACAATATATTCTATTTTGTGTTACGAGTGAAGTAGCTCCATAGATTATCGGTTCTTTGTTAATTCAAGAGAGTTTTACAATCTCTCTCTCTCTCTCTCTCTCTCTCTCTCTCTCTCTCATGTATTTTTTAAAATATACTTTACTTGTCTCATAGTGTATTTAGAGATAAAGCCTTGTCACTCTGTTAAAATTATTGATTTATTTTTAAATCAATAAAAAATTAGCAGTGGACGGATATTGACAGCAACGTAATTTGATCCCAATAGTAACAGGATCCTAGGCTCCTCGTATTGTCACCAGCGTTTCTTGGCCCTTCGATTAAGTGTCCTTTGTCGTAAACTACGTTTTGTTCCCTTATGGTGATCTCACTGAGCCTGTGGATGCTTGGAGGCCAGGATTAGATGGTAACAGTGTAGATCTTACATTGGTAATATGAAATAGTGGTAGCAACGTTTGACTTACTGGTTCCATCGAGCATTAATGCTTGTGGTGTGCTTGAAAATTGGTGGCATTAGCAGGATCGAATGGTTTCTATGTCTCTCCTCCAATACAGCGGCCAGCGCACTAAGGCAATTTTTATTATGTCTTAAACCAAGTTTAATTGTACTTGCACCTTTGATAGGGTGTTTTTAACCGAAATGGAACTGGTCTGAACATCACTTGGATTGAAAGGAAGTGACCCTGACTGAAGTGTGATTCAAAGCTGATTTGATCCTTGGTTGGTTCACTATAGGTCATAAACTAAGTTTTAGTATAACAAAACAAAAAATTGGGTTTGTTAGAGTTGTTACTTAAGCCGGACTATCTTGTAATTGAAATTATATATATAAGGCAAAAAATATTTTGCCTTGTTTGTTCTCCGCTTGTAAAGACACATGGATGACTGTAATTTGCTAATGAAATATTTTGGCATAACTAATGGGATGAATTACAACGCATAGAAGGTAACGGTAGCGCACTTATGGCTCAATTATTTGGGAAAAGGATTAACTAGTAACTGATGAAGAGATAATGATTAATGAAAGCCCCTATTCATAAACTGAGTGAATTGTGATACCAGACTCAGAAGAAGCAGAGCATTCCAGTTTCCAAAGTTAAATCTAAAATCTTTGATTTTCCTTAGTTATGATTTCAAATATAACGGCAGATCTCCTCTGATTTTTTATTTACCGCTGTCCGCTTGCTCCGTTATTTTCGTGACTTGATTTCCAAATTAGAAAGGGATATTTGTCTTCGTTCTGTTTTTGCCTCACTCGAGTGTAGAATGTCAAGAAAGTAAAAGTTTTTGATTTAACGTATTTTCTTTCTCACACACACACACACACACACACACGCACACAAACACACACACACACACACACACACACACACACACACACACACACACACACACACACATTTCAATTCATTTTTATAAATTGAATCAGTAACGTTCTGTGTATGAATATAAGAGTGACCTAACTCTATAAATGATATTTTTGCAGCCGCAGTGCACCGCTCTCGGTGTTGAATTATGAATTATTGGAAACCATTATTATTTACGAATATTTCTTGAATGCTTCATTCACTCGATAACGCCAGTCACAATGACAAAGAACGGAATAAATTGTTCCTGTTATCCGCTTGATGTTGTTGTATTTCCTATTTTAATTTTTATGGTAAATTAAACTTTTTTTGTTACAAAATAAGTTCCATCTATTGCCTAGCATTATTAATATACTTGAATCTACTTATTGTACGGTGACATCGTAACACAATTTACGTCTGTTGAGAAAATTAATGAACGGGAAACCTTTTCCCTTGAGAAAATAAAGCAGCTTAGTGTCTCCCAATCAGGTATCCTCAAGAAACGAGCTCTTGATGACGTGAATGAGAAGAGAGAGAGAGAGAGAGAGAGAGAGAGAGAGAGAGAGAGAGAGAGAGAGAGATTATTTTGTATTTGCAGTTCGTGTTATGAATTAAATTGATGATATTCAGCAACGCTGTGTAGGAAGGGTCAGCAATTGTGTACGTTTTGTGGGAATTTGAGCGTGAATATTCCACGTTAGAATTTATAGCTGGATAATGACAGTCTCTCTCTCTCTCTCTCTCTCTCTCTCTCTCTCTCTCTCTCTCTCTGTTTTAGGGTTTTGCCCCTGGCCACTGCATTTACCGTGGCATAATTGATATTAGGGGGCATTGATCATTATGACTTGCCTAAAACGACCATATCTGAGAGCGTCGTTGGTTAAAATACTAAATATTGCTTGAACAATTGTGCTTCATTGTTAGCATTATTTGAAATACTGTTCAGAAGGGTAACTGTGTACTGATGCCCAGATTCTGGAACTTTACGAATGGATATTAAATTTTATGTGATAGATTAGGGCAGTGGCCCGCCTCACCCCTCCCCGAGTCCCCACATACCTTTTAACCCCGCAGGCCGTCGGCCAATAGAGCCGCGGAATTTGGCAGCGATTTCGTTTCTCATTATGGCTCGTTCTGTTTAAAAGACCATCAGCATTATGTTCATGGATGTGTGTGAATTGGTATTTGAGACTGCATATCAGATGTTTCACTTTTCTCTTGCAAATTGAAACTTGCCTGCTTTCAAAAAGCAAATGCGAGCTTCAAGTTAAATGGATTTTGAAATTCTGCGATGCCAATTAAACTTGAGTGTTAAGCTCCTGTTTCCCCTTCATTATGTGTCTTGACGCCCGAAAGAGCAGCCGTTTGTGAGACTAGATGCGCACAAAACGTTGCTTTTCATCATTTCTTCTAGCATTATAAGAATGCACTTGGTTTAATGACTTATTTTGTTCATATTCATCTACTCTATTCCGAGGTTGAATTAATGTCAATCCATTTATCGTTTGTGTTTTTGTGAGGTTCTGAAATGACACTGCGGCTTGTTAAAGCTGAAGGACATTCTTGATTGTTGTGGAGCAATTTTGTCCGAATGTTTGTTTTTTCAGTTCAGAGTTGCATAAATAGGTTCGTACCCAAAGAAAAACAACAACAATAGTATTGGAGGGTCTGCGACACTGAAATAGTGCACAGCCTCCCTATGGTCTACTTTGATGCACCAAGGTTCGAACTACGCTACTTAGTAGGCCCATGATCAGAGGTTTGAAAATACCATTTGTCGTTGCACTGTTGATGCCTATGTACTTATTTCATTTATCACTTGGCCACGTGGAAGAATGTTCACATCACTAATTTCATGTCCAAGAGATTCCTTAGGAAACATGACCTCCTCCCTCCCCTGACTGTTCAGTTACATATTTTGTGTTTATATTTTTATTATTTAATGAGGTCTTAGAGTATAAAATTCATCAAACTGTTTTGCTAACATGACACTGTCGTTTGAGGTCTAAAATAACCTTTAAATGTTTTCCTTTAGTCAGCGGTTAACAGGATTTTTATATTGTGAAATATTAAAATTTTCTTTAGTTGTGTATGTTGCTTTCACATAATGTGCAAAAAAATCTACATACACGTAAATTTAATTATATATATATACACATATATACACACATATATATACATATTATGTATATATATAATTATATATATATATATATATATATATATATATATATATATATATATATATATGTATGTATATGTATATGCATATATATACATATATATATATATATACAGAGAGAGAGAGAGAGAGAGAGAGTTTGTCCTAATTGTCTAGTTATATGTTAGGTTATATATATGTATGTGTGTATGTTTGTGTTCGTATTTTAGTCTGTATGTATATTCACATACAAACAAACATTAATAAAACTATGCCTTACGTAATATTATTATTGGTATATATTACAACAGTAAATGCATATACATATAAATAAAATCAAGGTACAAAAATCACGTGTTACCGCGACAAACTTTCCCAGATTCAAGGTCACAAACTCGCTTGGTGTCTTTCAGAAATGGATTAGTGTTCGAAGTTTCGAAGTTAATGTTCCTAATTGTCGAAAAGTTTTCGTTTTTCCCGAAACCGTTGCCGCCGGCCTTTCCCTAACCTTTTCTCATTTGGAGTTATATTCCTTAAACAATTTTGTGTGCATACGGCGAAACAGCTCCGCCGTGTGTGTTGATTTGATTAATGGAGCACAAATGTAGATTGACTGCTCCCCTCCTTCGGATCCTAACTGGCCTTATATAACAAGTATGAATACTCTCTCTCTCTCTCTCTCTCTCTCTCTCTCTCTCTCTCTCTCTCTCTCTCTCTCCATGGGAAGAAACATGAAAATGCTAGAAAATGCTTAGGGGTACTTCTTGGCATCGTGGAGTATCGTTCGTCGCTGATGCAGCAGGTCCGGTTTATTTGTCATTGCGGTGTTGACATTCTGAATGCGAATTCCACCATGTTTGTGCTTTTAGCTAATAGAAAACGCGGTTTGAATCCGGAAGCTGAGCTTTCAATTCGTGACGGTGGCTGGCTTCTAGAGGTTTTTTTTTTTTAAATTCAAGGTTTCATTGTAAAAAAAGAAAAATCTTGGAAGCCGTTGGGAACGATGGCGTTGTTGACACAGTTTTTCCTCGGCTGTTGGAGCGTGTCTTCCATCATCCTTGTGTATGAGAAGCCATTGCCGAACAAACGGACGTTATCTGGACGGCGTGCCGACGCTTTTTACAATATTGTAACCTTGTGAAAATGTTGTCTTAGCGCTCCGGTGTCGTTGTCTTTGCCATGTGAGACCATCAGCCGAGATGGCCGATGTTTAAAAACGAGTTTTTTCTTTTTTCTCTTCCTTTTGAAGGTCTAATATCGACATTTATTGGTGGCCTGAATTTTTGTCATTCCTGACATATGGTGTAGTCATTTTTTTTTCTTATTTGTACGTGAGGTTTGCAGACATTATGCTTTTGACATATTGTACGCTCTGTTCAAACTATGGGAAAGTATTGGGCAATGTTTTTGATCTCGTATCGCGCATTCTTGTCGTTATGGCTATTCGAAACACACCTTTTCTTCTTATCTCGAAGGACACTCGAGTGCATTGGCGTGATTGCGCAGTTAAGAGATGTTTGCTCCGTAAATATTTTGACAGATCGTAACACTGAGATCAGTCAGTTGGTTCGTTGTTGGAATTGTTCTTATAAAGTGTCCCCTTGAGAGCTGGTAATCTCTCTCTCTCTCTCTCTCTCTCTCTCTCTCTCTCTCTCTCTCTCTCTCTCTCTCTCTCTCTCATATTAAATTATGCACATACAAACATACGTTACGTCAGTGTTTTATATATACATGTATGTGTGTACATATACATGTACAGTGTATATATATAATATATATACATATACATACATACCTACATACATATATATACAGTATATATATATATATATATATATATAAATATATATATATATATATATATATATATATATATATATATATATATATATATATATATACACTGTGGATAATGTACAGTACAAGGTTAAATACTGTATTTAGAACCAAAACAATTCTGCATTAAAATAGAAGCTTGCGACCAAATCCATCACGGTCCTCTTCAATTGGTCATGAGATCGAGCGCTTCCAGTATAATATGGATTTTTATTGCTTCAAAATGCATTATTTAATTTTGTACATTATTGTGGATATTCTTTTGTAATTTCCTGTGTCAGTAAAATGATGTACCATAGATTTTTATTATATATATATATATATATATATATATATATATATATATATATATATATATATATATATATATATGTATATATATATATATGTGTGTATGTGTGTGTGTGTGTGTATATATATATATGTATATATATATATATATATATATATATATATATATATATATATATATATATATATATATATATAAATTAGTGTAACATATCTGTAACTGCACCAAAATTCCAACATATTCATGATAAGTACACTTGGATAGGTGCAAAACTTTTGATCTAGCTTGTCTTTAACGGGAGTGAGTATAAATATTTGTTTTTGCTTATGCTCATCTCGTGTGTGTGTGTCAGTGTGTGTGACGGGAGGTAGCGCTTTGCAACTTTCATAACCACATTTTGATCGTTTTGTATTGGTGATTTAGAACCATTATCCTAAATTTTTTAATATTGAACGTCAAAGTACGGAGAAATATTGACTCAGAATGAAACAAACAATAATCGTATAATAATAATTAAAAATTCAGTTATGCATATGAGCAAGGCTGTATTTATCAAGATACAACAATGATTAAAAATGTCAGCCAAGTGAATAAAGGTACATGTATTTCTTAAAAAGATCACAGTCGTATAACCCTACTCTGATTTCCGAGTTCTAAGTGCACACGTATAAACAAATTCATATACATAGGCTGTATATTTCCACCCGAAATATATATACATCACAACGGTCGTATAGATATTGTATTTATGGATGCGCATTTGTTCTCGTGTATTTGGAGCTAAATCTCTCCTTATAGGTACAAATCTCTCTCTCTCTCTCTCTCTCTCTCTCTCTCTCTCTCTCTCTCTCTCTCTCTCTCTCGTGGCTTTATGGTTGAACCAAATAACGAGTGTATGCGCGTGCATGTACCCAACCACAAATTCTCCCGTGGAGCCCATATATTAAGAATTATGTAGCGTCATTTATGCGCAAAGCCGAGTGAGACTCGATATATACTAATGGAATGGCGGGAGATTTTATGCATATTCAGGTTGACATATCGTTTGTGGCACTGAGCCAGCAAAATCGTATTGCTTCTCTTTGTTGTCCTTTCTATTTTATAACTCGGGCTGGCAGTCAGTGGCTTTGCGACCGCTTGCGCTGTCTGCTTATTTTTGTGTATTCTTGTGCCCGAAATATACTCTCGGATTGTGTTGGCGAATTTTGAATTTTTAACTTAGACGAGAAAGTACATCCATTTTCTCTCCGAATTTTTACTGGTTTTTGGTTCGGGTTTTCCCAAATTAGATTTCCTTTTGCCCGTCTCGGTTATCTCAGGCGTTTGGTTGTTGTGCTTAGACTCTTGCAGACATAATGTACCTTGAATTATCTCTTATGTGTTTCATGAGCTGTTTATTTGATTTTAATTTTTAATTTTCGTAACATTTTCATATTATCTTTATTATTATTATTGTTGTATACGTCAGTTAAAATAATGATATTAGTTTTATAAAGTCGTTATTATATTCTGAATAACCCAATTTTTTTTTTATAGAAGGAAATGTTTGTTTACGTTTTACCTGTTGTAAAATATACCTTTTTTGTTGTTTTTCCGAGCTTAGGATGTAATTATTTAACTTTTTTTATATATATATATATATATATATATATATATATATATATATATATATATATATATATATATATATATATATATATATATATATATATATATATATATATATATATTATATTTTTTTAAGTGATGCACACATTTGATGTAGTCGTTACTTGAATTCCGTTTATTTTGTTATACCTGAATCAAATTGTTGACACAAATAGACGAAATATAGTCTACGCTTGAAAATTTTTTATATTGTACGAAAATACTTTTATTACTTAGCTCTGTCGGGCAGATCAAATCGTTTTTCCATTATTTCCAAAGTAGCAAGGACCACCAGTAAATGGTCAGGGGAAAATGACGCTGTGACCAGACCGAATGGAGTGGAAATTAAGCAAACGCATTCTAGTTGAAAGGTAAAGGCCAGGAATTGACTGTAGCTGAGATAGTTTGGAATCGGATGTATGTGTGTGTTTGTGCTTGCGCGCGCGCCCGTATGTGTGTGCGTGTGTAAACTCTGTATATTGGAGTTAACTTTCCAGGGAAGCACACTGCTCGGGTAATGGCTTTTGTTGACCGAGAATTGCTTCGAATAGTATGTTGCATTGTTTAAGGAGTGTATCGTTAAAATTGAAAAAGATCGAGTCTAATCTTCGAACTGTCATCGGAGTTGCTGTCATTACTAGTATTTGTGGTACACCGTATATAAAAGCAAAGAGGAATTTAAGGTTTGGGAAGGTTACAGAGATGGCGGGCCAGAGAGGTTTAGTGTGTTGGTGAAGAGACGTTAAGTATACCTTAGTTTAACCAGACCACTGAGCTGATTAACAGCTCTCTTAGGGCTGGCCCGAAGGATTAGACTTATTTTACGTGGCTAAGAACCAATTGGTTACCTAGCAACGGGACCTACAGCTTATTGTGGAATCCGAACCACATTATAGCGAGAAATGAACTTCTGTCACCAGAAATAAATTCCTCTAATTCTTCATTGGCCGGCCGGAGACTCGAACGCGGGCCCAGCAGAGTGCTAGCCGAGAGCTATATCGACCCGTCCAACGAGGAACTGGTGAAGAGAAGTGGAGGAGATGCAACAACAGACGTGTAAGGAGACGGAAATTGTGCTCACGCTAAGAATAGTAATGCTTAATTGATGCCATGTAGTATAATCGTCATGAGAATTACTACCCAGAATCATGAGTTTAAATTCCAGCGTGAACGCTCTTGCTGGCCTAGAGAATATCTCTTCAAATGAGGGAAGACATTGTTTTGATTATTAATCTATATCTTTCATAAAGTATTAGCCTTAGATGGCAGTAGTCTTGCGAAGATTCCGACAGAGCGAAAAATGCAAATAAAAACGCTTTCAGTTAAAACTATTTTGAACAGGCTATATAAAAAACAGAAGACATTTGGAATTTTTGGTTTTGTTAATACTTACTGTAAGGATGCCAGAAATATTTTTTTTAAAGTAACGTACAGATATTTTTTAACAGTTAATGCTATCCGTGTAGACACCCCGGTATTATGTATGTAATCAACGGATAGGTTTGCTTAAAAAGCAAATGGGTGTTACAGACTAAATACACACACAAAACAAAGTCACTCCAACATCTTCTAAAAACATAACAAACATCTCACACGTCTCGAACTCTCGACCTACCCGCGCAACAACTTCTCGCTGCTGGGAGAAAGGGCGTTGGGTCTGGTATGATACATGTACCACACGCTACCGGAGTCTAGGCGATGTCAGGCAGGGCAGCCGATCGAGACTATGGTCTACCCCAAAGCCAAATCAAAAGTCCTTCAAAAGAAGGCATCGTGCTTACCCCATACAAAAATGGGAAAAAAGCACGTTAAAAAAGAAGAAGAAGAAGATTATGAAGAAGTGGTAACATTTGGAATTAATGGAAGGATATTTTTAACAGATAATTTTAGAAAGTCAGTGTCATTTGAATTGATGTAGATACATTTCGATAGATAATGTAAGAAAGTCTGTGAGATTGTGAATTTTTTGTTTAGATATTTTAATAAAATTATAAGAAAGTCAGTAGCAGTTTGAATTTATGTAAATATATTTTAACATTTGAAGACATGGTGACATTTTGCACTATTACAAAGATATTTCAACAGATAATATGAGGAAATAGGTTACATTTTGAAGGTATATTAAGATAAACTAATAGAAATATAAGAATCAGATATTTTTAATGAATGTAGAAATATTTCAAGAGACAGAAGGAAATCAGTAGCATTTTGATTTTATGGACATATATATATTAGTAGAAAATATAATGAAGTCGGTGACATTTTGAATTCATGTAATGATATTTTGTAAATAATGTAAAAAGTCAGAGATATTTAAAATTTATTTAGAGCGGTATTAATAGATAAATTAAAGAAGTCTGTGAGACTTGAATTTACGTGAAGATATATTGATATATGATGCAGATGCATATTGAATTTTTGTAAAGATATTATAATGGACGATGTAAGGAAGTCGGTGGCATTCTGAATTAAAGATATTTTGACATTATAATACAATGAAGTCAGTGACCTTTTGAATTTTGTAAAGGTGTTCAATTACGTAATAGAAGGAAGTAGGCAACATGAGTTTATGTAAAGGTATTGTAGTAGATAACAATGGGGAATAAGTGAAAATTTGCATATACTTAGAGGTATTTTAAATCAGCAAGACAAGGAACCTGTTACCAAACGAAACACTTGACACCGAATTTAATCACACAGCTGTGAGTAAAGATACGGGGGAGTTAGAACGAGAGCCAATTGCATTTCAGTCCACGATTGAAGTTTAGACACGAGGTACCAGAGCTTTTGCAAAGAGGAATAAGGACTGACGCAAGAAAAGCAGCCGTGTTGATATTGAATTATACTGAAATTGAGGGAAAGGGAGGCAAAATGAAAGCGAAGGAGAAAAAAAAATGCACAAAAGGCCGCGGGTGTTGAGATGAAAGCAACTCTCGACGTCGGGGAGAGAAAAGGTGCGGAGGTCTTGGAAAATACTTGTGAAACGATTGTCGTGTTGCAGATTGGACACTAGGGCCCTAGGAAAGGTTAATCGTCAGTTTTGCAAGTGACAGTACAAGTGATGGAAATTGAGTAGATTTGATATTAATAGGATAATGAATGTGAGATCTTGGTGAGTCAGATATTTTGCGTGAAATATAGCATTATGTAAGAGACAGAAACAGATAGTTTGTTTAAGGTGAAGAACTAACATAAGGGATTAACTCCAGCGATTTTAGGGATTAGGGGTAATGAATAGAGGTTATCATTATTTAAAATGAGAATGTGTGATTTTTTTTAGCTGACTTAGATATAAACGTGAAATATTTTAGTCACTAAATTTGAACTGTTTGAAAGCAAGGATTGAGCCTTACTTAATGTGTCCGGTAACACAGCATGGATTCTTTCAATTACGTGGCCTTGGAAACTAGGCACAGCTATTGTCAGCCGCATTTCATTTCTTAATGACGTACAGATGTATTTTAAATCTCGCTTGCGATGCGTTGCGGCTTTTATATCGAGTTGCGTGGGACCTGATAATCCGTTTTCGAATTCTGATAATTCCTGTGGTATCGGTATAAAAGGACCTCCGGGAGAGGTGGATCGAATTAGCGGATCCGCTTCTCTTTTGATCTTAATGAAGGCGATGGACCGTAGTTTCCCCTCTCGCCTTCCCCTCGCCTTAGGTTCTGGAAGGGTCGCCATCTTGTGGTACTCGCTTGTAAAGAATTAGGTAATTGGGAATTAGATGACACATTATTTTACGATTACTTTCGACAAGGCGTATTTGGTATTAATTTTAGCCGTTTCCTCCTCTCGTGCTAGTGGTGTTACAGCCATAGGCTGTTATAGGCACTCTTGGCATTGTTGTTATTTCTACATTTTCCTCTCAGTGTTATTCCTTCTGGTTTAGTATATTTCGTCAGGCCAGATCAAGCCTGTTTTATGACACTGCTAATTGAAGACTATTTAGTTGCAAATTCAGAAAATATTGTAAATAATAATTGAATATTATTTTACCTTAACAAGATGCTAAAGTGCTTCTTATAGTTTATTTATTCTAACCATGAATAACTTTCCTCAAAGCAGATAACACAGCATTGTCGAGTTGACATGCCCTAAAATCCATAGTATTATAGTGTGTTAGGCATTGATACAAATTACATGATGAGCATTTGAACCGGGGAATTTCAATTATTTTCTCAGCGTCATGGGATTTTTGGAATAATTAATGCAAAGTGGAGTTGCAACTGCTGTGGTTATAGACACCGAAGACTTTTAGTAATGACTGTACATGGACAGGATGGAGGAGTGTGGTATTTGAAATAACCCTGGAAGTAGCGTTCACCTCGAGGTAGTTAATTAGTTATGCTCAAGAATAAAATATAAAATTTCATACTTCGTTGCTGATTCCAAATTGGAACCTTCTTGTGTCCTGGCAAAATCTACCTGCTTCTGTTTTTCCTGAACCTTGCAACCTTGGTTCCCGGAGGAGGTTCAAGTTCCATCGTTGTCTTTAGAGAAAGGTCTTTGGGTTGGCCGTTGCATCTGCATTTACGTTTAAAAGGGGAAGGGGAGACAATGTCTCTACTTATAACACCTCCGTTGACCAGAAGGTTACGGGAGCTGAATATGCCTTCGTATGAATAAATGATGTATATTCATAGTCTGGAAATATCACCCTTTGTTATACAGGAGATTGGTGGGCGAAAATAAACTTCGTCTACGGGAAGCTCTAAATCCTTTGCATTTCCTCTTGCAAGCCAAGTATTTACATAGAAGAAGAAGAAGGTAAACGAGAGAGAGAGAGAGAGAGAGAGAGAGAGAGAGAGAGAGAGAGAGAGAGAGAGAGGTAAAGTTTGAGAGAGTGACTGTACCCTCCCTCCTTTCCTCCCACCTCCCCTAGTGTGCTGTGTATATATGGCCGAGCGCCCTGCAGTGAGGTATCCTAATGACTCTGCAAATATACAGTACTTAGCCAGATATGCAAATGGGAGGCTGCAGGCGCCCCCCAAGCCGCTGTGCCCAGGTCCACGCTGATACGGTTTCATTTGGCCTCTCATTCATTCTCTGTGGCGCGTCGGGCCAGATATCTCTCGGGTTTGGGGAGGGCCAGATCGGACGAGGAACTGCCGGATGCTGCTCATTCGCCTTCCAAATTGTGGTTATGTTTTTAAGTGATGAATTTCAAACACTTCTCCTCTTCTCGTTCTCTCCCTCCCACTCCTCCTCCTCCTCACCCCCGCGCCACCCCAACCTTTCCTCAGTCACTCGCACGTACATCTCCCTCCCCCTCCCTCCGGCTCAAACTTGCAGGGGAAAGATAAGAAACTTTTCTTAGACGTTGACACAAATATGGATTATCTTTCCTGACACCTGTCAGTTTTATAGGTGTTAAAGAAGATTTATTATTGATTCTGATTTATTCTTTTAATGCACTCAGTGCGATATATATATATATATATATATATATATATATATATATATATATATATATATATATATATATATATATATATATATATATATATATAGATATGTCTGTGTATGTGTGTATTCAAGAAACCATTCTCTATAACAAAATTGGCCTCAGAGAAAAACCACACCCATACTGTTAAAATATTTTGATGAATTATGGGTGAACCCTCTGTACAGGAAGAATCCGTAGTATGTGCAGCTTCTTGCATTGCACAGAACTCTCATTAGCATTATGTCAAATCCTTTATACACACTGCACTATTCACCTCTATTCTGCATGCACTAGTGTGCTTTTTAGATGTTGAGGCCCTTCCTCACCAATACTTTCATATCACATATCCAGCTCCTTGTAGGTCTTCTCCTCCTTCCCCCTAATGCATGTAAATTGCACATTCTTTTCCCTTGCTGTTTGTTCTTCCTCCATTCTTCCTACATAACCAGACCATATCAAAACACCTATATTAATTTAACTTTTATACCATTTTTTTTCAACAGCTCTACTTTATTCACCCATTGAATTCGTCTTATGCCATAGACTACAAAGTTAATCAATCTCAACAGCTTCAACTTTTTTTCTTTACTTCGTATTCAACATCCAGACTTCCTTCACATTGTTACAACTTTGCCTCAGCAGGCCATCCAGGTCTCTTCCCAATCTTTTGCAGACACCCTGTTGCCAACTTCAACTCTCCTGTTAATCATCTGTTTTCTCACTTGCCATATTACTTCCAAGTATCTAAACAGATCAGCCACTTCCATTCTTTCACCATATTCATTCCTCCATTTACTCTCATAGGCTACCATTTTTTCTTATCTGTATCTCCTTGCAAACACTGTGAAACTGTTTTACTAGTTTATGTAGTTTCTGTTCACTATCCCCTAGTAGTACTGCATTAGCTGTAAACACCAACGATTACAATCCATTTGCTTTGCACTTACTTAGACTGTTCTTGCTGTAACTTCTTGATTGATTGCCTCCATAAATTATTGAACACCTGTGGAGGTATAACACACCAATGCCGTAGACCTACTTTTACACTAAACCAGTCACTTCCCCACCTACATATTGTAATACATGCTTCACTGCCTATGAAAATTTAAACTGCTCTCAACAACATATCTTGTATATCATACATGCTCATCAACTTACACATTGCCTCTTTATGGAGTCTGTCATAAGCTTTTTCCAGAGCTAAGTATGGCAAACACTGCTTTCCCCTGATTTTGAAAATCTGCTTCATAACAAGTACTCCAGTCAAACACCCTTTGCCTTATCTAATCCAGCGGTGTTTTTCTACTGATCATTACTCGTCATCTGTCTCATTTTCCCATCAAAAACCCCTACTTTCCCGATATAGTAATCCAAATGGTTTTGGGTACAGTTATAATATACATCAAAGAAAGGACTGCCTAGTAAAATGGTTACGGACCCTTTGGTGTGATGAAATGATGAGGTAGATCAGTCTCTGCGCATGAGACAAATGGCAATTATGCTTTTCACTTGTGGGTTGCCAAAAAAAGTAAGTAATAGCGTGCTTGCTCTTCAGTTCAGTATGAAAGTCTCACTATTGCCTGGGCTTGGAGTTTGCAGTCTATGCCCTGTATTGATGTTACAAAGCTATAAACCAGAAAAGAACTATATAATATAATATATATATATATATATATATATATATATATATATATATATATATATATATATATATATATTTTTTTTTTTTAAATTTGTCAGTTGCATATATTAAATTTTATAAAAAAATTAAAATTACTAAGTCTTTTATAGAAAATTCACTTTACTTGACATTAAATTAATTAAGTCACCGCCACCCAGATAACAACTTAACAGTGCATAGGTTCGAATCTTTGTCAGGGCAGATTAGCATATTACATGAAATTCCCTTTGGCGTAAGTCATTCTCAGGGACAAGTGAATATGATATTAATGGGTTAGTTATACGCGTATCTTTACTTTTCTATGTAATGTTTCTGGTTTTAATAGTTACTGTTAGTTGAATATATACAGTACTGAAGTTAAGGTATATTCAAGTAAAACCAGAATTCATTAGTGCCTTGCGAATGCTTGGAATTAATCGAGTAGAAATGCAATCACTCAGAGCATCCTTTTTTTTTTTAATTTGTATCAGATATATGCCCCACAGCAAGGACACACACAAGAAGAGGAGGATGACTTTATGGAAGTATTGGATTTGCATTTAGAGGGGCAAATGGAGGGTATTAGTTTATTGTTGGGAGTTTTTATTACCAGGGTTCGCTGTGAGAGAAGAGGAATAGAAAGTATAGTAGGTCCTTTTGAAGAGGAAACAAGAAATGCTGGAGGAGAAAACCTTATATATTCCTGTATGAGAAATAATTTAAAGATTGTGAATGGCCTCTTAAAACATCAGTTATCCCACAGACATACAAGGTATCGATGTAATCAAATAACAAGGTAGTTAGACCAGAGAACGGTCATTGACTGTTTAATTACATCAGATAAGAGGTTTGTACAGAATGTAAAAGTGTTGCCAGGAAAACTTGAAGGAACGAGATTTTAAGACTAGATATCAGAATAAGATTACAGAGAAGCTGCAGCAAGTGAAACAACGAGATTGGCATACACTAAATGCCCAAGAAGTAGGAAAGGAGATACTTGGATGCAAGTATGTGGTTGGCACCAGGAAAAGGCTTACAGCTTGGTAGAATTAAGATGTAAAGGATGCATTTAAGTTTAATAAAATATAAAAAAACAGGAAATGGCCGAAACGTATAAAACCAACAGATGAGAGGAGAATATGTATTTCTTATAAATCGAGCAGAAGAGGGTAAGCGAATAGCACGAAAAAATGCCTGGATTGAACCAGGGCGTGAACTCTTGGAAGATTTAAAGAAAATAAGATATTTGCAGTTGCAGAAACGTACAGGAAGGATAAAACAAAACAATATAATACAAAAGATGAGCATGGAAACATCACTGGTAGTGCTAGACAACTAAATGAAAAATGGACGAACTATTTTAACAACTTACAATATAACATCGATAGAGAGGAACGAAGGTGAAGAATTATATGTTTCAATTTGATAGAGAAAATATGGAGGATGTAATTACATACGAAGAGTTCGAGAATACATTAAAAGAGATGAAGAATGGAAAAAGTCCAGGATATAATAATGTACCAGTTGAATTGTTTATAGAGGGAGGGGACCTAGTAAAACAATTACTTCAATCATTCTGACTAGTATGAGAATTACAGAGGTATAAACCTTAAATGTCTTTCAGCCAGAGAGAGCACGACGTTTTATTGAGCTCAGTTAGGTGAAGAACAACACGGAAACAGAAAAGAAAGAAGTTCCTCACACCTTATATTCACTCTGAGATTGGTAACTGAAAAATCAAGGGATTATACAGCTTTCGTCGATCTGGAAAAGGCATTTGACTCGGTACCTAGAAAGAAATGATGGAGATGTCTAGGAGAGTTTTATGGTTTGGATGGAAGGCTGAGAGCCGCAGTAAAGAGCACATATGAGCCATGTATAAACAATGTTAGGACAGGATACAAGAACGATGAATGGTTTAGAGTGACAACGGGGGTTAAACAGGGAAGTATTATTTCTCCATTCATATTTATTGCATATATGGGCACTGTGAAAAAGGTATTTAAAGAAACAATTAGTATTTCAGGAAACGTCATGATTTTTGCAGATGATAGGTTTTTGGACACATAACAAAGATAAATTAGAAGGAGCATTGGTATGCTTAAGTGATTGCTTAACAGTAGCGGGTTTACAGACGAACACAGAAAAACAGAAATATTACTAATCACCAAGCAACCCCAAGCACCAACAAACATCACGATAAGAAATACAGGGATAAAGAACACAGATGTATTCAAATATATCTAGGATGTATGTTTACAAATAGAGATGATAAGAACAGCGAGGAAATCACCGAAAGAATTAAGAAATATGATAAATGCTCTGGGGCACTTTATCCAATGAAGAAAGACACACATACCAAAAGAAGCAAAGAAATCTATATTAGAAGGATTGCTTACACCAATAATGACTTCTGGGCCTGAGAGTTGGACAATGTCGGGTAGAGACCAAGGCCAAATTAAGCCTCAGAGATGAAAACCCTGAGAGCTATTGTACAGAAAACAAGAAGAGAGAGTTAGGATTGAGAACGTAGAGGGCAAGTGGGAGTAGCTCCTATGATGGATAAAATTGATAAAGGACACCTGAGGTGGCTAGGTCATCTAATGAGAATGGATGAAAATAGAATTGCGAAGAGGAGGTGGGACTGGACACCTGATGGAAGATCAAGATGTAGACCACGTAAACGCTCTTGGAGGGATGGCGTACAGGAGATCCTGACAAAGAATAGTTTGCCAACAATTGAACAGTTAAGAAGAGAGGGAATTTTAGAAGATTGACAAGAGTGGAGGAGACGACTGAGCCCACTGGCAGGCTGAAAAGCCTGACTGGGAGCAGAAGTAAGAATTAAGAATTCAGATGTGAGTGTACAGCATGCGATATGTTATGTGTCTCGGATGTATTGCTTTGGTTGATATTGTCTGGGGTTTGCATAGCTGGTAGTATTCTTACGTTTTCTTTATGTTTATTGTGTCTTGCTTCTCTACCATGTTCATTTATCTGACTTGAAGAACAGCCATCATAAATAATATAGGGTTTTTTTACTCCATTATTACTTGTGATTTGAGCGCTGGGAAGAAGGTAAATGTTATTTAGTAACTATATGATAAATATTAAATTAGCAATTTCTCTTACGTTTCTACATTTATTTCGTGTGAAAAAAAAAACAAGGGGACGTTCTTCCCGAGTGCCAGATTAAGGCTAGCCTTTCTGTTAACTGTCATGTTCTCTGAAGTGATCTAAGATATCATTGTTAAATTCTTCGATGGTCGTTTTTCTTTACAAAGATGGACGTAGTTGAAGGTTTGTTGAAGGTGAAAACAGAGGTTATGGAAAGCTATTTTAACCCCTGTGGGCATTTATAGGAGGCATAACGCCGTAACTCCCCGTAGAGAATCCTTTGTACCTTTATGTTAAATCCCCTGTTCCACCCTCAGATCCTTTCATCCTCTCAGTGAGCTTTGATATGGTTTTCGAATCTTTATCATTAATAGCATTCATACATAATAAAGTTTTTGTATCACGTATATTCTATAAATTCAGCCTCTTTTTTCTGAAGGTTGTTTTAAATCGCAAAGAGTATATAGCTCATGGTTCAGGTTAGGGTTATGTGTTTGTAGCAATAAATAAAGAACAAATTGATCTCCTTGGATTCTCACAGGTTGGCTTTCGAATCCTGATAAAGGGCCTACTGGAACATCCAGGTGTTGTTTACCTGTGGTTAAGTTTTCAACAATTGTGTAGTTGTTTTCTGTTGGAATGCCGTTGAAAGTTTTCTGATGTTTAGAAGTGCATACTGTTTATATTTTTTATGTTCTCATAGATGTTAACATCTTGTTTTGGAAACCATTTTGGATATTTTCCTCCCTTGTTAATCTCTCGCTCTCTCTCTACTTTGCATGCCCCCTTTTGTTAAACAATGATCAATAAAGTCAGCTTCCTAACTTGACAGTGGTGAAATTGGAAAATTGTAATATTTACAGTTTTTATAATTTGCAATAATCTTTATACTTCTGTTTGTCTGTGGGGAGGAAACCAAAATTCGCACATTGTTTTTGAAAGCTTACTTTTTTCCCATGCCGTAGCATTGTAAGATTACTTGTGAATTCCTTGTACTTGTTAGCTCAGTTATTTGAGCAAGTCGTAATAGTTTCCTGCAGTTGTGTCGTCCCCGTTTCTGGTTCCGGCCAATAACCAAAGTTTATTATAAAAACTCGTTTCTTTCATCTCTCCCTCCTGGTCATCTTTTCATTGTTTATTATTATTGAGACGACTTTATGTTCAGTAACTTCCATCCCCTGGAACCCTTTGGAAAGAAATCAATTCGGGGATTATGCAATTTTCATAAATGTTTCTACACGTGGTATAAAGTTAAATATGGTTGATGGTTGACGTATCAGCCTCCTACCTTTTTATTTTATTTCAGTTCACATTAACCATGAGATATGCCTTATTCCAGTCAAACAGAATCATACCAGTGTAGCATAAATTCTTTGTAGAGGATAGTGTAAATATGCATGCACTGACTGCGAGAAATAATTTAGTACATTTCTATATTTCAGTACACACACATACATATATGTATATGTGTGTGTGACAATATATATATATATATATATATATATATATATATATATATATATATATATATATATATATATATATATATATATATATATGTATATATACATATATAGATATAGATATAGATATATATCACAAATGACAAATGTTAAACCATTAATATTTAATTACTTGTACCATGAGAATAACTTACATCCAATGGGAATTGCCAGAATTCGATCCTGCGCATTTTGGATTAGGTATAGAGGTAAACTGTCGACTTATCCATTCTTCTTTAGCTATTATAATTCCCTATGAGTGCGAGCTATTCCCAAGGTGTAGTAAAATCGGTATTGAGGGGTATGTTTAGCTTAATATCTGTGATATATACACATATGTGTATGTGTATGTCTGTGTATGTATGTACGTATATGTATATATATTACGTATTTTGTATATATGTGTCTCACGCCACTATGCCATCCACGTAAATATATAATACTAACGAAAAGTATTTAGGCAAATGCAAACTTAATCTTGACAGTCTTGTCTAGTGAATTTTCAGTAAATACTAACATGTTACAGTGGAATGTTACTGCACTTTCGCTTTTGCCTCTCTCATGAATTTCATAATAAAAAAGGTCGCTGGAGATAGAAGACGAGGTTTACATAAATGATGACTGAAACTTGACACTTGAAATACGCACCTGTTGTTTTTGTAATCAACAAAACCCCACAAGATTTAGAAAAATCGCGCAGTAGACTACATCATATATCTTTAGATAGGGGACTTAGGACAAATCTAAGAAAACAGAAATGCTGTACAAAAGAATGAAGTAACACCAGCTGGAGAAAGGATTAATGAGGTTGAATCTTTCAAATATTTTCGAATAATGACTTCAGATGCAGGTTCTTTTCACATGGAATTTAGAGAAGTCTACAAAAGGCAACTCAAGCATTAAGCAGTCTAGTTGTGGTGTGGAAACTGAATAGCCTAAAACAGGATAAGAAAGTAAGATTATAGAATTCATTAGTCAAGTATAATTTGTATTTCTGTACGTCGTGGCGTTGCAACTATAAAAGACTTTCTGGAAGTGAGAATAGAAATTTAAGAAAACCATCAGGAATGAGATGGCGGGTTAGAGTGAGAGAAACAATATCTTCTTGGCCATTTTCTTAGCACAACCGATGTCAGAATACTACGTTAGAGTGTCAGCAGGCCTTTTGTGGGCAACAGAGGACTTGGCAGGGCCAGGCTTATTTGTATGAAAACTATGGAAGTGGAGGCTGGAAATGAATTAGATTTTTGGAAATGAAAACCCAGACAAAACTTAATCGGCGGAATTTTTAGAGGTTATATATATATATATATATTATATATATATATATATATATATATATATATATATATATATATATATATATGATTTTATTTATATATATTTATATTTGAATGTTAGTTCATTGCCGGCGTTGTATGATTTTATTTCAGGTATTTAATGTCTTTGATTGCCGGCGAAATCCGTATTAATGTCTTTGATTGAGATTCCTTTAGAATCGCCAAGTATATATAGCCGAATGACTTAGAGTTTTACGAAAGAGCATTTATATATATATATATATATATATATATATATATATATATATATATATATATATATATATATATATATATGACTATAAAATGTTTTCTGTTAAAACAGAAATCCATCTAATAAAAGCAAAATGTTTTCTGAGCCCTAATAAAAGCACCAAAAGGGTAGAAAGTTATAGCTATATTTCGGAGACACTGTCTGTCTCCCTCAACAGGCAGGTATAGCTATATTTCGGAGACACTGTCTGTCTCCCTCAACAGGCAGGTAATGTTGAGGGAGACAGACAGTGTCTCCAAAATATAGCTACAACAACTTTCTACCCTTTTGGTGTATATAAAAGGGCAAGGGACACAGAGCGTTAACGAGACGGAGGAATTTGGGTACATTGCGTTAAAATGTTTTTTGTTGGCTTTAGCAGTATATCATGTATCAGGTAGTTAGTCCACTGTACCGTAATGGAAGATGAGGCCCGCAACCTCATCCCATTAGCTGAATAACGGAAGGAATCGCCTTCTGGAGCTACCCCTATGAGGAAGGCAATGTGTATGCATGTTTATATATATATATATATATATATATATATATATATATATATATATATATATATATATATGTGTGTGTGTGTGTGTGTGTGTGTGTGTGTGTGTGTGTGTGTGTGTGTGTGTGTATGTATATATATTTATAAAGCCTTTTGGTATGAGTTATTCTCGAAGCAATGTGAACTCGATGATAAAGGGTCAATTTTGGCGATATTTGAAATCATAAAAATAACATGTTTAAAAACAGTTATAAATCTGTGTGGATGTGCAAATACATGCGTAAATAAACAGGACATGAGTTTGTTTTTGTCTAGAAGGCAAACGACTTTTCATACGGCGATTTTCATTTGAAATCCTCCTTCAGATGCTGCACTTGCTCATAAGGCGAACTTTCGCTCCCTCCCTGAGAGAGGCCTCTTGGATTACGTTTCTTTGGAATCGAGCAAGTTTTGATACTGCGTCTCGTACGTGGTTCCCATTTTCATTTGACCTCATTACGTCTCAGTTGCCTGCTGACTTCATCGCTTCATTCTCCAAATTAGATGCAAAGCCAGTCTGAGTTTTAACTGGGTGCTTAGGTGCAAATGCTTGCGTATGTATTCGTGCCAAGACCAGCGCTCACAATCGCACACAAGCGTGACACTGACGCCTACGAGTTCTTGAACTGACGCTAGAAGCGGTGATATGATATGCATAACTCGATATTTAGGTTAATTTATATAACTTATGAAAGTATTAATGTTGAAAAAGATAGGTAGGGTATGAGGGTTTAGAAAGATAGGTATGAGGGACTCTAATGATAAAAGACAATAGTTGAAAATTTATATGAAAGCAAGAAACCAGCAAGGAAAACCAGCAGAGAATAAAAGAAAGAAAAAGGGAAAATAAAAGAAAGAGGCTTTGAATGGATTTACTCTTGTGTCGAGGCCATAAGTTGAGGCCTAGTGGCATTTTATCTTTCGCCTTGGAAGTCTATTTTGCTTTTACGACTTGTCTCTTCTACACCCTTAACCCCTCTTCTCTCGCGCTCCCGCACACCCACTCACAAGAAGAATGTTCCAGGCTCCAGACTCTGAGCTTCATCCCAAGTTTCCTCCTCTATTGCTTTGTATTATCTGCTGCATGAGTATGTCTCTCTCAGACGCGCACACACAAACACACACACACACACACACAGATATATATATATATATATATATATATATATATATATTGATTGATGAATTTCAGAACGGAGAGCATCCAAAACATAATTTTAACTCCTTATTTTTGACGTTTGGGACAAATCTGGTACCATTTTCGAAAAAAATAGCCAAAACGAGTAAAAGACACGGATATGGTAAGAGTATATATAATATTAGAATTAATACAATAAAGGTCTAAAAATTGAGTGAAAAACCTAAAAAATTTTTCATAAAACTAGGACATGATATAAAACATATATATATATATATATATATATATATATATATATATATATATATATATATATATATATATATATATATAACAAATATATATATGTCTATATATATATATATATATATATATATATATATATATATATATATATATATATATATATATATATATATATATATATAAATGCGTGTGTGCGTGTAACTATATCCATTCATTTGCATGCCATTTCCGATTGAAGCTCTCCTAGAAATTTCCAATGTTGGAACTATTTTTTGCATGAAGCCCTTCTCATTGCAGCGCTTCAGACTTTTCAGTAAGGAGCTCCTCTTGAACTTTGAGGCTCTTGAAAATACAGTACCCAGAACATTCTAGCATGAATTCTTCTTGGCAGTTCCAAAGTTTAGAACTTTTTATTGCTAAGCTTTTCTTAATATTGTAGCTCCCCAGACATTTAAGTATGAAGCTCCTGTTAGCGTTCCCAGTGCTCCTGCCATTTTAGTATGAAGACCTTCTCTCGATTCCGAACTTTTTACGACTTCTGTGCAAATATATTTCCCGTCTTTTTATCAGATGAGGGTGTCTCCGTTTATGCTGACAGTACAATATCTCTTCCCTCTTATCACGATGGCTCTGTTTTTATTTCATTCGAGTTATTTTCGGCTTTTGTTTTCTTTGTTTTGTTTTTTGTTATGGTCGTGGACAGTGGATAGGTAGCGTTTGTTTTGCATTGTGTTCAGTTTCGTGCTTTGTTTCATAATATTGTCAACGTCATCTTTACCTACAAGTCAACAAACAGTCACATAATACAGCAGAATAATTTGTACGTTTTTTTGTTCCACTTTAACTAATGTACGGAGTTGATTAAAAAAGCGACATTTTAAAGACATGGTACAGTCTTTTCTATCGTAGTTGACTTCATGCTGCAAATTTTCTGTCAACGTCTTGTGAAAAACCTCGTTTTTCCCCAGCAGCACTTCTCTGTCGTGTCACCGCAAACGACATTGAAATTCGATTGCCTCCAACCTCTAAAGCCCTCTGCAAGCACTTTTGAAACAGACCGATTGATTGCGTAATTCTGCGGCGCTTGTATGCCACACATATCGGTTTTATATGGAGGGTTCCCCAGTTATGACCGAAATGTCCGAACTGTTGTTGACTGCCAGCGAAGATTACTCGTGCTAATATTCAGCGTGGAATGCTGCATCGGTAGGGGGAAAAATGTCGTCCGCGTTGGCTGCATATTAATGAGATTTACAGAATCCACTTGTAATAATACTTAGGTTCATGAATTTATGGAATGCCGTTCGTGAAGCTCTTGGTTAAGAGCCGTACGTTGCACTGCGGGGTATTTATACGAAACGTTTACCAAACGGTTGCGAAATGTTCGTGGGAGAGTGGCCATGGCGCAGTTTACCTCACTCTGCAAAGTCAAACAAAGACTCCGGGTTTAACTGTAATGGGGATTCATCGTTATATATTGACGGAAGTGTCTGTACTGTGTACGTTACGTCGTCGCGCTTGTGTATGTATAACTATTCGCCCCTTCCTTTTCCCTTTCAGTGGCGGTAGGCCAAGAGCAAACTACGGACGTAGCAACCTTCAGCCAAAATCTTTACCCCTCACAAAGCGCAAGAAGTTCCTTTGCTATAAAAATTGCTGTTAATTTTTTTTTACCGGAATATTTTTTTGTATGTTATCAAAGGGGAATTTGCTTGACTATATATATATTAGTATATCGGTGATCCTCAGATCTCCTACTGAAGGATGGCATAGTCTCCCCCATAGTAACTGGGTCCACCACTGTTACACCCATAAGAACTAAGAGCCGACTTACTGACGAATTTAGAATTTTGGGGGAATGGGTTAATAATTGCTGCCAGACGTCTAGGAGGGTGAGGGTTTTTCTTTTGTGGGGGATACAAGAGGGGCCGGGAATTACTATCAAAATCGAGGGGAGTGAAAATTTAAGTCGAAAATTGGGAGGAAGAGAGCATTGCCACTAAATTGGGAGGGGGAGGTGTGGTGCAATTATTACTTATTTTTTGGGGGGTGGGGGGGGGAACGTTGGTGAAAACTACTAACAATATTAGGCTAGTTGGTTTGGGGCATATTGCTATGGCTACAGCTGCTTCTGAATTTTAGTATTGATGAACTAATGAATAAAGTCCGTGAAGTCTTGTGCTTTCGTCGTTAAGGGAATGATGTTATGCATGCTTAATGGGCACGTATAATATATCTAACTACCTCCCTCTCTCTCTTTCATAAGATTTTAAGTTATTTTCTGCAACCACGTTCAGTGTTACTCAATATTCTTAATTTGACTGTTGTCTGATCATGACTTTCACATTGAATGACTTCGAAACTAGACAGAGTTCAGTAATTAACGCAGTAGGACCGAGATGGAGGTAAGGAGTTCCAAAGTGCCACAAAATGTCACTGCACCTCCCCACCCCTTCCCTTTATCCGGGAAAATAAAGTCGAAGGAATTTTAGCCTTAGGGGCCACTAAAATTCTGTGATTGGTTTTATCAATTTTTTATCACTTCCTCGAAGTTGAGTCAGAGATTCTCATAGTTAAAGTAGTGTAAATTTTTAATAATGAAAAAATATGAAAAGATACGGGAAACTTCTGAATCCCGAATGGATTTGGCCTTGGACTTAATATACATCAATACTTGTGGTTCCTTATCAGTTCTGAAATATTCTCTAATATGTTATTGGTCTTTCTATATAAATATCGTGGGTAAGGTAGATGAAAAAATGCGCTCTCTTAATCGTATCAGTCTTTATGGGGACTGAACGCAATCTTTTGTCTTATTGTCATTGCCCACATTATAGTCGAATCAGGTATAACAAAACTGACGTGGCCGATATTAGTTTTAGGAATCTCTGTCATTTCCCGTCTGGATTTCTCTCGTAGGGGAGAAAAACGGAGGGAATCTGTCCCTTCCATATTCTCCTTTAATCTTCGGCCGACCATGAAACCACAATTAATCACGCGGTGTTCATCAACCTCCCTGGAAAGCCGTCACTTAGGGCAATTGCTGTAATCAATTGCAGCTGCTTTAATTACCACCGGAAGTACCTTCTTAATACCTGCAAATGGGACCATTTTCAGCATTTTATGGTTGTTTTCCCAACTTCAGTCATCGTCTCGTTACAATACCAGCATATCGGACTTTTCTCATTTTTCCCCCCGTACGTTCGTTCGTCTACATCTCTTGTCATATATGACGATTCGTCAGTTGATTTTCATCATTTGGGGTGACTGGGACTCTTTTGTTTTTCTTTTTTTTTCTCGCCAGCTTGTCATTGATCTAAAGCCGGATGATGCTCGTTGGTATTCATTTAGACAGACATCAACGCGGGGCCTTTAATATTCAGGCTCACGCTGGCAAATGCATCGCTTGTTTGCCAATCTGTTATATATGGTTTGCATGCAAATATTTGTTTATTGAAATGGAGGGTCGCTTCAATTAAAATTAAGTATGTTTCGGTGGTACGAAATTGGCTGTTTGCGTCCAATTGTTTACGAAGTTTCGTTGGTTATAAACCACATAAGTATAGGGGGCCTCTCGGTCAATGGTTAGGATGCTCTCTCTCTCTCTCTCTCTCTCTCTCTCTCTCTCTCTCTCTCTCTCTCTCTCTCTGTCAATACCAACCTAGGCCTACATGGTTACACACTTTGAAGCATATACATTTTTTTATCATTATATGCAATGCCCGTTTCCAATGCATTGCAAATATTTTTTTGGTCTTTATGTCACACTATTTTTCACTTTTTTTTCTTTTTTTTTATAAATTTCAATATTTTTTCCTTTTATGAGGCTAATATATAGGCGACTTTTCTCACAAGATATTGAGATGGTCATTTCAGTTGTGGGCAGTATTGAAAAACCTGTCTCTTTCAGACGACAGAAACGAGAAAAGGCGTTATCTTTGATGTCTATTGATCGAGAAAAATAGCGCGAGTGCGACTTTACTGACGGAAAAACCATCAACATAATTTTCCCCTTTTAAGGCCATTGATGCTTTCCGTTTTAATTGGGTTGCACAAACGTTTTTCCTCGTTATTGCATCTTTTTAAACGTATCGTCGTTATTTCGCTTAGCTTTGTTGGATTTGAAGTGCACGTTTGTTGATATATAATTTTTTTCTACTTCTAATTACCAAGGAGTACAGAAATATAAGTCTAAGGGGAAAGTTTGCTTTTCAAATACGAATACATTTCAGTATTTAATAATAAGCTCATTGTTCAAATAACTTGTGCATTGTCGGCCGCTTCATACACTTACGCGAGCTACACAAAAGGTCATTAGTACGTTGAGCAGTACCCGGTACACTTAGCCTTATTTGCACTGATAGGTCTCCTCAACCTACGTACCTTCTAAGCGTTCCAATTGTATACGACCTTTTAACCACCCGATTATCCTTAAATCTCCCTTCTTAACCAAACCACCTCGGAATACTATGAACCATTCTTTCCGACATTTTTAGAGTTGTTGCCTTTTCAACCGTTCTGACTCCTAATGTATTATGTAAACAATAATTCTTCTCGATAGTTTCGACCCTTTGTCCGTCATTCACATTCAGCAACCTTTTATATTCCGTAAGATAGAATTGACTCAGCATCCCAGTTTTAGCTTCAGTAACCTCCCACCTTTACTAAATCTTTTACCGTGCTATCTTCACTTCTTCTCATGTCTTTCTTTCGTTCATTATACTTACGAGCAAAAACCAACACTTATCAGCTTCTTCCGTGTTAACATTCTTTGCGTCTTTGTCTTGGCTTATATTTACCTCTTAACCTTTCGACTGATAACGTTCATTTTCACTTATTTATCCTTTCTCTCTCTCTCTCTCTCTCTCTCTCTCTCTCTCTCTCTCTCTCTCTCTCTCTCTCTCTCTCTCTCTCTCTCAGACAGGCAGGTAGGCATATGCCAAGCCATATCAGTATTCACGCATATGACGAACCGTTTTCTAAGTAAAAGGTTTTTTTTTTTTTCATTATTTGAAAAGGAAAGACACGAGTCTGCTCTCTTTGAACCCTTAAAAGCCAAGACCTTTGGAGTGTATGCATTATTCGTTCTCCTATCCATTATGACGAGGAGAGTTTAATTAGGGAAGCAAAGTCTCATCTGTAAGGTTGTTAAAGACAGTAGGTCACACAAGCCTGAGCGCAGTACTCATTTGACTTGTGTGAGGCTGGATTGTCTGCACAGTTTACTCGTTCATTAGTAAACTGGTTTTTATTTATGGAAAAATCACTGAATCTTCCGTAGTGTTTGTACCAGGCGGAATTTCCCTATTGTATTTTCATTGTGTATTTGTGAGTGTCTGCTTTTGCATAATTAATCCATTATCAAATATTTGTGAAGCCGAGGAAGCATTCATGACAGAAACCTTTCACTTGACATTTTAGCCATCAGTTTTGCCATGAAAGACTCCTCTTTGAAAGGGCAGCGTGTAAAAATCTTCAGCCCTGACGGACATTCTCTTTACATGTTATGCTACCTTTCTTTACTGTAGTTCATGATGGTGCTTTTCTTCGAGTCTTTTACTCTGTGATTTTGGTCAACGTGTAAGCTATAGTGTCTGTATACATATACATAATATACATATACGTACATATATAAATATATACACGTGTATGTATTTGTGTAGCCTACATATATGCAATATATATATATATATATATATATATGTTATATATATATATATATATATATATATATATATATATATATATATATATATATATATATATATATATATATATATATATATATCTACATCATACCACAAATAGTTCTTGTTGGTGAATAAACCAACTTTACCATTCCCAATTTCTTGCTTTGTCTTCAGTCTCCATACACGACAGAATTGAATGTAAAGAAATCACTTGTTCCATCATTAATACCTGCCAGACTAGCTCCTCCTCTGTCTGACTTCGTTATTCCTTATTATCATTAATGTACATCATAGCAAGGAATGGAGAGCACCCGCTTGCATTTTTGTTTGCCCATCCCTAAAATTTTAGCATCTAAAATTGTCTAATATACTGTATATATATATATATATGTATATATATATATATATATATATATATATAAATATTTTATCACATATATATATATATATATATATATATAAATTTTTTTATCACATCACCGTGAATGATATATATTTAATTTTTATCACATCAGCGTGATTTATATACAAGCATTAAGCTACAAATTTCGTTTAATATCCATTCGCTGTACCTCAGGAAGTGTTTCTGTATATATATATATATATATATATATATATATATATATATATATATATATATATATATATATGTGTGTGTGTGTGTGTGTGTGTGTGTGTGTGTGTGTGTATGTAAAGAGAAGGGGAATTATAGTTGATAAGAAGTACGTCGTCTCATGGGCTCGAACCACCGAATACGAGAACTGACGACGTTCAGTGACGCCTTAGCCTATTCGGCTATCAAGACAGCCAAATAGGCTAAGGCGTCACTGGACGTCGTCAGTTCTCGTGTTCGGTGGTTCGAGCCCATGAGACGACGAACTTATCAACTATAATTCCCTTTGGTTTATATATATACATATATTATTTCCGAGGTAGAGCAAATTCGATATTAAACGACATATATATGTATATATATATATATATATATATATATATATATATATATATATATATATATATGTATGTATTTGTGTATGTCCATAAATTTATATATATATATATATGTGTGTGTGTGTGTGTCTGTATATATATATATATATATATATATATATATATATATATATATATATATATATATATATATATATATATGTGTGTGTGTGTGTGTGTGTGTGTGTGTGTATAGAATTTTAGTATTTCACTTATGCATTAACGTTTTAACTTATGAAACTGTATTTTTATAAGATTATTTTGACGTTGTCGATATGAATAAAAAGTAACGCTTTGATACTACGCCAATGTTTTTTTTTTTTTTTTTTTTGTATTTTCAGGTGATATTTTTATGCACATTTTTCTTTTCCCGACGCTTGTTTTTGGTCGAGCTGGATGTTAATGTTGTAATTGGCCCGCAGCGGACATCTGAGTCACTTGTACTTTTATATTGAGTTGCGATTCTTAATCTTTTAAAACGGAAAGTTGCTGTGTGTGTATATGTATATATATATATATATATATATATATATATATATATATATATATATATATATATATATATATATATATATATATATATATATATATATATATATACTGCATATATATACATACATTATATATATATATATATATATATATATATATATATATATATATATATATATATATATATATATATATATATATATATATATATATATATATATATATATATATACACTAAGGAGAGGCGTGCTACGATGCGCGGGGCAGGAGTGCAGTCGAAGGATTCCCTGTTTAACTGCGCCTGCCAGTCGTGAACTGGGTTCTTCGGCTTCTCTTCGGAAGTTTCATTGACCTCAAAAAAATCAACGTTGCAATGCCTATGGTCATCATCGCCATTAATAAATAATGTGGCCTCAAGGAAATAAAAAAACGTGAAATTTCCAAGAAATTTATAAAATCGTAAAAATAAATTGACGATACGTTATAAATTTTCAAGAAAACCAGCTCCCTCCAAGAACTTCAAAATATCCTCTCTTGGATCACAGGGGGGAAGGTAATTACCCTCTTCATCAATGAGCTCCCAAAGTTGGGGCACTGAACCAGCGCAAAATGCTACACAGAGACTGATGGCAATCATGCGAAATACAATTTCCCCTGAATGAATTCTTGGCATGAGAGAATTATGATACAAACTAAGTGATGCAGAGTACAATGCATATATATATATATATATATATATATATATATATATATATATATATATATATATATATATATATATATATACATATACATATACATATATATATATATATATATATATATATATATATATATATATATATATATATATATATATATATAATATTTTAATCATCTGGAAAACAGAAATAAAGTAATTTTCTTATCAGATCTTCCAAGGAATTCTGCCTTCCTCTTTTGGAAAGGACACTCCCCTTCAAGGGTGCCCTTAAAGAACTTGCCTCCCTAAGGAGCCTTTGGCCCTCACCCTTCCGCATCCTGGCATGATGCATGCCTTCTCGGAGGAAGCCTTCCTCCGAAGAAGCAGCCTTTGAGCCGGACCCTTCCCTTCAAGGGTGCCCTCAAGAGACTGGCGGGCCATGGATACTTTAGAACCTCATTCTTGAAGTTCTTGGGCCCTCTCCAGGCCCGCTTTCCCAGCCTGGCATTATACCTGCCTTCCTCCTAGGAAGCAGCCTCTGGGTCGGACCCGTCCCTTCAAGGCTGCCCTCAAGAGACTGGTAAGCCTTGATTGCTCATGGGCCCCATCCTTGAGGTGCTGGGGCCCTCTCCAGGACCTCTTCCCCAGCCTGGCAGGATACCTGCCTTCCCCTGAGGAAGCAGCCCCTGGGTCAGACCCTTCCCTTCAAGGCTGCCCTCAAGAAGCTGGTGAGCCTTAGGGCTTAAGTTCTTAGGCTCTCTCCGTGCCTGCTTCCCCAGCCTGGCAGGATACCTGCCTTCCTCCGAGGAAGCAGCCTCTGGATCGGACCCTTCCCTTCAAGGCTGCCTTTAAGAGGCTGGCGAGCTTTGGGGGCTTTTGGGCCTCATCCTTGAAGTTCCTAGGCCCTCTCCAGGCCCGCTTCCCCAGCCTGGCAGGATACCTGCCTTCCTCCAAGGAAGCAGCCTCTGAATCAGACCCTTCCCTCCAAGGGTGCCTTCAAGGGAATGGTGAGCCTTGGGGCTTTTGGGCCCCGTCCTGAAGGTGCTTTGGCCAACTCCAGGCCTGCTTCCCCAGCCTGGCAGGATACTTTCCTTCCTCTGAGAAAGCAGTCTCTGGGTCGGACACTTCCCTTCAAGGGTGCCCTCAAGGGACTGGTAAGCCACGGAGGCTTTTGGGCCTCATCCTTGAAGTTCTTAGGCCCTCTCCAGGGCCAGTTCCCCAGCCTGGCAAGATACCTGCCTTCCTCTCAGGAAGCAGCCTCTGGGTCGGACCCTTCCCTTCAAGGCTGCCTTCAAGTGACTAGCGAGCCTTGGAGGCTTTCGAGCCTTATCCTTCAAGTTTTGGGCCCCTCTCCAGGCCCGCTTCCCTAGCCTGGCAGGATACCTGCCATCCTCTGAGGAAGCATCCTCTGGATCGGATCCTTCCCTTCAAGGGTGCCCCCAAGAGACTGACGAGCCTTGAGATCTTTTGGGCCTCATCCTTGAAGCTCTTGGTCCCTCTCCAGGCCCCCTTCCCCAGCCTGGCAGGATTCTTGCCATCCTCTGAGGAAGCAGCCTCCAGGTCGGACCCTTCCCTTCAAGTCATGCCTCAAGAAACTGGTGGGCCTTGGGAGCCTTTGGGCCTCATCCTTGAAGTTCTTGGGCCCTATCCAGGCCCACTTCCCCAGCCTGGCATGATACCTGCCTTCCTCCAATGAAGCAGCCTCTGGGTCTGACCCTTCCCTTTAAGGCTGCCCTCAAGAGACTGGCGAGCCTTGGGGGCTTTTGGGCCTCATCTTTAAAGTTCTTGGGACCTCTCCATGCCCTCTTCCCCAGCCTGGCAGGATACCTGCCCTCTTCTAAAGAAGCAGCCTCTGGGTTGGACCCATCCCTTCAAGGCTGGCCTCAAGAAACTGGTGATCCTTGTGGTCTTTTGGGCCTCATCCTTGAAGTTCTTGGGCCCTCTCCAGGCCCACTTAGGGCCCTAGCCTGCCAGGATACCCGCCATCCTCCAAGGAAGCAGCCTCTGGGTAAGACCCTTCCCTTCAAGGCTGCCCTCAAGAGACTGGCGATCCTTGGGAGCTTTTGGGTCTCATCCTTGAAGTTCTTGGGCCTCTCCAGGCCCGCTTTCCCAGCCTGGCAGGATATCTGCCTTCCTCTTGGGAAGCATCATCTGGGTCGGACCCTTCCCTTCAAGGATGCCCTCAAGAGACTGTCGAGCCTTGGGGCCTTTAGGGCCTCATCCTTGAAGTTCTTGGGACCTCTCCATGCCCTCTTCCCCAGCATGGCAGGATACCTGCCTTCCTCTCGGTCAGCATCCTCTGGGTTGGACCCTTCCCTTCAAGGCTGGCCTCAAGAAACTGGTGATCCTTGGGGTCTTATGGGCCTCATCCCTGAAGTTCTTGGGCCCTCCCCAGGCCCACTTCCCTAGTCTGGCAGGATACCTGCCTTCATCTGAGGAAGCAGCCTCTGAGTCTTACCCTTCCCCTCAAAGCTGGCCTCAAGGGACTGGTGAGCTTGTGGCAGCTTTCAGGCCTCATTCTTGAAGTTTTTGGGCCCTCCCAGACCCGCTTCCCCAGCCTGGCAGGATACCTGCCTTCATCCAAGGAAGCAGCCTCTGGGTCGAACCCTTTCCTTCAAGGGTGTCCTCAAGAGACTGGCGAGCCTTGTGGGCTTTTGGCCCTCGCCCTTGTCCTTAGGGGAGGGCTTGCGTAGGCAGCTTTTAGACTCCATCCTTAGGAGGGCCTTCTTCCATCCTGAGGACGGCCTTCTTGTTTTCTCGTCCTCTTCAGTATTTCCATTTCCATTGTCTTGATGCAGTTCTCTTCAGGAAGTTCTGTTTTAGCTTCTTTATCTTCTCCTTTTAAAGGGCCCCATAGACGTAACGATCGCCGGATCCGGTCGTCTGAATCGGAAGTAAACCTCACTGTCTATGGTGTTTTCCTCCAACCAAAAGTGGGCGGAGTCCGTCGGCCTCTCCGACCAGCTCACAACCTGCTGTTGCCAGGTTCGTGGCTTCCGTTTTAGTTCAGGTGGCCGGAAGCCTCCACGTCTATGGCGTGATCTCAAGATTTACTTCAGTTTCAACTAGACGCTGAAAGGGTAACATGGCAGCTACGTCGGCAGATGAGTTCTTGGAGGGGTTTATTGAACGTCGTAGGAAAGCGAAATGAGGCTTATGATAAATTAGTTTGAAAATTACATAGAAAAGAATGTATATATATATATATATATATATATATATATATATATATATATATATATATATATATATATATATAACATATTTATATATATATAAAATATATATATATATATATATATATATATATATATATCATATATATATATATATATATATATATATATATATATATATATATATATATATATATATATATATATATATATATATATATATACAGTATCGAGTATATATATATATATATATATATATATATATATATATATATATATATATATATATATATATATATATATAAATAATATATATATATATATTCTGTAGTTCTTAGCAAGCAAGAGTAGAATCTTCAACTTTTTGTATACAAAATTTTTAATTTATTCAATGAAAATTGAAATATTAAATAACAATGTAATTTAAACAGTAGTACTAATACATACGTATGTATGTATGTATGTATGTATTAGTGCTAGTGTTTAAATATTATTGTTATTTTCTTTACACAAAAGTTTATAATAGTATTTTCAATAATGTTTCAATTTTCATTGTATAAATTAAAAATTTTGTGTACAAAAAAGTTGAACATTCTACTCTTGCTTGGCTATAGAAACGTAGGGTTAAGGGCCTATTCTGCATTAACGGAGCATAGACCTACTGTATACTAGACTATATACCACTAGACTATGCAGGATGCTGGGTATGCAACATAGTTACTTTTTACCTTTGTAAACTCGTGTTGCATAACTTGAATAATTCCTTTACATGTCTCTGGGATTATATGCCCCAAGGAACAAGTAGTGGCGCCGAAGCGAAGTGTGGCCAACAACCTCTCGTACAGTGATATTGGTTGTCTCATACAAGTGTGTTTTTTATTTCTAGAAGAGGGGAGACTATATATAATAATTCCATGTCAGTCTGCTCGTCCATTCTCCGGTAATTAAACCAGTCACCAGGGTAAAGTTTCAATTCATTAAATAAATAAGCGTTAGATCATTCATTTCTCCTCTCCAACCATATATATATATATATATATATATATATATATTTTTATATATATATATATATATTTATATATATATATATTTTGATCAGTCGGGATTGCAACCCAGGTCTCTCAGTGTGGAATGCAGCGTTACCATCCAAAATACAAGTCTAAAAAATGGAAACGAGAGCAATGCAAAAGGAATTACCTGGGCAAGCTAACTGCTTGCATACCAGCAGTTTTTTAACTTCCCGACTCAGCAATGAAACCAAAACAACATTTCAAATGAATATTTCTGAGTGAATAAGATGAAATCATCAATACACAATCACGTGAACAAAGAATCTTTTTCTGATGAAGGCAAAAAACAAGCCAGGTGTTAATGAAATTCAGCACCCAGATGGGCCATCAACTCTAGATATTTATTCAAGGAACAACCAGTGAGCTACTGATGCTAGGTTTTACCTGGGCAAGATATTTTGTAGGGTTTTGCATACAAAGTGAAGTTTATGAAGCTGGAAGACTCAAATGATAATGGACAACATTTTCATTCGAATTTTAAAATGAAAAAGATCAACATCATCAGAACACAATCTTTGGAAAAGAAATAAATTTCTGACCATATTAGATAATCTGAACAAGACCAGGTCTCTCAGGTGGAAAGCAAGGGCGTTTAGTTTCAGGGATCAAAACAAGTCTAGAGTTCTTGGAAGAGACTAACTAAAATAAAAAATAGAAAGCTAATTGAAGCATAGTGAAACCGAGTTTTTAACTTTTATATGACCAATAGACATAAAGGGTTTAGAATTATCCCTTCAGAGTGAATAAGATAGAAATCATCAACACACAATATATGGGGAACAGAAATAAATTTCTGACTCAGAAATATAGGATCGAAACAGAATGGTCTCTAGGTGGAAATTTGAATCTGTTCACCCAGGTGAACAAATACAAGTCTAAAATATTTGGAACCTTGTTGGTTTGCATTTAATTGAAAAATTACCTGGGCAAGCTATCTAAATCACAAGGAATGGACCTCTTAACCGGAACTGTTGCTTCCCTTTTCAGCAATTCAGACTGTATTTATTTATACATCATACCTGGGCAAGCAGTAAGTGCAGAAGCCCAGGTAATTTGAAAAGCTATTTGCAGTAGAACTCTCAGGTTCCAACAAGAAAGGATAATATTTTAGACTTGTATGGCCCAGTGAAATAACGCCTTGCTTTCCACCTGAGAGAACCTCCGTTCGAACACGTGAGTCAGAAATTTATTTCTGAAAAATCCACACGTGATTGGTGTTGATGATTTCTATCTTATTCACCAGATAGGAAATTTCAAAAATGAAATGTTGTCTATTGGTCATGCTGAGTCGGGAAGTTGGGGAAAATATGGCATGCAGTTAGCTTGCCCAGGTAAATACAGTTATATTAGGTTCCAACTTCTTTTAGACTTTGTATGGCCCAGTGGTAACGCCCTATGCTTTCCACCTGAGAGACCTAATCGATCAGTCACGTGAGTCAGAAATTTATTTCTTGTTCCAGAAAATTGATTGTGTGTTGATGATTTTATCTATTCAGAATGCAGAAGGGATGGAATTGAATGAAATGTTGAAAATTGGTCATTGTTGAGTAGGAAGTTGGGGAAAATTTTTGCTGGTATGAAAGCAGTTAGTGATTGCCCAGAAAATCGGATGAAGCAGTTATATCAGG
>NC_089745.1:34612989-34627989 GCF_040412425.1 Macrobrachium rosenbergii
AGATTGATTAATATATTGCATAAAATTTTATTTTTTTATACTTGAATCACATATTAATACGTTAATCAACAATTCACTATTTGAGTTGTCGTTTGTTTGTAGGGTGGCCTTTACATAGTGTTTTGATATCTTGTAGTACAAAGCGAATCGGTTACGTGTAGATTTTCGGTCAGTGATTTACCGTGCTATTTCGCATCGTAAATATACTTCTGAATCAATTTTGTCACATATTTCTGTCTCCCCTCCTTCAATTATCGCAATTTTTTCTTTTAAGCTCCTTCCTTCCCAATTCACTTTTGTCGAGTTTTCTTTTCTTCTTCCTTCTGTTCCCCCTCCGGATCTTCATCTGTTCCCTTCTTCCTTTTTCATTCATGGTCCCATGCCAGTTTCCTCTTTTTGTAAATCTCTTTTGACACTTCATTCTCTCTTTCTCGCGTCTTTATCTCATGTTATCATTCCAAGATTGTATTTTCCCCCCCTGTGGTTTTTTGTTTTTCAATACTACAGGATTTTCTGATTTCATTTTTATTTTTGTAAATTTTTACAGATTTGTCTTCACTTCGTATTTCTGACTTTTTCTTGAGTCTTTATCGAATTTTTATTAGATTGTGTTGTTATCATATTTTTTTATTGGTTCTTATCAGATTTTGCATTTCCATTTTTGTCTTTGCAGTTTAGCTGATCTTTCTCTTGTCCTTTTAAAAAATGTTTCATGTTTTGCAAGATTTTTCCTTTTTTCTGAATTTTGCCTTACATCTGTCTTTTGGTCATCTTTATTTTATGCTTTACCAGTTTTTTCAGATATGTCCTTATCAAAATGTTTCGTGTTTTACAATTTTTTCGTATTCTTCCTTTTGCCTGATTTTGTCTTATTGTTATCTTTTTTCATCTTTTACTGCATTTTCATTTCCTTTCACCAGATGTTTCCTTTGTCTATGAAAATGTTTCCTGTTTTATGTCGCTGAACTCGTAGTATTCTGGAAGCTGCTTTTCCCTCTGTGATTTTATTTGGAGGAAGTTGCAAGGCAACAGGACAGTTCACATTAGTATTCTTGGGTATTGCTGGTCCCTTCTCGTAATATGTATTTGAGCGAATTTCTTCTTCAATGAAATAACTAGACGTGAAACGAATAAAACACAGACGTCCGTTGAGTCCCGTCGTCTTTCTCTGATAGATGTTGGAAAGAAAGCGTTTGGAATTTTGTTTTATATATTTATATATTTATTATTTATTTCGGTGGAAGGTGAGGTGGCTGGGATTAAGAAAGCGCTACCATTTGGGAGATAGTATATTCTAAATGCTCTGGCGTTATTTTCCATTATTTCTACCACACCATGTTGTAAAATCGATCACGATATACTGCAGACACCGACGGGAATATATCCCCCCCCCCCAAAACAGACCCACAACTTAGCGTTAGAGCCAGTCCGTTATGCAGAAGAGCCATAAAAAGACGTATCCATCCATCCGTCCCTGTTAAATAAAGAGAAAAATATGAATAACCATCACCAGCCATTAAAACCGCCGTGACGTAAGGGTCGTCTGTCGACCTGTCAAAGCGTGGCCCTATCTTCACAAATTTACGCCGACATCAAATGGTCCACAAATCATCGGCCAAAAAGCCATGACTTGGACATGATAAAACAACTGTTTGACTAACAGGAAAGCGGGAAAAAAGAAAGAAAGAAAGAAAAAAAAGCCCAGTAGCGATCATAAACTTTAAGTAAAGAGCTCATATATCCCCAGGCGTTTTTCCAAATTTGATAAATAATTTAGATAAACCAGGAACAACCAAAAAGAGGAGGTGGCTTTGGGATTGGAAAGTATACTAGGCTGTGCTGCTGGGGAATTGGTGGGGGAGGGAACACGCTGAAGCTTATTGCTGTTATTTTGACGAGGGTTGGGGAAGCATTCTTTTTTTTTATTGATGAAAGTTTTAGTCCTGTGATTTTTACGTGAATTTCCGTCATTGTTTTAAACACTGAAGAGAAGGCGAAACGTCTCTAAACATCTTCTCCTGAATTATGCAATAACTGGAGTTTTATTCTATCGTAGATTAAGGAGAGCGTTACAGAAAACAGGACAAAAACATATATTAATTTCAAGGTGTTTGAAACTTATTTACTGCTAAGGTTTTCCAAATTTATATTTTTGTTTACATATCTAGAAAATATTGTCATTAATATTTTAGTCATTTAGCTGGTTAAGTTTGTATGGGCTATGTTTTTCCAAAGAATCGTTTCTTTCACTGAAACAGTACTATATAGTTATTGCTTTACACATGGTCACAGAATCATAAACTAAAATTAAAAATACTCCATGGTTTTTGTAACTTGTGATGAGCAACGTAGTGATGAACAACGTAGTTTCTTCCTTTAGAGAGAGGGAGAGTGTGTGTGTATGTTGTGTAGCATTAGTTGCATTTTTATTCTTATATTCATATGGCTGCTATGGTAGATACAGTTTGCAAGTGAAATTTAATAATATGTAAATTGATGTATGAGCGGACTTTTCCTTTGTGAGAATGAGAAGGGAGGGACCCATTCTGCTGGAGGCTGAATTACTGCCCATTTCTCGACATAGCGGGAGAACTTAGAACTATATTTTTCCTTTTTTCATAATGGAGGAGCATGGAAAATGAAAAATGACTTTTGCATAATTTGAAGTGGTTAGTCTCTTCCGGGACAAAAAACAAATGGTATAGCTTTGCTTTATGTTATATTGCCTTTCATGTTAAATATACAAAAAATGAATTTCCTTTTTTGTTTGCTTTTTACTGATATTTTTTCATGATAAACATAAATACTTAACAGATGTTAAGTTGATTGTTGGGAATGTGACTTTTAAAACTGAGAATAACTTCAATTTTTGTCTTTGTTGTACTTTCATATCTATATCAGTTTTTGATGCTGTTCTTTATTCCAGATCATAATCGGGTAGGAGGACAGGAATGTTGAGTTTAAATCATCATCAATAACTCTAGTTATGTATGGAAGCGCTGTATTGAGTATATTTATTTAAAAGAAACAAAGTGGTATTTGTATACTGTTTGTTGTAATATATATATATATATATATATATATATATATATATATATATATATATATATATATATATATATATATATATATTTATTTAAAAGAAACAAATATTTGTATATATATATATATATATATATATATATATATATATATATATATATATATATATATATATATATATATATATATATATATAAGTCACAGTTAAATCCCAATGTCACTGTACATAGTTTTTTTTCTGAATCAGGCAGCGGTTCGAATCCCACTGGTGTGGAAGCATTTATCGATTATAATTCCCCTTGGGTGTAAGTTATTCCAGAGGTAAAGAGTGAATTGAATACGAAACGACATTTGTTGCTTAATATTGTAAATAATAAATTTTACGGATATATTAAAAAAATTCATAAACAGCCATGTGTTACAGACTTACCAATAATCTATCATGGTGAAGGTTGGTTGATACCGGTTCCAAGTGAACACGACAGGCAAATGTACTGAGAGTCAGTATCAGCTTATACCTCTGTTGATGGCTTAGTAGTCATAAGTCACTATACATTGTTGTATCTAAACCTGGCAGCAGTTCGAATTCCTCTTGTGACGAAACACTTACAGTATAATTCCCCTTGGGTGGAATTTATATCCGAGATATAGTGAATTGGGTTGGAAACTGTATTTGTGGCTTAATATTTCTGAATACACGAAATGTCTATAACTAGCGTCCATGGGTTCGAATCCAACTTCTTCCTTCAGAGGTCTGGGCTTTGCTGTCCCAAGTAGCGCCAGTAGACTTGGATATTAGACTGTGGTTATGGCTACAAGACAGTTGTGGATCCCTTTATCGAGGATATGGTCAGTAGGTATAAAGTAATTAATTGATTACATTGCAGGAATGCTGCAAAGTAAGCAAGACTAGTTGCTCTGCTTACCTATAAAGTCACACCCAGTTATTGAAGACATGGGTTTTGGTTATCCGTACGCATTAGACTTATACAAAAGGCGGGCAGAATATTCAAAGTTTTCATGTTTTGAAGATGAGTGGTGCATTAAAGAAGAAAAAGACTGAGAGGGATTAAGCATCATGCGACAAAGTAATGTATTTCGAGGAAGGCGATTGACGGATGCATGATAAAACTTGTACAGGTGATGAAAATGAGGAGGTGTGTTTAAGAGCGATTGTAATGGTTGCGTAGAGAGTGTGAAGGAGATCAGGTTGATGGGAACATCGTATAATTCAGAGGTTTTTTGAAGAAAGAAGAGAGAAGGGGAATCTAGCGAGTGTTTTGTTAACCTAGGATAATGGATCAGTGTATGAATAGAATGACTATAACGCTTAATATTCTGTTTAGCAGTTTAGGATAGATGTGGTAAGTGACTGCCGTTTTATTATTGTGTAGAGCAAACGATTTATAAAGGAAAGTACTGAACTTAATTCAGACGGAAATTAGTAGACACTCGGAATCTAGAATGCTTTTTATGATAAGTAGTTTCCGCCAACAGAACTCTGATTTTACCTTCATCCCAGTGGAAGCGTAGTTTAATTTCAAATATATTCTAACCCTAGAACGGGCATAAGTATCCCATCATGGTTAAATTAAGCCTTTATATAATGCTCGATGGTGGAGAGGAAAATATAAATATTGAATTGGTATTAATCTTGAGGTTCGAACTCTGCAGCAGAAAAAATGAACATACAGCATGGTATATTATTTCCCTTATGGTTCACATGTGAAACCCAATATTTTTTGTATTTAACATTTGTAAGTATAAGCTGTCAGTTCGATTGATATAAGCCACATGAAAATCTGATTAACGAGAGCAGCATGTGAAAATACATTAATTACACTTCGGCCTAGACAGAGTTTTAATGGATTGGTTAGATTAGGTAAAATTAAGATTAATTTCCTTGATTGGCATACTGAAGAGGCGTCCTCTATTTTCCCTTTATCTACATGGGAGGAACTTTGCGAGGGAAAGGGCTATACATAGTACTAATATTTCGTTTTAGGGTTCAGGGTTTTCAGATTATGAAGTCTGCTCTGGGTTAAAGATTTACTAGTTCCGTAAATAATTATCTGTGTTACACTGGAAATGTAATATTGGAAGTTTTATATATACCTACATACATATATTTATGTATGTATATATATATATATATATATATATATATATATATATATATATATATATATATATATATATGTGTGTGTGTGTGTGTGTGTGTGTGTGTGTATGTAGGTACATATAAAACTTCCAATACATTACATTTCGGAACAGTGTAAAAATAACTATTTACGGAATATATATATATATATATATATATATATATATATATATATATATATATATATATATATATATAGAGAGAGAGAGAGAGAGAGAGAGAGAGAGAGAGAGAGAGAGAGAGAGAGAGAGAGCGAGCCGGTGACGCAGCACTTTTCAATTGTAATTATTCTGGGGTGAAAATTATTCTCGAGGGATAGTGAACTGGATATTAAATGATTTTGTGCCTAAATGTTTGTGAATATAGAAATGTCACGCGTATACAAGCCCCAGATATTTATATACACGTGTGTTATACAGTTTTCTCCAGAAGGATTCGCCTACTGTTCCGTAGTTAATATATGAACATGACAGTGACCAGTGTTTTTTTTTTTTTTTTTTTAGAACTCTCTTATGAGAAAGAGCTTACTGTCGAAAAAGAATACATTATATATATATATATATATATATATATATATATATATATATATATATATATATATATATATATATGTGTGTGTGTGTGTGTGTATTGTGTTTGTATATTATATTTATATAGATACTATATATATATATATATATATATATATATATATATATATATCTATATCTATATATGATAACTATATATTATATATATATATAATATAATATAATATAATATAATATAATATAATATAATATAATATAATATAATATAATATAATATAAATTTAACCGCAAATATCACTTCATATTGTATCCACCTTATGGGAATAAAGTACACCCAAGGGAGATTATAACTGAAAAGTGCGACTGACCCCGGCCAGGATTCGAACCTCTGCCTCAGATGTAAGTTTTTCCTAAGGTAAACAGAATTCGAGATTAATTGATCTCTCTCTCTCTCTCTCTCTCTCTCTCTCTCTCTCTCTCTCTCTCTCTCTCTCTGTATATATATATATATATATATATATATATATATATATATATATATATATATATATATATATATATACATATATATATATATATATATATATATATATATATATATATATATATATATTATATATATATATATATATATATATATATATATATATATATATCTTTAAATATGTTTATGGTTACGTTGAAATTCATGTTGCAGATTACAGAACAACCGTCAGCTGAAATCAGCTAAAAATGATAAATCTCGTTTAAAATAGTACATATGATTTTTTAAAAATCATATCGCCTGCGTCGTTGCGTAGTATTTTGGAGAGAGAGAGAGAGAGAGAGAGAGAGAGAGAGAGAGAGAGAGAGAGAGAGAGAGAGATAATCATCATTCAATTATATTTTTCAATACCAGTTCAAGGAACGAGAAAAGTACTTGCAGATTTATAAATTCTTTTCAGTTTATCATTCCTTTACGTATGCATTTTTGAACATTCTGCTCATTTTCGTTTTTATTTTGTTGCTCCTTCTATTTTTTCCTTTTTTTTTGGTGGGGCCTCTTACAGCGATAGAGAAGACAGATGTGATACCTTACGTCTGAAGAAAGAAGAGAGGAAAAAATCTTTACTCCAGAAGATAGTTTCAAAGTTGATTTTGGGAAGAAAGTTTGGAGGCCGAAGAAAAATGAGCCACAAATTTTGGGTGATAAGTTGTCCCCAAAAATCTTTTAGTGACAGAAACCAAGATAAGAGCATTCGTGGTAGTGTAAAAATTTGGAAAGCTGGAGGAAATCAAAAGCAAAAATTAGTCGACAAAAGTAAATGGATCCCCTGAGATCTACTTAGCTTATTCATCCATTTCACTTTTTATCTTTATTTATTTATTTATTTATTTATTTATTTATTTATTTATTTATTCCATAATAAGGACTAGCATACGAAATTTTATAGCCAATATGCCCGTACTTAAGTATGCAATGACTTTTCCGATACTCCAGAGAAATAACTACTTTGGAGTGGTCATTTTTCTTTAGTATTGCCCCATAACCTTGGTATAAGTGTCGTTTATTTTTTATAATAAGCCTTAAAATTCCTTGTAATTTTTTATATTCAGGTGTCACTGTTTGTAACTTATTTTCGTTTGAATTATCCTGAGTAAATAAATAGATAAATTTGGAAATTTATCAGTTCCCGATTTTGCTTCCGGTAGACCTGATCCTTTCAGTGAGATCATCTGGTCTTGAACAATTCAGTCCCTAGTCATTTTCGCACGTGGTTACGAGACTTCTTCTAGTACACAGTAGACTTTTGATTTGTGACGGAAAGCATTAAATTAGTAATTGGATTAGAGCTAAACTAATTAGCAACCCTTTCTACCTGTAATAATCATGGAAGTGTGAATGATATCTTTGCTCATATCAGAATTGATAACTCAGTAGCCCATATCATGAATAAAATAAGATTTTTAGTTTCGAGATCATGTTTACCTTGAAAAGAATTATACTGAAGTCTTATTTGCGTACTAATAATATTCTGGAAGCAGTCTTGAATTTGTCTAAACTAAATTCCGTGTCTTAGGTTCATTCGTCTTTAGAGAAAGAAATTCTTTATAAATAGACAGTTTCATATATCTGTCTATCCATCTATCTATCTATCTATCTATCTATCTATCTATCTATGTATATATATATGTGATTGTGTGTTGATGATTTCTATATATGTATATGTGTGTGTGTGTACATGCATGGTTTATTTGTTTATCGACGTTAGTGTTTGTATAACTCTGTGAAGCATTATGAAAATATCTGTTTACACGACCGTGTTTTTAATTTACTTTCTCTTTCATTTCAAGCACGCATAATTTTTTTCCCTTCGTAAGGCACGATGCCATCACGCAAGCGTTAAATTTATGAAAGGTTTTAAGAATGAATTTGCTCAAAAACCCTGTTATATAAAAAAAGAAATGTTAAAGTTAATATATAGGGAGCAAAAGAGAGAAAGAGAGAGAGAGATAGAGCGAGAGAATGGGATATCAATCTTCATAAAGGAGCTCACAGAATCACTCGGACAAAGGCTTTTAGTGTTACATATAGAGAAAGTTTAGACTTCTGGCCGTCGTAAACCCCCTCCCCCCGCCAAATTCCCCCACTCGTCCCAGACCCCTGAGTGACCACTCCCGGAGAGACCTATCCCCAATGTTTCTTGTCTAAACGCCGTTCCAGCGACTATGGGAGGCCGTCGTCAATGGTGTTTTTACTCGTAAGTGATGGGGATGAACAGGCGTCCAGCATTCGAGGGTAGGCATTGAATGTATTCAATTTAGATTTTTTCACTTGGAGTATGAAGGCACCGGCAACCAAGAAGATGGAGCAAGAAGAGAATGTATGGTGCAGCTTCTTAGTAGACATAAAGATGCATTAGAAATGATAATAATGGGAATAACGTAGGGTTGTTTGTAAGTAATACTGTTAATTTTCACCCATACCCACAATCCTGAAAGATACGTACCAACTCCTTTGGATTTTATGGGACTGACTTCGATACTGTTACACACGCACGCACGCACACACACACACACACACACACACACACACACACACACACATATATATATATATATATATATATATATATATATATATATATATATATATATATATATATATATATATATATATATATATACAGTATATATATATATGGGACTGACTTTTTATGTATATATATATATATATATATATATATATATATATATATATATATATATATATATATATATATATATATATATATATATATATATATATATATATATATATATATATATATAACTTGCGTTTCTCCCCCTTTCTATGTTTTTTATATACAGCTATATATATATATATATTATATATATTATATATATATACATACATATATATATATATATAATTGCTCCCCTTTCTATGTTTTTATATACACTGGCTATCGGCCAATATAATAATAATATGATTTTTCATATTGTGAAGTAGAGTAAAACCCCCTCTTCGTAATGCGGCCCCCGAAGCCTTTTGCTTTCAAGAGCATCTCTCCCACAATCCATTTTCACTCCTAATCCTATTTTCTCTTCTCCTCTCTCTCGTCTCTTCCTCCTCAGGGATTTCCACCTCCTCCTTCTCTTCCCTCTAAATCATCAAGGGCCCCGTTTCACGTAGCTTTCATTTTCCCCCTCTCCCTTCGCTTCCCTTCATTTCTCACCCATACTTCATCTTTGGGGTCTCTCATTGGGCCCTCCCTTCTGAGCCCTTCATTCTCTCTCCCTTTATAGCTGGTTTATGCCAGTCTCCGTTCCTTTCGTTTTATCAAAGAATTATTGAGAATTTTCCTCGTGCTGTTAAGGTACCCTTTTTTTTTTTACGTTTTCTTGCATGTATCCTTTCTCCTCTGAAGACGCTCTGGAAGTAGTTTTCACTCGTAGTTTCATATACCAAAAGGTACTTATAAAGCGGCCTTTACGCATATACACTTACACCGTAAAGAGGCTTTTAAGAAGTTTGTGTCCATATTCCTTGACGCTATAAAGATGCTTTGGAAACGGAATTTTTCACACGTTCTTTATGCTGAAAGTTATTCAAAAAAATAGATGTCATGAAATCTCTACATACATTTTATACATTTCTTTATGCCTATACGACAGTTGTAATATTGTTTTAAAATTTTCTTTGTAACACTGCAAAACATTAAACAAGATTTTTCGGTTATTTTCATATATTTTGAAGACATTTTAGAAACGTCTTTCACAAGCGAGAGAAACCATTGAAAAACAGTTAACTTGTAAATGCTGTAAAAATATTGTAAAAAGCAGTTTTTTTGCGTGCTGCATAAACTATCACCGAACAGTATTTACACGCAGCATAAAAAAAAAAACTTAAATTGCTTTTACACGCTGTAAAACTGCTTAAATCAGTCTTTACTCCTTGTAACTGCCTTAAAAGTTTTTGCATGATGTAAAAAACTGCCTTATAACCGTTTTAAGCAACGTAAGACAGTGTACATGCTGTCAAAACCACCTTAAAACAGTTTTTCGCATGGAATGTGCCTCTTTGTTTTCACGATATAAGAGGTGAGATAAGTCAGGGGTGGTTGGAATATAGTTCACCCACGTACTCACTCACCCGAATTTTCCTTTCGAGGAATTGGAATAAGATGAAAATGGAGAGAATTAAAAGGAATCACTGAACCGGGCCAGATAAATTGCGAAGATCAGAAGTGAAAAATGAGTGGAAAAACAGAAGTGAAATGGAAATTAGATTAAATATAAAATATAAGGAAATGAGCGACACAAAAAACTAAGAAGGAATAAGGAACAAAATAAGTAAAAGGAATAAAATAAATTGAACTGGAGATAAGGTAAACCGAAAACAAATAAACAAATTTCCTAGATAAAGATGTGAAAAGTTATGGAAAATAAACAAAAATATGAGAAATGCTTAAAAAACTGAAAGAAATGGAAAATTAGAGGAACGAAAAATATTGAAAAAATGAAGGACTTTGAATGTGCTCATTAGAAGCACCCGCTCGTCGCATTTTTCTTTTCTTTTTTATTTATTTTTTTAAAAAATTGTAGTTGCCATCATTCAACTTCAAGTTGCCATCAGAAGGAAAACATAAATATGAATGTTCATTTGGGAAATAAGCGACGGAACCAAGCGGGTAATGTAAAATATTTTTTTTCTATTTGCGTTGCTGTGTTGCCTCGGTAAACATTTAACTTTGATGGACAGGCGTGCCTTTCATTTACCTGTAATATCAGCTATGATTATGGGTGGTGAAATCGACAATGACTTTTTTGTTATGGTACTTTTAAATCTATGCGGGGAGATATAAGCCTGCTTGGCTCTCCCTGTCAAATTCTCAAGGATGAGCACAATCTCGAAAGCTTTATCTATAGATTTTAGTTTTTAAGCATTTGCATTTCTCATGATATAAGTTACTTTATTAACGATAGTGGAAATAGTATGAGCGTATGAGCAGTACTTGTTTGGGTGACTAAGAAGTAAATCTAGTCATCGATTTCTCATGTGTCCGGTGACCGTCCGTAGGACAGGAGTATGGGGAGGGCACATTCATCCCAAGAATCATAGGTAAATTCGGGAAAAAGAACTGTAGACGAACAAAATTATACTGAGTTTATTTATAAGGATGATAATTATAGAACAATGTAGTACAGTATACAAAGATTTTTACAGCGACATTGCCTCTGGATAATTTTCTCACATTTCGGTGAATCTCTCTGTGTGAGCGACATCCAAAGCAGAAAAAATGGAGATAAGAGCAAATCGTTCAAAATAATGAGAAAGGAGCACCTTTGCGATTTTCTCGGAGCTTGCGGCTTTGCAGAAAGACAGATAACGGTTTGCAAGAATGGCTCGAAGGATCCTCCTAAAAAAAAAAATATTCTGAAATATGAAACTACTTTTAAGACACGGAAGTTTTAGATAAGCATATTTAGACTCTCTCTCTCTCTCTCTCTCTCTCTCTCTCTCTCTCTCTCTCTCTCTCTTCGTCCAACGTCAGATATGTACATAGGTGTTAGTTGGCTGTTGTGGGCCGCAGCTCCTGCGAAAAAGAAAGATAAAAAGTGAAAAAAATAAAACGATGAGAAACTATTTTCCGTCAAAATGTATACCATTATATCATAATTAAATAACAAGAGGGTCTAAACAGGGTATACAGCACCCTCTCCCTGCTTTGGTGGAGCTATGCATCACAAAATATTCTCTCTCTCTCTCTCTCTCTCTCTCTCTCTCTCTCTCTCTCTCTCTCTCTCTCTCTCTCTCTCTCTCTCTCTCTCTCTCTCTCTTATAATCAATAGAAAGCAAGACTATTTTTGTGAGTTCTTGGATTATCAGAACTACCTTTGAAACGAGTGGAAAATTTAGACACTAACAGCTCTAAGAATCTTGTAACTTTTTTGGTGTATTGAGCTTACACTCCTTAAGTGTCCATCTTGCATACCAAGAGAGCGGAAACGGGTTTTTACTAATAAAACATTTTGTTATGGAAGATCCGCATAAAAAAAAAAAGTCAATTGCTCACTGTGTACTGACCCTTTTCATCTTATTTTACTGCCAAATTAATCACGATGCCCGAGAACTTATAAATAAAGAAGTGCAATTTCAGTATACCAAAATAGTTACAAGATCCTCCCTCAGAGCTGTTAGGGTCTAAATTTCTCACTCGTTTTTAAGGCAGTTTAATAATCTAAAAACTAACAGAAATCTTCAAGTTTCTGGGGGGAAAATGTGGCTGAAGCTATTAGTCGATAGTTCACGTTGTTTGGAATGTCGGTAGTTTTGTAGTGGTTGAATTGTCAGTAGATTTTGTTATTTGTGCAATGTCGGTAGATTTCTTTTAAGGTTACAGTGTCAAAAGTATTGGGCATGGCTGAAACTTTAGTACTTTCCGGAAAGGCTAAAATGTTTTTTGCAAGATTGAGACACTTTTTTCGGAAAAAATTCTGGTGTGTGTGTGCATAGGATAGTAGAAAGATTATAAGTGACCTTTTATTAGTAAATTTAGGATTGCTGGTATCTGTAAAATGATTAATTAGAAATTAAATCTTATAAAAATTGCTCTACCACGATGTATATACATACATTATATATATATATATATATATACTGTATATAGGTCAGCACTTCATAGAACTGAACTGGGGAGTTTAGCTATAAAATTCCCATACTTTAAACATTCTCTTTTCGATTGGAGAACATTAAACTTTGAATTCGAGTGTGAAGGAAATTTAGAATAAAAAAAGTAATTAATTTATATCAATGTTCAAGACTGCACTTATTGTACACGTCTGATTACAAATGGTGACTCGCTGTTGTTTCATTTTGAAAATTTTGGTGAGTCATTGTTTCTTTATTTTTGGAAAAGTCAGTAACTCAGTTTTTCTTCATTTTGAAGATGTCGGTGAATCATTGTTCCTTTATTTTGAAAATGTCGGTGACTCATTGTCCCTTAATTTTGAAAGTCTGTAACTCATTGTTCCTTTATTTTGAAAATGTCGATGACTCATTGTTCCTTTGTTTTGAAATGTTGGTGACTCATTGTTCCTTTATTTTGAAAATGTTGGCGACTCAGTGTTCTTTTATTTTGAAAATGTCGGTGAACCATTGTCCCTTTCTTTTGAAAATGTTGGTAACTCATTGCTCCTTTTGTTTTGAAAATGTCGATGACTCATTGTTCCTTTATTTGGAAAATGTCGGTGACTCACTGTTTCTTTATTTTGAAAATGTCGTTGAATGATTGTTTCTTTATTTTGAAAATGTCGTTGAACGATTGCTCCTTTATTTTGAAAATTACGGTGACTCATAGCCCCTTTATTTTGAAAATGTCGATGATTTATTGTTTCTTCATTTTGAACATTACGGTGACTCAATGTTCCTTTATTTTGAAAATGTCGGTCATTCATTGTCCCTTCATTTTTGAAAATGTCGGTGACTCATTGTTCCTTTATTTTTCGTTTATCGTGTAAAAGATAAGGAAATAAACATGAAAGAATCAAAGTAGCTCACGTAATAAGTGTCAGTCAGCGCTTATTTTCAGAATGACCTGCGAAAAACAAGACGTATTTATTTTAGTATGAAAAGTTAGCTCTAATTTTATCCGTTGAAAACGGTGACTAAAATGAGAGTTTTATTTAGAGTTTTTGTGTCTGAGTTTTGAGTATCGCTTGATACGATTACGAATGCAAAGATGTAATTAGCTTTGGTCGTAATGCTATTATTATTAAGAGGATTGATTTTAATGCTCATTACATTATGTGATTAGATTTTATGTCAAGGGTATGTGGTTTTAATAGCGTCGTTATAATGGCATTTCAATAATAGTTCATGTTTTATGAGTAGGATTTCACTTGAAGTGCAGAGATTCAATTATCTGCTCTCTCTATCCAAATTGTATCGAAGTTGGTATGACCTCATGTTTGTGATCATCCGCACAGCCATTATACGGGCGTACGCGCGCGCACGTGACACATGACACATACATATATATATATATATATATATATATATATATATATATATATATATATATATATATATATATATATATATATATATATATATACACACATATATACGCATATATATAAGTATGTATGTAGTTATATGTGTATATAGATGGATAGATTACTCTTGGGATGTGGCTCAGGAAGGTGCCATCTTGCAGCCCCGCGTCCGACTCTGCAGATTCAAGGGGTGTTTTTCTTGGTGTTTTTCTACGCTGCCAAGTTTTCTGAGAAAGAGACATCTATTGTCAGTTTCGAATGAATAAGGATTAGAATGTAATAGTTACTTTTCGTACTGATGTCGGGCTTTGCAATTATCTGCCTAGCTGCTGTTTATTACTTATTAGATTTCATCCTCTGTGGATACAATTACATCGATCTCTTCGTGGTTTAATACCATCCTTCTTCCGTTCAACTTAACGTTTTGTTGTCCTGTCTTCTTATTTATCTTCACGTTACCCCTTCTCCCTCTTTCTCACCCTCCTCCTCCTCCTCCTCCTCCTCCTCCTCCTCCTCCTCCTCCTCCTCCTCCTCCTCCTCCTCCTCCTCCTCCTCCTCCTCCTCAGCAGAGGACAAGGACCTTTTTTTTTTATTATTATTCATTGCTCAGCGAGGTGAAATAACCACGTGAAGAGAAATTACGTCTGCGGAGGAAGATCCTACCGATGTTCTTTTGCAATGTCTACGCTCGAAATCGCCCATTGTACTGTATTCTGAAGGAGGTCC
>NC_089745.1:34635489-34735489 GCF_040412425.1 Macrobrachium rosenbergii
TGTTTTATTGAAAATTAGTTTTTAGTACGCTCATATTTTTATATATCTTTTTCCTTACGCCTTTCCCCTCTGGAGGGGACAGGCTAGGAAGGATACATCCCACCGGTTTTGGGATCAATTAGCTAGCCTCACGTGCTTTTACTTGACTCCCAGCTGACGCTGGTATCCTTAGCTAGGTGGATGGGTTTTTCTGCGGTACTCCGGTTGGTTTGAAGTAAAATGAATATAGTCGAGATTTAAAAAAGATTAATTTGAATTGCTTGAAACGATGAGATTGTCTACATTTTAATGAGGCATAGGTAAGACATGACTAACAATCCTTTCCCGTGATCTGGTTGTGGATTTGCTGGTTCTGATAAGGGTACCTTGGTTGTCTTATATTTATCTGATAAAACTCTACTTAGTGTTGAGACGTAAGTGTTATGAACTGCACCTTTGATGAGAGACGTGTAGCTCGTGTATCGCGTATGCATGGCAAAACCAGTTTATTTTCTTTTTGCCAAGCCTTTCCCATATCTTTTACGTTGCTTATCATTTCATCTTGTGAGTGATGAATACGACTTTTCAAGAAAGCTGTCCTTGCATTAGTTTCAGAGAAAGAATGTCGAGAATTGATGCTGTCATCGGAAGCTACTAGAGAAACCACAAGTCTTAGAAAACATGTTTTATTGAGTATAGCAAATGTGAGTATGATGCATAACGTAGCTCACCCCCGCCCCTTTCTTCGTAAAAGTTTATTCCCCCAGGAGATTTTGCTTTGACCTGTTTCAAAGGCCCTTCTTTTATTTCATAACTGTTGCGAGATGTTCTGTCTGTAATTAGCCTCATAAATTAGTAATGAGGGTTTTAGAGTGTTTACTGCTGTTGCAACCTTTTTGTCGGCTTCTGAAAAATATAAAGCTTGACCTTGCACTGCAACAGCAATATTTTGTTATCGTCCAACGCCATTTCGCACCTGTGGGCCCGGAATTTTGATGCTGTATTTAAAAAAGGCTTTGTTTTCAATTAACTTTCTTTGATAGAGTATTTTACTGTTTATCCCTCAGGTCACATACATGCAAGAATTTCAGTTGTTTTGCTTAACCCAATGTGATAAGTTGTTTGTTGTTGTTGTTGTTTGTATCTGGATTTGGGAATTTTAAAATGTCAGGGTTGTGTGCAAGTAATCTTGAATTAAAGATGAATTTCAATGAATTCCGCGAGTTATAAGATAATGGTTGGAATGGTTTGTATTGATGATATAACGATCTTGCCGATTGCAAGACGTGAAGATAACATGAACTTGAAAGTGGCAAATTATAGAAATAAGATTACCTTAAAGCAGTAGATATGATGATCGTGAATTTTTACAGATGTGAAGATGAAGTGAGTGATAAAAGATTGTATAGGTTTGGCGATTGTAATATTAGTTGTTGTGAAGAAGTGGTAATCTTGAAAAGGAATTGTTCGTGCGCTTGTAGAATATTTGCTCAGCATACGAATGAACTACCGAGATATCCTCCGATTTGATTCCAGTGATATAAATCGCATTTTATAGTCAGTTTTAACATGCAACCACTCATTGATTAATGAATTAAGAGTGATATTGGATTTTAGGACAGTATGTATCTTTATTTCGTGAAGTATTTTCATAACTGCAAGAAATAGGAATTGAACTGTAATATTCGTATATTTTAGGATAGTCTGCTGTTTTATTTCGGGAGTTTTGGCCTTCGGACAGGCTCTTTTTCAACTTTTTCCTTCGTGTACGTCGGTCGCAAGGATTTTCGTCACGTTTACAGCCGATGTAACATAAACCGAGCAGTTGTTTATTTTATGGAATATCCATTTGTTTCGTTGTTTGCTCTTCTTTTGTCTTGTTCGACCCAGGGTTTTTATTTCCTTGTTCTTTTTTGTTTTAGCTCCCTCCCTTCCAGTCATGCCAGCCATATTGATTTAAGGCTTTTATTTCCGCTAAGGCATGAAATTGACTGGTGTCGTCGTCGTTCCGCGTGTGCGCGCTCTCATACGTGTGCGCATTTGTGCTGCTCGTAGAGGAAAAAGAGGTATGTGTTGACTCTTATTGATTCCTTTTCTGTTGTATTTTGTTGTGGCATGTATTTAATTTTTCTCTCAATCGTGCAATTACCTTCTGCTATAATATTTTATGTTTTCTCGCCTTTTGTTATTTGCAATATTCTGCTTTTATACTTCCTTTTTTTTCCTGCCCCTTTTTTCTGCTTTTCTTGCCTTTGTCTGCAAATCTTTATTCTTTCGATAATTTTTTCCATTTTGTGTGTGGTGATGCGAAACAACGTAGATCTGTGGTGCCCCAGTCTCCGAGTGCTAGGTTTTACTTGACTTACTCACAAACGTTTATTATTCTATGTTCATTACTCGTGTTTTAGTGATATTATTTTCTAGATTATACTATTACGTTCCATCTCTACAGAAAATGTAGTCGTTATAATCGCTAATAGGAGAGTAGTCATCGATGTTAGAGAAAAGTCGCTGATGTTAGAGTGAAGGTATCTATTTTTGTTCCTTTAATCATTAATCTGTACATTGAGTGACAGTGATTGGTTCCTCTAACGGCTGACGGACGTGCACGAGAAATAATTTGCTTGCTGCCACTAGTTGGTATTGTGGAGGTCCTCATTTATACGTCACGCAGTATGCAGTCAGGATTTCTTTATAGTAAAGAAAATATTTTGAGCTGAAAATTTTGGAAAATTCCTTGTTCCACCTTTGCAAGTGATGTCCCTCTCAGTTGCAGTCTCAGGACGTTAATACTAACTCTCTCTCTGATAGCTTACCAAACTTTGTCGGAGTTTAGGCGAGTTCTATGAAAAGTAATGGAACTTTTTCTCAAGTCCATAGGAAAAAAAACGTAGTGGTGGAGTTCCTCTTGTTTAAAAAGTTTTTTTAGTCAGCATTTATAGTAGTTATTCTTACATTAGCTTTGTTCTAGGCTGAAGAAAATTAATATATTGGGTATTTTCAGTCAACTTTATGCATTAACAGTTGTATTGTTTGCTGCAGATGTGAAATTATGGTATCCCTTATATACTCAAAAGGATGTGGCGAGAATTTTATAAGTGATTGAGACATTCATTGACAGCAAATGTCGAGCCTTGCATTCGGTTAAATAATACTTGAATGTCACCAGCTCGAGAATCACACGGTTCCTTCATTTTTAGAATGTGTAAGTCCATACCTCATAGTTAAGGCAGTTTTATTATGTACGAACTATTGACCGAGCTAGATTTGGATAGATTTACCCGACTTGGTGTCATAGTTGGTAAACGAAACGACACACCGTTTCATTCGTACAGAGGTAATACCTTTTCAAGTTTAAGTTACCCAGCGTTTTAGTGAAATTATGTGATCAGATGATGTTATTTCGTTTAAAGAATTTCCAAGTAATCTATAGGCAGCACGATCATTAAAAAACAGTTCAGTAATAACTTTACATTCGTTGAGCTATGAAATGTAACCATATGAAATCGTTTTACCTTTTATATTTCTTGTGTTTTTGTCAGTAATGTATACAGTGGCCTCTCTCTCTCTCTCTCTCTCTCTCTCTCTCTATGTGTGTATATATATATATATATATATATATATATATATATATATATATATATATATATATATATATATATATATATATATATATATATTATATGTGTGTGTGTGTTTGTGTGCGTGCATGCATGTATGTATGTATAAAAGGTTAATGATATTTTAAGAGATATTTATTAGTAAGCCATCTGTGGAATAAGTGGCTTGTAAACGACTACCTTCGTAACTAACTGTGTGGTCCCTTCTGGACCCCGAGGAAGAAGGCAAAAGGAAGAGGTGGAGTTGGGGGGAAGAGGAGGAGGAGGAGGAGGAGGAGGAGGAGGAGTCCTTTTAAGGCTATTTTTCACAAGGCTCACCCATCGAGGATATGACTCAACCAAGTGGTCCTCGAGTGGCCCTCAATGAAACCTCGTGTCCAATATATTACTCTCCGCTCCATTCCGTATCTTTCATATGAATCTTATGTTCCTTTTGTAAGGCTTTAATCTGTCGCTTCTCGTCTCTTTCCTCTCTAGGGGGGTCGCCGTTACACTCTTCCCTTCCTTCCCCTTCTTGGGATTCTCTTAGTTCTTTGCATAATTCCATTTCTTCTCTTGTGAGTGTACGCTGTCTGTTCAGTCATCATATTTGCTTTATAGATTTACTAGAGGGTTTATTAATAAAATGAACATCCTTTTTAGAGTTCTTAATGCCTTAAGTAACTGATGGTAGGAAATATGAAAATTGGCATTTTTTATATTACATTTTTCTTGTATGAAGTTATTGATAATATATGGTGTTCTTTTGTTGGGATGTTGATAATTTTGTAGAGGAATGTACTCGACCTTGTCAAATATTTCTGCTTGTCTGTGATATTAGAGTTAATCGAACCTGGAGTATTTCGAAATTAGTACATTCTTTTGTGAGCTTTTATTTTTTATTATTTCTTTATGAGAGCATTGGCTATTTTTCAGATATTTCTAGGTTGCATCAAAAAGTAATGGTGTTACATATGCCTGTTAAAAAGTTGTTGAATAACAGATATAGTGTATAATATTCATTGTGGTGTGTAAACGTCTGTAAGAAGTAGAATATCAGTGATTTTGTTAAATTTTATACCGTTCACACTGGTTATGTTTTTATATTTATTTATTTTTTTTTTTTACATCAAAATTCTTATGAGGTAAAGTGCAGTCCACTAGGATAGTAAGTGAAACACGGTTTGTGTATACCGTAGATTTCTCGTTCTCTTCCTTTGTATCCAACGCCCATGAGGCTTTTGGGTTCGATGATGTGAAACACCTTAGTTTGATCCGAGTTGTGTCCTGAAACCATATTTTTAATTCATTCTTTAGTGTTAGCGTTTTTTTATATAAAGCAGCAACTTCCAGGTATCTGTGAAAGAAAACATAATTGGCGCTGAACATTTGTGTAACTACTGTACTCTAATCTTGTCCTTGCATTCGTGAAAGAAAATATAAGTGAAGCTGATCATTATTATTATTATTATTATTATTATTATTATTATTATTATTATTATTATTATTATTATTATGAGGTGTCTATAATGAAAAAATAAACTGAATGCCCTTAAAGTTGATAAAGAACGCAATTCTCCCTTTAACAAGTAACCATCATACAGTTGATTTAATGTTCCTCTGAAGAATCCTGTGCAGATTCTCGGTAACATTATGTAACTTTGACAGTGCATGCGCTTTAGTTCAGTGCCCTATAAAAGAGATTTAGTCTTCCCCTCATTGCACTGAAAGTTTTACTTCATTTTAAATTTAATTCATTTTTTGTTCGCAAGTTCAGCATTTTTTTTTTATACTGTAATTCAATCAGCGAAAGACTCCCGTGTTACTCGATTTATGGTCTCTCTCTCTCTCTCTCTCTCTCTCTCTCTCTCTCTCTCTCTCTCTCTCTCTCTCTCTCTCTCTCTCTCTCTCTCGCTGTATGTTTGTGTGTTTTCTTGAATATAACAAGAATATAGTCTGGAGTTTATGTTATGTTGCTAGAATGAAGCAAATTCGAAACTATAACATATAAAACAATATACTGTATATATAGAACAATATGTTGATACTACTTTAATACCAAATTAATTCCTACTTTTTTCTTGTTTGACGTTCACAATGGTGCGGCATTGTCGAAATAACCTTAAACCCGCAAGTAAATATCCATTGACTTAAAAAAAAAATTAGAATAAACTCCACGCTACTTGTTTTCTACTTGTTTCCAAAGGTAGCTTTTAACGTCAGTGACAGGAGTATTTTATAAAACTTTCCCGTAGCAACTATTGGCTTCCCGATTCTCTAATGTACAGTTTGACTTTGTCTGTAAAATACCAAGACTTTACTTGGAGTACCTGCATACAAAAAAAAAAAGAATTCCCATTTTTTTACTCATCTCTTTTAGTACTTTTATTTTTAGTTTGTCCGTTTATATTGTCCAAATGCTAAAAGATTTGTTTTTCGCTCTGTATAGGTGCCGCTTCCATACTGTTACACTTTTTGCACGTGGTTGTAAACTTTTTTATATTGTGATTTTGTTTTGCCCAACGATTTTCGCTCTCGTGTGGAGTTTCTATTTTGAGCAGCCAGGTCATCTGTTGCCAAACATTCGAGTCGCTCTTTCATTAACTCACATGAAATGAAAAATGTTTTCACTTTTACTTTAATCCTTTTGATTCTCCTTGTTTGAAACAGCCTTTTATTCTCTAGGCGCCTGGCCACAGAACCCATTAAAACCTTCTCGGATGATGATAATGATGAATTAAATTATCAATTACAAGGAAAACTTATATATATATATATATATATATATATATATATATATATATATATATATATATATATATATATATATGTGTATATAATGTGTATTGTATGTATGTATGTATGTATGTATGTATGTCTGTCTGTGTGTACTTGTGCGCGACAGCAGCGTTTCCTTGAAGGTATGGGTATAGGGTGCTGTGGTTTGTATTTGCAAGCATTTATGTCTAAATATGCATTTGAACGTCTCACACCGGCGTGTGCTGCCAGCTGCCCGCCCCACACGGAGCGGACGATTTGTCTCCCAAGTCTAAAAGCTAGCGATCAGCTGTTTCAGAGAATCCTGAGATTTAAGAAAACAGGTTGGTTGTGGGAGTTATGATAAGTAATGAATTATAGTGAACGGTGAGTATTGAAAGTATCCGTACAAAAAGGGGCGTTACACTACATTTAATACCTATTATATTTAGTCTCAGAATTGAACATCAGCAAAGGAAAATGAAACTTAAGCATTTTGAAATAGACACATGTATGTAATAATTTAAACGCAAGAAACACTAATGTAGTTTATCTTCAGTCAGCATTTTGACGGAATAACGTTGTATACAAGGTGTCTCAGAAACAACAGATGAAAGGCATTCTTTGATTTTTATCCCCACCGATATGAAAGCTCTCTTCTGCTTCTGGTGGAAAACGGCTCCCCTTTGTGAAATTTTTAGCTTTGTACTCTGCTTTTTGTTCCGAAGAAGTCGGCTCAAAGGCAGAAATTATTCACATAATGAATAATGCTTTTGATGTGTTTCTCGGCCTCGTGAAACATTCGCCACATTTGATTCTGTCACTCATCTCTTTTGCAACGTTGATGCACAAGTTTTATCCGGCTAGTTCCTTTCCTATTTTTATTGCTATATCCTGTGCTTATGAAATACATGTGATGTCTGTGTGTACGTACTGTATGTGTCAGATCGTAATGATATTCATTGAATGAGTGTTACACAAAAATTTGGAGATGAGTGAATAATAATTATTTACGAAAAGTACCTGTATTGCTGTTGTTTATCGTATTAAACCTAGACTAGAGATTCGTGGTGATTTGATATGCCTATAACACCACAATCTGATGGGACAGTATTTGCGCACAGTAAAGTTATTGCTTATCCTTTTATCTTTTTTCGATTTTTCTTCTCTACCGTGTATGAAATGCATTTCATCAGTCACAGTTTGTCTTTCATTTACTTTGTAATCCCAGCAGTTGTGTAAAGCAGGAACTTTTGTAAAATCCAGACTGTCGCATTTTGTGGTATTTTTCTTTTTCCCAGAACATTTACAGAGATACATCTGTTTCAGTTTTTTTTTTTTTTTTTTTATTATTGTGCCCCCATCCTGGTTGTTCAATTCATTTGATTGTACCTTGCAGTACATTTCTTTTTCTGTTTTTCAAAATGATTTTCATTTAATTATTTTGGCTTTGGATTTTTTTTAAGTTTTACGTTATTTTTGACATCGGCTTTCTCGGGGAATTTTCAAGCTCTCTGTAGGTTATGAAATAACTCGCCACAGTCCGCATTCACTGACCTATCGGCTGCCTTGTTTAGACATGAAAGGTTCCATTTAAACCGTTTTCTTTTTCCAGAGATGTACAATTTCTTTTTCTTTGTGCCATATTTTGTAATGTGTACATGTTTCTGAATATTTGTATTTGAAGGTATATATGCAAAATCCTTATGAAGACGACCATACATATGGTTTCTACGTAGTATATGTGTACGTTTCTATTTTAGGTCAGTTGTCCTGCCTTTACTAGGACAGTGTTCTCCTGTGTGGATGTCCTCTTTTGCCAGATAGATAGAGTGGTTCGTTTTGGTAGACTTCTGTTTCCTAACATTAGCAGTTATGGCTTGGACTATCGGCGGATGGTTTTCTGTTTGTAATTTTTCATAAGTTGTATTTTAGAAGAAAACTTTCGCCATCACAATTGATCCCTGATCCTCTTTGTTTGCCGAGAGCGACCAGATTTGCTGCTTTGTTTGCCGAGAGCGACCAGATTTGCTGCTTTGTTTGCCGAGAGCGACCAGATTTGCTGCTTTGTTTGCCGAGAGCGACCAGATTTGCTGAAAATCAGCTCCAATATGCAGTAAATGTGCCACGATGTCGAACTTCTCAGTTTCAGAGGCCTTTTACTCATCACACCGTTGTAGTGTGGAAGTCTCTCAGGATGTTGTGTAGTTAGAACATCAGTAGTTCAAGCGAAGACGCAGTGCATTACTATCCTCAAACAGTTCACCTTTCACTTTGGTATTTCTCTTCTTTCTGTATTTCCTATTATCATCTGTAATTTCTTTTAAATGAACACCATATTCTTTGGAAGATTGAATTTCAAATCAGTGGCTCCTTTAGGCTTGTTCTATATGAATATGAATAAGATTTATCTTATAAATAATAAATTATTAAGAAAAATTCAAAAATTTGATCGAAAGGTGGCAATATCTATCTAAAATATTGTATAGTTAATTCTGTGCAGAAAATGTCTTACCATCCAGATACCAAAAAGAGAACTGCTAGTGTGATTTACTTATTGCAAGGCGCTGTAGAGGCTTAATCAGAACTGCTAATGCATTGGGCATACTTGCTGTTTGCGATAATCCGTGAGTAAGAGAAACTGATATGCATGTATCTAGACCTTTGCGATGCCAAATCCTATTTAAGCAATCATCCTTATCATCCGTCTAAAGATATTAGATAAGCATGCTGTCTTGAAATGCCGTTAGTGCCTTTACTGACAGATATCTTTTATTTGTGATTCCTTCAGATGTAGATTAATTGATGAAAATGAGTGTGCCTTGACACTGTTCTGTTAAGTACCGTGTATATAGAAAAGGCATTTTTGGCATGGCAGTCTGTGAGTAATATTTTAATGGGAGTTTCGTTCTTATAATTATGCTTGGTAGTGCTGTGCGATTAATTTACGGTATGGTTTCGTTTTCACCAATATATTCCCGATCAAACAAATCAAGGTACGATATATTTCATACTCATTATAGCGCAGAACTGAAAGCAGCAATTTGAGCTTCAAGTCATGTTTTTTTGCTTTAAGGCATTGAATTTTTTTATGAACGCATTTTTTTAGTGAGTAATCCAGTCGAGCCATGCAATTTTTATATTCTTTGTTATTTATTTTTTACCGGTATTATTTCGTTCTTTTGATCAGAATCATTGAAAGCACTCCTGATTTAAAGGTTACTGAATATTACTGAATAAAAACGCATGAGATTGTTAGCCATCATACAATGAAGGGAAAGAGAGCCCATGTTTGTAAGGCTTCATTTAACTATAACTCATTGTTTTCAATAATACGAACTACAGTAGAAGACTTTGTGAATTAGGGTGTCATTAGACGAGAAAGTGATGGCTTTACTTTGGCGAACATTACAGGATATGAGGCTGCAAGTTCCAGGAGTGACCTCCGTAGCTTTGAAGGTAGCTTTTTCTCGTGCAAGTATGTGTTCAGAGTAAGCCATATTTATGTAAAGTACAGGATTCAAAAGTAATGCCTTAGATCACCATCCAGGTCTGTCACGCATGTACATCAAATCCACAGGTGGCATGAGAATATTCCTACGTCTTGAGGATTGAACGAATGTAGCATTTTGTAGGTAATTATAATGAAGATTTACGTAACAATATTTTTAACAAGAACCATTTAAAGAAAATGTTCACGTTAGTATATGTGAGTTTCACAAATTACTTATCCTGATGGCCTCTGCTGACTTATACTGGGATCAGAGCTATAATTCTTTAATTACCTCCTTGCGTGACCAGCCGCATCCTCTTACTGCAGAGGTTGTAAATAAAGAAGGGGGAAAAACCCCCTCTCTCGCGCCCGCATTAACGCCTTCTGCCAAATATCAGCTCCTTTGCCATTGGTGCGGAATGGCACATCTCAGGGTGGATGGTTTAGAAACTGGCGCTACTTTTCTCTCTCTCTCTCTCTCTCTCTCTCTCTCTCTCTCTCTCTCTCTCTCTCTCTCTCTCTCTCTCTCTCTCTCTCTCTCTTTCTTTCTTCTGTATATCTGAGAGAGGAATTAATTTTTTTTTTTAGTAGTGTATGTATGTATGTATGTAGGTGTGAAATTTTAGCGAGTTGATTTTTAAAAATTCTCTCTCTCTCTCTCTCTCTCTCTCTCTCTCTCTCTCTCTCTCTCTCTCTCTCTCTCTCTCTCTCTCTCTCTCTCTCTCCTATGAGAAAAATAAAAATGCCCTGAGTAGAGTGTAAACATTCATCTTTTTATCCATTTGTGTATGTATATGTGTGAAGATTTTTTTTTAATGAGTAAACTTTTAAATTCTCTCTCTCTCTCTCTCTCTCTCTCTCTCTCTCTCTCTCTCTCTCTCTCTCTCTCTCTCTCTCTCTCTCTCTCTCTGAGAAGAGATAAATCTTTCATTATGAGAAAAATAAAAATGCCCTTAGTAGAATGTAAACATTCATCTTTTTATCCATGGTGTATGTATATGTGTGAAGATTTTTATTTTAGTGAGTAAACTTTTAAATTCTCTCTCTCTCTCTCTCTCTCTCTCTCTCTCTCTCTCTCTCTCTCTCTCTCTCTCTCTCTCTCTCTCTCTCTGAGAAGAGATAAATCTTTCATTAAATAAAAATGGGGTGGGGAAGGTTGTTGACTCTCTCCCATTTTCTTTCCAATCCTCTGTTCTTTGTGAATAAGTAGTTTATTTCAGATTTTGAAAGCAGAGCCTTCAGTGTTGAGCATAAAGTGATTTCGTGTGGAAATTTTTACGGCGAGTTTTTATAAGGAAAAAATCAACAATTAACCTATTTTACGTAACACTACATGAATATCTGTTGGAAATCCAAGTAATAGTTTTATGGCTGTGGCATTTGAATATCGTATACTGTTTATGCTCTCTCTCTCTCTCTCTCTCTCTCTCTCTCTCTCTCTCTCTCTCTCTCTCTCTCTCTCTCTCTCTCTCTCTCTGCAGAACATTGTCTTTATGGTTTTTGTTGGGAGAAGTCATTTATACGCCATTGAGCCCGTGGTTTATTTAGGTCCTTTAGGTGAAAAGGTGAATTTTTCCCTACCGTATAAAAGATAAGGCGTATTGCCTTACGTTCGATGTTCTACGCTGCTTTATTTATTTATTTTTTTTTACTAAAGGATTTGCGCTAAGATTAAAATATTTAATAAATCTTAAGCACTGATAGAAAGCTCTTGCTGATATAGAAACATTTTTATCTGAACTTTCAAAACCGGGAATGTAACATAAGTGTGGACATAGTACTCCACACTGAAGAGGGGACGAGACAGGTTTTGAAATTACAAAGAATATAAATTGGCCACAAAAGCATAAAAAGGAAGTAATTCTCACAATCACATACGGTGCTCTCTTGCAGTATGGGGACTCACCCAGCAACCAAGTAAGGAATACAATCTGTCATTCATGGTGTTTTAGTATTTTTTTTCTTTTAAATTCCACATTGAGCTTGACATCTGGCAAGTCTTGAAATCTTGAAATACCTAGCCAAGATTGAGGCTAGAAATAATGCATACTCTCTCTCTCTCTCTCTCTCTCTCTCTCTCTCTCTCTCTCTCTCTCTCTCTCTCTCTCTCTCTCTCTCTCTCTCTCTCTCTCTCTCAATTTAATAGATTTATATATATTTATATGGAGCTTATATGTATGTATGCATGCATGCATATAATATATATATATATATATATATATATATATATATATATATATATATATATATATATATATATATATATATATATATATATATATATATATATATATATATATATTTAAATATATATGAATATCATATACCTCAGGTATATTGAATTGGATATTATATTTATGTAAATGTGGAGTTCCCTCTTTCGCAAATACTGATTCTCTCAAATACTCTCTCTCTCTCTCTCTCTCTCTCTCTCTCTCTCTCTCTCTCTCTCTCTCTCTCTCTCTCTCTCAGCACGACCGTGGTCGTATTCAAATGAAACTAATGCTTCTTTTTCACTAAACCATTGTTTAAAAATTTTTTAACGTCATTGCTTATTGAAAATGATTTACCTGGTCACTCTTTTAAGTGTTATAGATAAAGGTTATGTAAAAATTAGACGATGTAGATGTAAAGAGTTGCGTAAATCATGTGTGCTTGTTTTAGCTAACGACTCAACAACGGTTAATTAGCTTTAGATTTTTCCCTTTATTGAACAACACATTTTAACTCGTAGCTTTGATCTTCAACTAAGGTCGTATAAAAAAATTGCATTTCTTTCACGTTGTATGAAAAATAACTGTCATCTGTCATTCATGTTCCAAAGACCCCAACAAAGAGTGGAATGTTAATTTGGTAAATTTCCTTCGGGTTTTTATGTCCATTCCCACTGGAAATATGTCTGCGTCAAGTTATTTTTGGAGAACAATCGTAATCTATGAGAACCATCTCAATTTAAAAAAAAGTCGAGGTATGAGAGTAATTGAATATGGTAGAAAACTTAGGACCAAAAATGAAAATAAAAAAATAGTTGAGTATTTTATGAGATATAATGTCATTTGATGGAAGTTTTTACCATCATGCTTCAGTTTTCTCAGAAAGAGAAACTCAAATGAAAGTTTGTTCTAAAAGATTGAATTGAAGCTTTTTTTAGGCGTTTTATTTGAATGTCGAGTACTTTTTTTTTAATTGGAATTTCTGGATGGAGCTGGGTACTTGTTACTCTCATTTAACATCGTTAAAAGTCATATGTGTTGGGGGAAGGGAGGTGGGAGATAGACAAGGAGAGAGGTAGATAGACAGATCTGGAGTACTGGTTGTTAGCGCCCTAATGGAAATCAAATTAAGATATTTTTCTAATAAAGTTCGTAAAGTGTATTCGATTTTTAAATTATCAAGTGAATAAAGAGGTCTTATTTTTAGCTGTTTTCATATATATTTTATGATTTGATTGTGACTTTTCATCTGGAATTATTAATCCAATTAATTTCTTTCCGCGTTATATATAGAAGCCTCAGTATGTCATAATAGCGACAGATCTTTTAAATCATGATTAATTTTGCTGACGAAACGCACCTCAGTTCATTCCTGGTTTATGGCAATTTCAATGTATAGAACTCAGTTTTCTTTAAAATGAGTCCCCCCCCCAAAGGACAAAAAATTAGCGAAGGGGTGTAACACTTTCAATGCTTAATATTCTCTTATTCAGCTTTTCCTTGTGAATTTAGTCTATAAAGAATTCCACCATTCTTCATGCTCTTGCGAATTGTTATGAAAGGGTTCGTCGTTACATATCTCGACGATGGAAAAGGTAGGCTGTTCTTATGAGAGTATGTAGACGCGCGCGCGCATACACACACACACACACACACACACGCTTTGTGTGTGTGAAATAAGAGTCCTCCTCATTTTATCGTTCTTTGATGTCTGCTCTGTGATAAGCTTCATTACCACCATTTAAAGCGGGATCGGAACTGCTTTGCTTTTTCTGTTTTGTTTTAGTCCTTTGTATGTGTTTTTCTTTTCTTCCACCTTTTTCCTTTAACTTTTGTTTTATTTCTTGCTTCACCTTTGTTGTATTCATGTTCTTATTTTTGCTATCGACTCTCCTGTTGATTTGCTTCTTTAATGTCTTGTATTCGGTTTTTCATGTGCTCAATATTTTTTTTAATTTTCTTTTGTTTACTTTTTATTAGTGAATTATTGGTTTCCTTGGTATTACTTTAAGAGTCTTGTTACCGTTTTTTCGAAAAGAAATTGACAACGGTTGAGACGAAATATAAGTAAGTTATTTCATTGTGAAGTAATCGTATTAGAATATTGGTATTTTCTCATCAGTACGTCAGGAAGTAGGCAATTGAAGAGAATTCATATGAACAAATTCCCATAGTTGGATCTCTCCGTGAAAAGATGAAAAATTGATTACTGATCTAATGTTTTTCTTTGCACAGCACTGTATGTGGTGTATGCTAGTATTATATTTTTACCAGGACGAAAATTTAAGAATAGAAGAATGTGAAATGTAATTCATTTTAACCACAAGTCAGTACGAATAGCAGAAACTGAACGACAATTATTTTTTAAAGGGCTTTATGCTTTTTTTAAAGTAATTTATAAGTAACCACCAGTCATTATTGTTTTATTATAAAAAAAATTGAAAAGGAACTCATTTTCAAGTAATTTATTCATAACCACCTTCAATTATTGCATTAGTTCTAACAGAAGATGAAAGTTAATTCACTTTGACATTTTTTGTATAGAATAATACTCTCATACATTACTATTCAGACATCTGCGACCGGTGGCTTCTCCTTCCAAAACTGTCGTGAAATGGCCTCTTAATGCCTGGCTGGAAAGTCAAATTATTCATGACTTCAAGTTTGACTTGTGTTTAGACTCCCGGGGGACCCAAAATGAGTTCATACCTTTTTTTTTTTTTAGGCGAAGTTCTTACGTGAAAAGAGAAGATTAAATGAGTTTTTTGAGCTCTGCCTAATTTATGTACTTTTTCTGGCGTACTTAGCGAAGTAACCTTTTCTGCGTTGAAACCACTGACTCCTGACTCACGTGACCTTCCCTAGCAATACGTTTTACTACGTGGCATCGTCAGGGAAATTAATAGAACGTAAGAGCAACTTTCCTAATTATTCTGATGGTAAGTCTTAAATGTTTGTTTTAGTCGTCATGTTTCAGCGTATGAATTTTGTGAGTGCATTCCGAATATCAGTCTTGCATGACGTTTTAGATTAACTTCGTTTAAGAGTTAGGGAAGGAATGGTTTTCGTCAGTCATTGTCCACATAATTCATGACGAGTCTGAAGTTTAGGAACTAGGTGAAGGGGGATGTGATTGACCTTAATAATAGTAAAGACCTTGAGCGGAACTAATTATCATTAATGAAAGCTAAACATGACTCCAACTGCCAGATGTGAATGCCTTTATTATCCCAAGAATTGACCCCTCGCAAACGCCATTGTTTGCGAGGGGATTTTATAGCATGAGAAGAGGGTTCACCATTGAGCAATGACAGAGATTTCGGGGGTATAAACGAGAATTAAGTTCTTCTCCTAAACAACGAAATAGACTTTCCGTTTGGTCCCCCAAAATGATTCGGAAATGATTGCAAATAGTGCGCCGCAGTTTCTGTTTTAACCGTACTTGTGAAGCAAAGGGTGTTTGAGAAGTGGATGCAAGCGATATCGCATAGTGTTCGCACGTGATAAAAGGGGCTGTTCTAAAAGGATTTTGAGGAAGAGAATACCGGATCTATTTTCATGAATGGCTGACATCAAAAGTGGTCACTGTTGTGTAAAGGGGCTTGGTTATTTAGCTTTTCTTTCGGCAAAATGGTATAGCTCTTTTCTCTGTAGATTCCAGATTTTTGGACTACTCTGGTGCGTATCTACGTTCTTTGGAAAAAATAAATATGCTTTGTAGATCATTCCCAATCGTAATTAAATTATTATTATTTTTTTTTTGTGATGCTAAAGCATGATAATCAGGATACATATGTAAATACCGAGATTGCAAATGTAATAGTGAATATTAGGACAGGTGTTTCATGGCTATTATTAGTCGTTGAAGGCCAAAACTTTCATTACTAAATGAAAATTATATCGGTATTTTTCCATATGCAACTGGAATGCCTTCAGAAAATGTGAAATCTTATCTGATCTTGTAAGGAAAAACGACTACCATTTGAAAAGGAAAACATTTTGATTTGGATTTGTAAAGACCTTAAAACAGTCTAAAACTTAAAACTTATATTTCAGCTAATAAATTCATAGAACGCTGTTAGGTTACTGCAAGAAGATGTACATTGTGACATATATGTGCCTTAATTTTCTATTCGAATAGTCACGATGATTTGTCTCAGGGGACGGGTTAGCCTCAAAAGAGACCAAGCGACGACGTGGCTACTACCTGACAACGTCGCCTTTTGTCGAGACAAGTGCCTTATCTGGAGTGACGCACGATCACCAAATAGCCGAAGTTTTTAATGTATTCTCTGTCATAAAGGCTCAATAGCCCTTGAGTGCCGTCAACGTTACAGACTCTGGCAGTGGCTGCAACAGCCTCATGAATCCCCTAGACAGGTTCCGTCACCCAGGAGGATGAGTGGAGCACGGGTAGGGAAGACAAATAAGGGGAATGAGAGGAAAAACGAGCTTGAAGGAATGAGCGGTCGAATTTGCTATATATGATCAAGGTGATAATGGAAGCGAGAACGACAGGAAGAGGAGGAAGTGATTTAAGTAGGGGTGTGAAAAGTGGGAGCGCACAGGAAGAATTACTGGGAAGACTGATGGTGGTGACTTTGTTCGAGACAGAAAGATGAAAGTTGGAAGTGATTTGAAGGGCGAAGCAGTAAAGAATCAAATGATTTAATCAAAGTGGAAGAGAGAGAAGAGAGAGAGAGAGAGAGAGAGAGAGAGAGAGAGAGTCTTAATGTAGGCAGTGAGAGCATCCAACAGGAGGGTTACTGAAATGGGAAAAGATAATCAAGGGGAAGGGTGGAATTAACGGACTGGGAATTGGTGAATTTTGCCGGCTTGACGTCTAGAGGGTCTCTTCCCCTTTTTGGGGAGAAGTGATTAAAGGTGGCGAAGGGGAGGGCCGGGGATCGACCACTTAATCCCATTATCATTGGTTTTAGTTAGGGATGGCTCTCCTTCTTCACTCACGGCATTATCATATTCTTTGACGTCAGATGGAAATTTTCTTACGATATTTAGCTTGGAATTTCTCTTGTTGGTCTCGTGGTCGGGTCTGATTAGATATTGTGATTACAGGGATGAAGGAATAATGGTTCTGCTGGATTCTGGAAACCCTAATGAAATGTTGGGCTTTCGTCGGAATAAAGATGACTTCTTCAGACATGAAGTTCGAATTATTCCCTTTTCTAGTACTTAACTTAAATCGTGTTCAACTTCAAAACCAAAGTTATATCCGATTTGCCGTTTATTTAATCATTTGAAATCGAGGAACTACAGTAAATGCTGTGGAAGTTTTCTGTCCAAAGAGTTCCACCTTGATTCAGCCATTCAGAGGGTGAATTTGGTCTATATATCTGGCTGCCATCCACTAAGATGTGCGATTTTCGTTATGTCTGTGTCTTTGATGATGATAATTTCTCGAGTTTAAAGCGTCTGTGACAAAGGCTTTGTGAATACAGCCATGTCCGCTTGCATGAAGTGCCAGGACTCTTTCATTCGTCCTCAACATCGAAAAACGTTATTTCTCAAACTTCTGACAAAAGAGTAATCTGCGAGGCATTTCTTAGTAATCCCCCCCCCCTCTCCCCGATCCTCCATCCTTCAAGACAGTGAAAAAAGGGACAAACAAGGGCCAACTTTCCTGATTTTATCATTGTGTCTTGTAAAGGCGCAAAATTTTTATTTAAAGTTTTTATCATTAGCTTACTTGAGTAATGGAATTTTTAAGTGGATGTGCAATTTTTTACATTTTATTACGGATGCTAGTAAAATTAATGAATTTGGTTGGAATTCTACCTAAGATTATAATTATACAGTGTAAATGCAACTTCATTTAATAATAATAATAATAATAATAATAATAATAATGTATGTCTTTTAGGATTTATCTACCTTTTATACACCTGAATTCGGGTAAAGCTCTTCTAACAAGTTAGACACAGCCCAGCCCAGACACACAAACAGTGATCCTATGGTTGCACAGTGACTCATGCATATTCAAAGTATATATATATATATATATATATATATGTATATATATATATATATATATATATATATATATATATATATATATATATATATATATATATATATACAAAGGCTTCCGTAATTTGCATTTCACGCATATATGTACGGTCATTCAAAAATGTTTTGCAACATGTTCCAGAAGTTTTCGTTCACCTAACAATAACTTACTCGTTTTATGTATACAAGGAAATGTGATTTTCTTATTCGAATTTGGTTATTAATCATACGATTAACAATATAAACAAGAATGGTGAGTGAATAAACCGTATTACAAAAAACAGCGAAACTTTTTAAAAATTTCGCTCATGATGGTAGGGTAAAAGAGTCAGATACAAAACTGTAATTAGTCATCCATTCAATCCGTATGGGAGTAAATTCAGTCTTTCTTCTTCATGGATAAACAACCCAGTGGAAAAGTATAGGGAAAAATCAAGTAACACCCAGTGGATACTTAGTGGCAGAGAGAGAGAGAGAGAATAAATGACTAAATAAAGGAATGATAATAATGATGAAGAGAGAAATAAAGGAATTATAATAATGATAGAGAGAAATAAAAACCGGTTTAAGGGAAACGGAAGGTAATTTCTCTGACGCATCAGTCGTGTCTGTGCTTGTTTCACGCGCTTACGACGGAGTTGCCAAATAGCGCTAGATGTCACTATTATAAGGTGTTGTCCGGAAATTTTGAAGTATGTTGCAAAACATTTTGCAGTGGCTCGACATGTATGTATGTAAATATCACAAGGAAATAAGAAATAATAAAAATCCTGACCGTTTTCATCCTATGCAGTTAAGGCATCTTCAAGCAGCCTGATATATGGTGGTAGAAATTTACACCATATGACTAGAATGATAGTGAAAACGAACGTAAAGAGAGTTCACGGATGACTCTGTATTTCATTCATCCTTCCCTGTGGTACTTAGCACAAGGAAGAATGAATGAAACACGTTCATTACGTGTTGCTGGAATCTCAGGCATACATACATATATATACATGTATATGTATATATATGTATATTTATATGTGAGTTTATGTATAAATGTATGTGTAGGACCTTGTTGTCTAGCGGTCTTCTGTTTCGCTAGCGAGAGGACCACATTCAGTAGAATTAGAATGATAAGTGTTGGTCTTAAAATTCCCAGAAGTTTATGCATTTTCCAGAGTAACCAGAGTTACATTTATAATCCAATCCTATTGAATTTAAATTAATTTAACATACTCCTTGTTATTTATTGCCTTCATTGTATAAATGTTATTCATATTCCTGATTCCTTTAAGCTCCCTGTCCACAAGTTACATACATTGGAAATAGAACATAGAGTAAGTTTGCGTGAATAACGCTGCTACGACGGTTGTCCACCGTGTCGATAAGGGGACTGCTCTCCCTTTGCTATATGGCCCGCATGGGGACCATAAAAGATCCCTAGCTGATGGCCGGGCCAAGTGCAGGTACGTGTACCAATTCGTTGCGTCGGGATGGTCAAGAGTGATAAGGAGAAGCGCTTTGGCTGTTTGCTGCAGTTTTAATGGACTTCGTTCGAAGTCACCTCATTTTTCGTCTCTACTGTTGTTTATCGTGTTGGGTGACCCCTTCTGAACTTCTCCATTTGTTCTTTGTGCGTTCTTCCTCTTTAATAAAGTGGAAATGATTTTCCGTATTTTCCCTGCTGCATCTTCTGTACACAAGGGAGGACGACCCACACTGAGTGATTCGATATTGCGACTAAGGGTATACAGTATTCTCCAGGGACGGCTCTCGCATCCAGAGAGGTAATCACGGGCTCATAATGCGTCTGGCGCCGCTCTACGTATATACCTGTTTCCCCTGAAACGATGAATTAAAGACAGGGTTGTAGTCAGAACCAGGTTGTATAACTGGGTGTAACTGTAATTGCCAGAATGGCAATGAATGAGCTGTGCGCATTCCGAGACCCTCAATTCCCGCTCGATTAAGTATTAATGGAAACTGATCATGCTTCAATGAGATAGGGATTGATGAAGCATGATTTTCCATTTTAATTTTCATGGAAAGAGCTATAAAGTTTTCTTATGGATAAAGGAGTGTGGATGTTGTCGTAACTGCCTCCGAAACCCGTTAGGTGGGTAAATGTTGCAAAATGGCGGACAGCAGTCTGCTTATTGTCATTTCATAAATATTCAAATTAATCATGTTTGTTTTTCAGCGTAGCATGAGTTGCTTTGAAAAGCCATATTTTTATTTAAGACTAACATGCAATCTGGAGATAGTTTTAAGTTTTTTTTCGTACGTACGTTTACGAAACTTCTAAAACCAGTTTGTACTGTTCACGAAATAGTACAACTGTCTGTTAAAAATTGCAGTTTAGCCTCTTCCAGATATATATTGTGTTTCTTATCGTTACTCCTTCCGTTTTAGGGTTTTTAAGTTGTTTAAATTTTATTTCCTGCTCTTTATTTCCGTTGCTGTCTCGTCTTACTGGGTTTTTGTTGCGTCATTTTATTCCTCATTCTGGTATGTATGATTTCCTTTGTTTATGTAGTGCTGCGGTTCCTCATTTTATAGTTTCATGCAAACGTTGCTTCCATCTTTAAGTGCCTGATTGTAACTATTCCTTTTGTGTAGCATAATTCTTTCCACTTAAATTTAGTACTGTGGTATTTATGTTAGGTTGACTTAGTTTTCCTGCTATTCTAGTTTCGTAAGATTTTTTTTATATATATCGCAAGTCTAGTTGAAATGTTGCATTATTTATTATGATCGACATCACAGTCGGAAACTTACTTAAGGCTACATTTGCTTGATTACATTTGACTCATTTATCAGAGATTGCATCATAATTTACTGTTACATATTCATATTTCTTGTAGTTTATTAGGTTACATTTCATGTAAACTAGATTACATCGTGTGTATGAGGTTATTTTTTTTTTAAGGATTAGACCTGAAATACAGTTGCCTTTTTCAGTCCAGATTTATAAACACCTTCCTTAATTTGAAACTTTTTATGATAGATGACATCAGGCAGATAACCGATCTTGTTATATCTCAGTCAGAAGAGCTTGTAAAACTTTAATTCTACAAGATATTGCACTGGTGGTACAACAGAGGTTAGGTCAGTATAGATCTTTTCGGCTGATTCGTTACTATCACAAGAATCGCTGGTATCGTAAAAGCGTGCAGCTAAAATTTTAACTGTTTGCCGATGAAAATGAAAAGGAACGAATATTCAGTTCAAAACAATGAGATAGTATTAGCAACTAATGCATCCCCTACTTGAACTCATAAGGTGGAGCGAAAAAAATTATGAATAATCAGTACAAAGCAGTAGTATAATATTTACAATCGAACGCATCCTTTGTTTAGATTTCAAAATATGAACGATAATAACTAAAGAACAGAACTAAAACTTTAGTGCGATTAGCCATATTTTTGCACGGCGCCCCTTTAATCATTGGTCTGGGAAAAGGATGATCACCAGGGAGCTTTTCTGCGGAAAAAGTGAGGGGGGGTGGGGTATGGGCGGTGGGGTGGGTACACGGCCAGGCCGTGTGATAGATTAGCAGGGAAGATTAGACACATTTGGAAGCTTCCTTGTGGCCGGAGGAGAAGATGATGAGGGGAATCCCGAATGTCGTAGGGATGTTAGGGCTCTCTTTACCTCGGGCAAAACCTCTAGTCGAGTTTGCTCGTGAAAGTTGTTTCTGCTTTTATTTCGCTTTGTTTTATCAAGTTCACATTTATTATAAATATAAATATATATATATATATATATATATATATATATATATATATATATATATATATATATGTGTGTGTGTGTGTGTGTGTGTGTATATGTATATTAAAGTTTGAGCATGTTCTCAACACATGAAATTAGCAGTTTTAATGTATACGAATTAACAACCACACATAGAAATTAGTTACTGGATATAAAGAAAAGTAACCAAGTCAAGATTCTCATTTTTTTTCTCAAGTTACAAGTGTTTATAAACGTGTCAGTATATTGATTGCAGCTTTCTTGGACCGAGATATCTCAGTGAGTGAACACACACACACACACACACACACACACACACACACACACACACACACACAAAGGACTCCCTGATCAAGAGCCTGCATTAACAACAAAGCGGGGTTCAAGACGAGAATTTATGATGTAAAATCTGTTGAAATGTAGCTCTAATTTTTATAAAGCTAGTATGAGGGCGTTTGTGAATGGGCTTTACTGTTTATTAATGGTGCTTATTTTTCCTATCTTTCTAAAACTTGGCTGCGGCATAGTTCCTAATGACAGCCATTTTGTGAATTTTGAAGAAAGTTCTGCAGTTGTGTATATCATGGATTTTATTACTGTATCTTGAAAGTTTTTTTCCCATAAGTTGGCGAGAGGTCTGAAGTAGCCCTTCTCAAGTCATTCGTCTTTTTCAATTTTGTTGTATGCTGTGTGGTATCTATTTGAGTATGTGATAAATATAACCATGGCGCCTCTAGTTCTTGGAAAAGAAAGTTAGATATGATCTCCTCCATGCTATTTTTGTTAGTTTTTCTTGATAATTCACAGTATCACCTCCATTTTTATTGTGTTGATCACCTTGTTTCTTTCCGCTTCATTGGACCTTCCTAGACAAGGGTTTGCGTCAGTGGTTTCTAATATTCCATTAAATTATTGTGAAAGGGATGTTATATAAGTTTTTCGTCCCTACTCCATATTGTTCGTTGAACAGATAGTTACCTGTATATGGATATTAAAAACATGAAAGTTTGGGGGCGGAGATAATAACAGATTTAAACTTTATGGTATTTTTCTTGCACTGATGTCGGTCTGAAAATGAAAGGCACAATAGAAAAACATCTTTTCTGGTGTTTAAGATCCTTGACTATATAATTTTATGGAGTACTCGTAAATGCCACACACATGTGCAGCATAAAGTTCGGAATGACGATTTTGCTATTTCATCACTTTTCGTATGTAACAAGTAGTGTGTCAAGGTGATTGGTGTCATTGGACTGCGTCGATCATCGAGAAGAAATTCGGGAAAGTTTATGGAAGGCTCTTGTTCCTGAGGCATTTGCTCCGAATACTAATTTTCACCTGTTAGTCAGTAAACAAAAAGATGAAAATTTATTGAAATCTTCGAAGTTCAGTGACATGCATAGGTAAGGCATAGTTGTGGCGTCGTATAATGTTTAACTTCTTTAGTAGGAGTGTATTTTCAGTTTACATGGGCAGTACTAAATAAGGTGGTAAGATTTGCGTGAACAGGTAAATTTGTCTTTCAAATTTATTGTTACATTGCTTGCGAAATTGGTAAAACCATATGTGAAACTTGGCGCAAACGTTATTCAAGACAGTGTATTTGCATTTTGACATTTGTAAGTCTAATAAAGTTCTCTCTTTTTTTTTTGCAGGTAAGAGAGACGTTCAGTATGATAATCTTGGTGTGTTGGATTCATTCTGCTTTGTAAGTACATTTATATTTTCCCACGCGGTGCAGCGTCGTATTTTACACTGAACTCGAAAAAAATTTCCCCTGTCCCATTTGGTGAGTTGAATCAGAAAAACTGTGACAAGATGGGTTCCACAGCATAAAAAAATTATAGTTTAATGTTTAATGATAAAGATTGTCTTCCCCTTCATTCCGTTGCATCAGTCCCAGCCCATTCATTAGAGATTTAAGGTAGTTCCTCCTCCTCTCCTTCTTCTTATTTTAATAATCTGATTTTAAAATTTACCGGAGTTATACATTTTTGAGTTGTTGATAACGGTTATTAAGCACACGACGCAGAAGGGGGAAGCAGTTTTGAAGCATGTCTTATCAGTCCTTCCGGGAAGCGTCCAGTGACCACCATAAACAAGGCTCTCTTCTTCTTCTTCTTCTTTCTTCTTCTTCTTCTTCTTCTTCTTCTTCTTCTTTTCCCATATTTCTCTCACGTTCCTTTGTCTTCCTCGCAGAAGTTTCTCCCTCTTTTGTCAGATTTGGATGGCAATTATCATTATCTGCTCTTTTGATTAATGTTGTGATATGAGTGTGGGTTACGGAAGGAAATTTATGACATCCTGTGTATTTTAATTGGCTGGTTTTTCATTTCTAACTGCATTTTGGCCGTAATGAGTTGCATGTTACGAAGTTTACAACAGCATTGCAGCATCACAACTTTTTTCATAATTTCTCGGAAACCTACTGATGGATGTCAATGGAATATGAAATGGAACAGCAAAGGGTGATTTAATGAATAGTATGTATATCATATAATTATTGTCCTAATTACCTGATAAAATTTTCGGGGTTGGCAACGATATTAGGGAGAATTGTTGTTTGACTGAAGAACAATAAATTGTGCCATGCTTAAATCAAGCATCAATTAATCTTACTGGGGTGATGTCAACCAAATTATGTTTGTAAATATTTCATCATTTAATTGATACAGTTGTAATTTATTGCATATTTCCGTTCATCCCGGTTCGCGGTTTCAGGGTTATAAGACCGGAATTTATACTGCAATGTTATTGTAATTTCCAGTGCTGCCTTACTGTTGAAGAGGCGTGTAATTATTCCATCGAATTGGGATGATTGACATTGGCACTTTACTATATTTATCCATTTATTGATTTTCACAATGTAACTTTATTGATCTTGAGTTAGAAAGACGAGTAGCATTACTGTATCGTTTTTGATGTAGGTCGAAGCTATCGTTTTTAGGTGTAATAGTAATTGCTTTGGTTATATAGTTGTTTTAAGTAATGCATTTTGTACTCTTCATTAAGTGACTGATATTGATTGACGAGGCATTTGATATGAAAGAAAAATTTATTTGTGATATGCTTCATAAATATTGCCAATGTCCATCTAGTATCATACAGCTCATTATTGCCGGCTTACGCACGTAAACGTGTAAATAACATTTTCCATAAGTGATATTATCCATAAATATTGTCTGTAAATATGAATATCCACAGTAAGAAAAAAAAAGGCTACGTACTTTATTTGAAAAAAAATCTACTTAGAAAAGATTTGTATTAGTTATGTACGCAGATTATTTGGGATGATAAATTTCATCTTGAGTTCATTATTCAGTGGTAAATATGTAGATAAAAAAAATTGAATTGTTAGTAAGATGTTTTATTGAAAGCGGTTTATGATGAAATGTGCGCTTTGTCTGAAGTACTCCGGCCCTTGTTGGGGTGGAAGCAGGGGAAAGTCTGTGAAAACGCAGGCATCCCAGTCTCTGCTGAGTGTTCCATTAAGTGTTATTTATTCATGACATGCAACGTCTCGTGTTGCAAATTTTCAGAAAAGACGTCTCTCATCTTCAGTGAAGATCCCATAATTGCGATTAAGTAAGTATATCTTAGTTTAAAAAACCACTGAGCTGATTAACAACTCTCCTAGGGCTGGCCCGAAGGATTAGACTTATTTTAGGAATAGACTTATTTTACGTGGCTAAGAACCAATCAGTTACCTAGCAACGGGACCTACAGCTTATTGTGGAATCCGAACCACATTATGACGAGTAATGAATTTCTTTCACCAGAAATAAATTCCTCTAATTCTTCACTGGCCGGACGGCGACTCGAACGCTGGGCCAACAGCGTGCTAACCTAGAGCTCTAGCCACCCCTCCAAAGAAGAATTTGAGAATTGCTATTGATTGTTGTAGTTTGTACTTGCAACGTGTCCCAGTTAAGCTGTTTAATTAATGAAAATCGAAACTCTCATTCAGGGAGAGTTTGATTAAATATCATTTTAAAATTTCTCGCATTTTTGCTCCATATTTCTCTTCACAAGTACACCCCTCCTCCTTTAAATGGGGTGGATTCGCAAGGATTCGGTTGCGGTCCCCGTGTAATTTTTCGTCCTGGCTACGCGCTACTACAGTTAAATGGCCACTCGGTTCACAATTCGGTGATTAGGTCGACAGCAGAACCGAACTTTTACGAAACATGCTCATGCCGCAACGTCCTCAACCATGATTTGAAACCTCAGTGAGGCTAGTGTCGTATGCTCTATAACCACAATACCCATGTTTTTATATATATATATATATATATATATATATATATATATATATATATATATATATATATATATATATATATATATATATATATATATATATATATATATATATATATATATATATATATATATATATATATATAGCAGCAGCTTCGGACTTCGTAGAGGTCTGTGGCGCGGGTTCAAATCCGCAGCCGACTGATCAGAGAGGCAGACACTTTGCTATCTGTGTAGACATCCCGGGATTATATATGTAATCAACGGATAGGTTTGCTTAAAAGCAAATGGGTGTTACAGACTAAATACACACACAAAACAAAGCCACTACAACACCTTCTAAAAACATAACAAACATCTCACACGTCTCGAACTCTCGCCCTACCCGCGCAACAACTTCTCGCTGCTGGGAAGAAAGGGCGTTGGGTCGAGTATGATACATGAAACATACGCTACCGGGGTCTAAGCGATGTCAGGCAGGGCAGCCGATCGAGACTACAGGTCTACCCCAAAGCCAAATCAAAAAAGTCCTTCAAAAGAAGGCATCGTGCTTACCCCATACAAAAATAGGAAAAAAAGCACGTTAAAAGAAGAAGAAGATATATATACGAGTGTATATATATATATATATATATATATATATATATATATATATATATATATATATATATATATATATATATATATATGTATGTATGTATGATGTATATTATACATAATATATATACGTGCATACCTAGGTAAAACAATATATATATATATATATATATATATATATGTATATATACATATATACAATGAATAAACATGTCAGGATATACCTTATATAATTTTTATATATAATGTTATACAATGAAGTCGAAACAGGTCTAAAGTGATTGCAATCATAATTTTTCACCTGTGGTAATGTGTGATAAATGAATATATGCTAAAGTGATTGCAATCATATATATGTGTGTATATATATATATATATACATACATGCATGAAAATATAAATGGTATTATAATTCTCAATTTGAATAATGTGATATTCAAATCCTGCTCATAATTAGGGAATGCCTATAAAGCATTGTTTCCATCCTGCTGAATATTGAGGGTTGGTCATATTCATTACGGAGATTTTTCATGTTCAATCCATCAAATTATATGAAATTAACACTCGGAAGTAAGTCCTCAACGTAATAGAGAATTAACTTGAAGTGCTGTATTCATAATGAGACATTAATTAATCGTTTGATATCTGCAAAAAAAAAAAAAAATCAAAGTGCCGATCCCCTACTCTTAATGTGTTTGTTCTTTTGCGTTTTTTTTTTTTTTTACGTAACAGTCTGTGCTTACATGTACATATAAGGAGAGAGAGAGAGAGAGAGAGAGAGAGAGAGAGAGAGAGAGAGAGAGAGAGAGAGAACATTATAATAGTAATAAAAAAAAGATGCCTGAAAGCATTTTGGAAGTAACGGATTGTAAAAAATTATAACATCATAGCTAGATGTGACCATAAATGATCGCAGACATGTCGCTCGAATGATTGTATGACACTGAGAGAGAGAGAGAGAGAGAGAGAGAGAGAGAGAGAGAGAGAGAGAGAGAGAGAGAGAGAGGATGTGTGGGAATTTGCGATTGATGTAGTTTCAGGTGACTGTTCTGCTATTGAACGGCAGGAACCTCTGGAACTCTAAGAAAAAATCCAGGAAAGGAAAATTTAAGTTTAGAAGATAAACGCCGGGAGTTGCTGAAATATGTGACCCCGAGTTCAATCATTCAGCGTGATGTGTTTATGATGGGATTATATTTTTCATCCACTCCGAGAGAAATTGCGTAAACTGCACGTTTATAGGAGGAAAGAAGAGATTTTCTGGTAAAGATCAGGTTAACATCAGTCAACAGGGCTCTGGGCACGACCAAACTTAAGGGTAACATATTAAAGCTTGCATGGTATGTTTGTAGAGACTTCCCATAATGCTGCATCAATACACAAACATGGAATGCATTTGTAAACGTTGATAAAGATAGCAGTAGATTTTATGTCGTGTGCGAAAGTAAGAATATGTTCTGTCAACGGATAGATGACAGAGGCGTCGGAGGCTCCCATATCAAACGGATAATTAATGACAGTCGTCATATTTATGACAGGAAATTAGTCTGTATTGCTATTTCCATTATAGATGATTGAAATGTTGATGCAGTCCACTTCAAATGATCAGTAATCATAGCAAGCCATTTTACGCTTCAAAAATGGGTGTTCTTGGCAATGTGAAGTGCAGTAAGAATTACAATAGTGTGAACAAAAAAATAATATTGCAGAGTTAATTCAAGGATACACACTTAATGGTGTGTGGCTTATCGTGTAATGTGTGTAAGACAATACGCTGTGAATAATTGTTTCCAGTACAGTTTTCCCCTTTTTATCTACAACCAAATAACCTAAATAGTCTGTAAGAAAAGGAATAGTGTTCACTATTCAGCAACAATGGCCTTAGTCTAAAATAAGAACAATCAATACCTGATGAAAAGACATGACAGTTTTTATTGTTTTAGCCCTGCTAACCTTGCCAGCGCCAGTCGAGCCTTGTCAGAAATGAAGAATGGGGTTTTGAAGCCAGTGTGGGTTTTGTTGAAATAAACTCATTATTGGAAATCTTGCGTGGCTAATGATGATTTCGTAAGACTCTCAAGGCGGACATAAATATAACTCCTGTTTAAACCAAGAATGGCTTCATCCATCCCGTGATTTTATGCCTTGACAGTGACGTCAGCCGTCTTTTGATCCATACTAGAATCAGTTCTTTTAAATGGATGCCATGAGTTAATTTAATTTTATTGTGTCTACTTATTTCAGTTTTCTTCTTCCTAGGCTTGAAAAATTGCGTAGATAGAGGCTCAATAAGATTTAACGATTAGTAAAACTGAAACACCAGTTTATTGGGAATCGCTGCATGGATGATTTCAGTTTAAACTGAAATTACATCTCGTGTTTTGCAGAGTGTGGAATGAAGCAACAAAGCCTGATGCTGAGGAACTAGAAGTCACTGGTAAGGTTCCAAAGTAATATGACCTGATTAAAGGTGGTATATAACTGCAGAGGGAAAGAAAGTTGATCCGAGTGAAGGTGTTTACAATAGAGACAATGCAATTACGTCGGTTTTAATTAAAATATTCAGTAGACTGGAGAAAAAAATTTATAAAAAAAAAAGCATAGAGATTAACAGGCTGTTTCTGTGAAAGGCAGGCTGCACACAAGTCAAATACTTATGTTATGACACATTGTGCAGCAGTGTATCGAGTTTCAAAATTCCTTCAGGCGGCGTTTGTTGACAACGAGAAGGCTTTTTACAGCGCCCACAGACCAGTATTTGGAAGCCCTTGCGCCACCATGGCATTCACGTTGAATATATAAAGCTAACTGAAATTATCCATGAACGAAGTATATGCAAAATTTATGTTGACGTGGTCTTGTCGACTCGGTTGCTACAAGGGGATGTTGTCTCTCCAGGACAAGTTACCTTGATTGCAAATGTAGTCAAAGAACAGAAAACCTTATCAACAGTATGCAGGCTGGATAAGATTTGAAAACCAAGTAAGATTTAAAATGCATATAAACTTAATATTAATTGTAAGTAGACTGCGATCCCTATTGCAATATACTATACAAGATTTTGTCGATTTGACAGTGAAGCTCTGAAAATAATGTTAAGGGTCAGATGGCAGGACAGAGTTACATATGGTACCATAAGGGAATTACGAAAGTTCCATATGTGAAAGAGATAATGATGAAAAGGAGATGGAGATGTCTTGGAGAACAGTATCTGATAGTTTCACTGGGCTCCTTTGGGCACCAGAAGAGTTATAAGACCCAGACCTGCTTCGGTGAGCGCTATTAGAAGGAATGCTGGAGAAGAGTGGGGATTTGTGGAAAATAAAGCACGGGTAATTTCAGAGGCCTTTAGCGTCACGCGGCGTTGGAGGCAAGGATGCTGATTATGATGATTAAATATAAAATGTTTATTTATTACAAACCTATTGGGAGACGATACTTAGACGTGAATACTTACCACTACACGAGAGAGAGAGAGAGAGAAGAAGGGATTGATATCGTTATGCAAATCGTGTATTTTACCCTACAATAATGGTGATATGAATATACAGTGAGTTTAATAAAAGTCGTATCATTATAAAAACCCGAGATTGAATATATTACACTGATATTTGTAGTAAGTATATCATTCTTCAATAAAACGCATCTAAAACAGGAAACGGCAGTATCTGATTTCTATGTGTACTTATGGCGGGGGTTATGGAGAAGGGAATGTTTTTTACCATAATGTTGTTGTGGCTGAAGATTCTGGAGTTTTTTGGTAAAGTTTTCTGTCCCTATAATATTTTTACTACAACGTTTCTACTTTTCTAATTCAAACGACTATATCTCATGTTTCTAATTTTGGAACCTCCCTCTCTTTCACACACAAGGTAATCCCCCACCATTGGAAGGATGAAACCTCTCTCTCTCTCTCTCTCTCTCTCTCTCTCTCTCTCTCTCTCTCTCTCTCTCTCTCTCTCTCTCTCTCTCTCTCTCTCAGATAAAACCTGTTTATTTGACACAGTCTCTTTCGCCGTCTGAACTTTGTTTTATCCATTCCTGGGAAGAATAATAGAATGCGCTTCAGGAAAATTGTTTTATAAACTGGAAGCTGATTGTGTTACTTCTGGCATCGCAGTTTATGAAGCTTTGTTGGAGTTTTCTAATAGTGTGAGTTTGCCGACGCCTGTTTTGAGGAGGTTGGATGCCATTTCATTTTCAAACATGTTGCTCACAAGTACGGATGTATGTTTGTGTATGTGCTTCTACTCACATGTAAGTGCGTACGTATGTATGAGATATATATATATATATATATATATATATATATATATATATATATATATATATATATATATATATATATATATATATATATATATATATATATATATATATATATGAGTGTGGGTGTGTGTTTGTGTGTGAGTACTTGTGTACTGTTAAACCCCTTTGTTGACGGCTACGCCATTGTAGAAGAACAGATTAAAGCTTTTGTCTGATCGAAGAATTTTCAGTATTCTCAAGATATAACTATAATCATTTCCTCCCCTCATTATTTCCTACGGAGCTGCAATCCCTTGACTTATTAATTTCAGAGGGAGAAAATAGCGACGTCGTATTTTCTTGGAAATATTCAGGAAGAGCAGCGTGGGTTCAGGGTGCAGTTATTCCTGGAGAGTCACAAAAAAGTATTACAGTGGACTGATGAACATCTTTAACAGTAAAGTATTAATTGGGAATATCATTTTTGGAATTTTGTGACGCCTTTGTAATAATTTTCCACATGTTGCCTTAAAAGAATATTTCTAATGATCATAATATTTCGGTGTTCTGTGATGTTCACATTACGAGATTGTCGGCAGATTTTGTGAAGATGTCACCGAAATCTTCTAACGCGATTTTATTGGATATTCGTATCATGTGAAACTCATAGCAGGTAATACTAATCTTTCCTTGATTGATACTATTATTGCGTTTAAAGCACATTGTGTTTCAGCTTGCTTGTTTACCTTACGAAAGGCAATTGAGAAAAAACAAACACACAAATCCATGCATTTCTGAATATTTACCCATGAGTCCGTTTCCTGTATAGCGTTTGAATTTTGTTTACCAAACAAAGTTTTAAAAATTTGGGGGGAAACTCAGTGCTGAGCTTTTGTTATAGGAGACCAGTAGTCTTTGTGTGTGCGTCTGTTCATCATGCAAACTGGGGAAAGTTTTACCAGGCCTTAGATGCGAAACAGAACGTCTCAAATGAAGACACCTTGTTCTTGCAGCATCCCGGCTAAGTAGCTTATTTAAGTGGCTTATTTAATCAAGGGATGGATAAATACAGGCCGGAGGAGTATTTACGTATTCATTAGGCTCTATTATGTGTTGGGGAAGCTTGCTTCTTATTGCTAAAGTCCTTCAACTTTCCGCATTTGGGAGCCGCAAGTGGCGGCCATTGTTACACATTATGGGGCAATTTGGACGATCAGAATTGCATATGATGGAGCTGTTGCGGCTCAACTTTTAGCCCGGGAGAGTTTTAGGAGGAGACAGTTTGTGTTTTGTCGTGGCTTGGTCAGTTTTTTTTTTTTTGGGGGGGGGTTGGCGGGGGCGGTTTTCTTGTTCGTTTTTGATATATTTATTTACATATATACATCATTTTTTCTTTTATACTTTTCATATAGTTTCGCAGTGACTGCCTCCTAGAAGTTTTTGATGTTTGTGATGTGTACCTATTTAGTAATTCATTAAGTGCTGATGGCATTTCAAGAAGATACGTAAACCAATGAATATTCAAAAATAATTTTTTTTTTTCGCTGGTTCGTGGCTGTCAAACCTATTTTCATTTTATCTCGAAAAGGAATCGTTGTGTACGATTAACCATGTTGTAGCCAATGAAAAAGTGCTAAAAAGTGTAGAGTTGTGGGTAATGTGATAAAGGTATTGTGAAGGTTTTTACGCTGCTAAGGCTTGGCAGAACAGCCCAAGTTTAGTTCAATTTCTTTAAGGAGAGAATACCTGGAAAATGGTTCCATCCCTGCGGGGTGGAAGAGTATCCCGTCGAGGTCCTAACCTTGACTCTCCTTTGGAGATTTCATCACTCTCCCGGTCTCCCCAGGTGCTGTCCAAAACAGTTGACAGGCCACGAAGTACATAATTCACTGCTATTCATAGGGGAAGAGCCACAATTTGAATGCTGCTCATATTTTCTTTCGCCGTGCGGAAACCTGACAAAGGGCCTCGTAATTGTGAGCTAGTGCACTATCGCTGCACTGTTAAAAAAATTGAGAGATTTAAGTGACTGCACTTTGCAAATTATAAAACAACTTAAACAAATTGATGTGTTGGAGAAACGTAATAGTTTTGTTTAAGTTTCAGTAAATATCATGGAGGATTTGCTAAACTGGTTAACCCTCGAGCTCACAGTGCCCGCGCAATATTTGTTACTTTGAAGCCCATCACGCACCACACCAAGGTAGGAGCAGCGGCTACAGTATAAAGCAGCTCACGTATTTTATACCGAGGAAACGTAGGATAATTATATCACAGTAAAACTAAAGTGAGGCTACACTGAAATAAACCCGAGTTGTTAACGAAGCATAATGCTTTTTGTCCATCTTTTTTCTTTTCCAGATGGCCAGATAAAGAAAATCCTCTGTAGATGCGGATTGATAACCCCTACAGGAAAGACTATAGAATTTGCCCTCTTCTTACTGCCCGACCTACCGAAACCCGTGATACTCTTCTTCAAATAAGTGTAAATGTTCTCATGAAACAAGGACAGATTGACAGGATTGATTTTCCAAAATTGAGCAAGTTACTGAGAGTCTTGAAGGAATTTTAGACACAAAGTTTGTTTCTCCCACTGTTATCGGTTTGCATAGATTTGTTGATAAGTCAGCAGTGAGCTTCAGAGGGGAATAATTTCAGAAGAATAGAATATCCTGCAGATGTGTTAGTGGGTCTGATGGACGGGTGAAGGAAAGCAGGAGACGAAAGATCACCAAGAACGTCACTAGGAAAGGTAAAGTTGGTTGATATTAAGCAGGCCTTGTGCCAGCACGAGCTCTCGCCCAAAGGCAGTCTGTAAGGGCGGCAAAATGTTAAAAGATTCAAGGGGACTGGCCTGGATTTCTAGACCCCGCCAGACCTATTAAGTCACTAAGGAAAGAGAATGGGTAAGATAAGAAGAGTGGAAATGTCCAGTGAGAAACAGAATTTTGTTAACTGGGGGGTTTGAAGCTGCACGAAGTAAATAATTTAGCTCCCATGGCTGTAAGATCAGAAGCTCTGAGGATACCTATCACAAAGGCATAGGATTCGCCGAAGTTTTGAGGTGTGTTCATTATTTGAGTAACACGAGACGTAAGACGACCAGTCAGTCCGAGGTTAGGGAGATGTTCGCTGCCACTTAGAAAGTTTTGCCAGACAACATCAGAAACAGACGAGTGGAAATGAAATTTTATACAAGAAGATCGCAAATTTCCCTCTTTTATAATTGTAATATCACTTCCTTTTAATTTCCTGTGGTCTGCAACTCTGATCCATTTTCTTCAGTTTTCAGAACTGTTCGTTCCCTTCTGATCCGCTAAATATTTGACTTAATTTCTCACTTAATTTTTATTTTCATTTTAACCTTACTTTTGTATGATATATTGTGTTATCTGCTATTTTTTTTATATAATCTGTATTTTTCATGGATGTGTAATAATATATCTCGTGACTTCAAACTGGCTGTTCATCTTTTGCCTTCGCTCTGTTAGAATTACAGAGCCTAATGAATGGTTCTAGATTAAATACTGTCCTTCTGTCATTGTCCCAGTTGAGTTAAAAAGCTGGAATTAAGGTTGGATATATCCGTTTTCTGTATGACTTGACTTGTAGGAAAGGCTAAGAAATACCATTCACCCTGGTCGTACTGTTTTACCCGTTTTAAGGATCTTTGATCGGAAAATATATGTAGGCAAATGTACACAGTCGTTAATTTATGCCATCCCAAATTGTGGTTAGGTGTTAAAGGAATAAGTGACCGGGTATGTACCGCTGACTCTCCAGCCAACTGAGATGAATATGCATCAGTTATAATTGAAGAGTGATTTAATTGTATACTATGAGAAATTGACGAAAAGACTCATCCCATTGGATGTGAGGATTGCCAAGATGACGACCTCCGTTATATTTTATTCACCTATCTATAGTACTCTTTCGTCACCCAAACGACAGCCCACAACAATCGACTAGCAATCAATTACAAATTTAATTGCCCGAATTGTTTCTTCTTCGACCCGAAATCGGCTGCGGACCCACTCAACTGTTAGCCCAGCTTGCTACCACTGGATTGCGAGGCAAGAAGTGCGTGTGTGTGTTTGAGAGAGAAGGAGAGAGAGAGAGAGGAGAACCATTAATCTTCAGTATATCGAAATTCTAGTCTAAGCATTCACTCAGCATCCGAACGTGCCTCAGACGATGCCAAATTGTCCCCGATGAATCACAAGACCTGTTGGTCAAAGGCGTCTTACGGTGCCGTTCCCCTTATAATTGTCGAATAGGGGGAACTCCCCCCCCCTATAATGGGCGGATTGGGCCAGGATTTTGGAAGGGGTCACTGCCCGTTGGCGGGAAGGACATAGTAAGCGGAGTGAATAAAAAGGAAGAACTGGTAGGGCGAGTAAGGACTAAAGCAGGTGATGATCGGTGATCATATAAGCAGAATGAAGAAATCTATAAGGAATGATATAAGAGAATGATATGGAGAGAGAGAGAGAGAGAGAAGGGGGTGGTGGAGTTGGGGGCGTGAAAGGAACGAAGGAAATGATGGTACGTCGTTATAATAAATTATATGATTTTTGCACTAAAAAAAGTGGTAACACAGGAAGGGGAGTGGAAGGTTAAAAATGAAAGAGAAGGGGACGTTGAGGAAAAATGGCGAGAGCGAGAGACAGAGACAGAGCTAAACGAAGAAAGGACGAAGACAGAGGGAAGACGATGATGACGACGACGACGACCATGAAGTGGGTCCGGTTTGACGGCCGGAGAATAACGAGGGCCTTGGAAATCAAGGGTCGGGAGATGAGTCACAAGAGGCGGCGAACGTACCATGGCAATGGTCCTGGTCTTTCATGTTAGGGGATATGGTATATTTCATGTATCGGTTTATTTTGTAAAGCATTATGATAATTTCTTTCTCTATGAGAGTGGGATAAGCTACAGAATTTAAAAAAAAACTTCCTGGATGAAGGTATTATTTACTATCCCATTTATTGTACTACACACACACAAACACACACGCACATATAGATAGGTAGATAGAAAGTTCACTTTGGACTTTCTCTTTTTATAAACCCTCACTGATTATTTTACTAATATCTGTTGTTTCTCCTCACTATCTTCAATCAATGCTGCATCATCTGTATTATCAGTCTGTCCACTCTTCATTGACAACCATTTTTCATATCCTATATCTTCTCAGTCCGGTGTATTAAAGTGGTGAAATCACTGTACGACTTAAGAAAGCATTCAACTAATCTAGTATTGCGAAATTTGCAAGGGACATCTTACAGACAAAGTTTGCATGAGCTCGTTTCAGATGGATTTTGCCCACCTAGTGAATGTTTCGTTTTTCTTGAAAGATGTAAAGAAATGTCGTCACTCTAAAGGTTATATATGCAAAACATTCATAAATTCTTATTAGACGTTTTTGTCATTTTCCTGTACGGGGCGAACTGACAGTCAGTTCATATGCAATGCCTTCTAACTGTCAGTTGTATTGTTCATACATTTAAATATAAAATTATTGTGTAAAGCCGAGATTGAAAAACAAAAAGATGGTTATGTCTTCTTTGGTAATATAGCATTCTGAGGATTTGTCTCGTTGAAATATATTGATTTGATCTCTGTTGCGTGCTGCGACTTGCGCTTTAGAATCTTTATAAAGAATATTCCTTCTGTCCGCTTTTCTCATCCTTCGAGAACTGCAGGTATCACCCAATTATGTGTCGTTGGCTCCCCTTTCAGGTGGGACCTTAAGGGGAAGGAGTGGAGCTAAATTCTGAGGGAAATGGGGAAAAGTGACAAGGAAATTTTTGAGCTTAAAAGGTTTTAGGAAAAAGTAATGGTACACAATGAGGTTTGCGGAAAAAGATACTCTTCCATAAGGAACCTTATGCTAAGATCGCACAAGGGTTGGAATCAAACTTTTCTTCTCCTGTCTCTTGTACGTGAAGCGAAGGCATCAGCATGATTTAAAGGAAGAATCTTTAAAAGAAGAAACCTGCAAGGAAAGGATACTGGGATTATGGAATAGAGGGAGGAGTGCGCGAGATTTAGAGAGAGTAAAGTAGAGGAAGATTAGCCTGAAAGTGGAATAATAGGAACTGGGAGAATAAGTCCAGTGTAGATTTTTATTTGTAGTGGGGGAATGGGGAGGGTAGGGGAGGCCCAGTGTTCTGTTGCTTGAGATGCATTACGCACCAAGAGTGGCAGACAGGAACATGTGTGGTTGTATTGGGAAGCTGGTGGTGCTGGGGGTAGGTGGGGCGAGGGGGGCCTGCTAAGAGCATTCACAGAATACATCTTGTAACTTTGTAGGGGTCCCTGTAGAAGGGAGTGCTGAGGGGGTGGTCTCTCTTGAAGGGGGGCGGGGGTGTTCACCCTGTTTCGTATGCGTGTCGCTGCCTCTTCCCCGGATTGGGTATTATGTACTACCATCCAGGGAGACGGCCTATCGCCATAACTTTTGCTGCGATGTCGACTGGTTTTGTATTTATTCATGCAGACATCAAGGTGTGTTTCCTTTTGGGATTGAAAGGTCGACAGGTTGTTTAAATGTATTTGAGTTATGAACTTTGGCTTTTCTTTTTCCTTTTTGTTTGGCGGCAGCAGTTCCTGGGCCGTTGTCTGTACTAGGGTTCCCTAATCCAAATGGATAAAAAGTGCTGGAAGTGTAATTTCATCGATGAATGCTAGTTATCACGTCTATACTTGTAAATATACATAATATGTATTTAAGTTCAGGTCGAAAAACTGTCTTAAAATACATTCTCTCTCTCTCTCTCTCTCTCTCTCTCTCTCTCTCTCTCTCTCTCTCTCTCTCTCTCTCTCTCTCTTGGTCAATCAAATTCAGATGTGTTTGAACAGCGCCGTGATGATTTTGTCAGTAATAAGGGAATAACTTATCGAACAAGCTTGAATTACACTCAAGAACCTCATCACATTTTATGATGATAGTAAATCAGTTTTCGTAGACGCAGACCGAATTTGGAAATTTAATTATTATTATTTTATTTTTTTTACTCTTTTGCTGACTTTAAAATATTCTGCGTTTGGGCTAGCAGAGGGATAGAGTGGTTAATTTATTGTGATCGATATTCCATAAATTGGAGCTACAGAGAGATAGACTTATAGCAATCGGTTTCCCATAAATTTAAATTTCTCCCACTTGATTATAACACAGAGGCCTCCGTATCCTTGTTAGTATTCAGATTCGGTTATTTTGATTCAATTCGATAGTTAATCCATTTTCCTTCCGATGCGGAGAGAGAGAGAGAGAGAGAGAGAGAGAGAGAGAGAGAGAGAGAGAATACCTTATGAACGGTTTCACCTTTGTGGAGTGAGGATTACCTCGTCAAGACCCACCTGTTTTCAGTTATGAAACAATGGTGTTAATTTTAACGGAATGCAGATCATTCACATCTCTTATTTGTTTATCTTTCTTCTTCCCAGCTGCGACTTACAAGAATCGACCAACAATTAATCACATAATTCACTGCTTTCGAGAGGAGATGAGTAACTGAATTTTTTTTTTTAAATCGCCCATATCGTTTCTTACTTCGCCTGCTTCTTGAACGAACGCGGGATATACTGTACTTGTTCCTTTGGAGAGAGAGAGAGAGAGAGAGAGAGAGAGACTCGGACTTCATCAGTCTCCTCTCTTCCTAATATTTCATTTGAGAATCAACCGGCCACAAATTCGAAATGTTTTATTTGTCCTCGAGCTTACAGGCACCATCGATGTTTGCCAAATAGAAAGTGTGTTGGTGCCAAGATTTAGGAGATGGAACCAGCCCCTGCGCGAAAGCGACTTAGTCTTGGGTTTTTCGCGATTTTTTTTTTTTTGATTCCCGTAGTAATTAAATTAGGTTGGACATGTAGGCTTGTGTTAAATGAATTCTTGTAGTTTCCTCTATTGTTTTCCCCTTTAACGGACAGCAGAAGGAATCTTTTTTAATTACTTTAATGCCTGTTACAAAATTATTCTTCCGTTTTCCCTTTCTTCTTTACGGTGAAGTGTATATATAATTGTGTGTAAGTATATATATATATATATATATATATATATATATATATATATATATATATATATATATATATATATATATATATATATATATATATATATATATATATATATATATATATATATATATATATATATATATGAATTTGTGTGTGTTTGTCTTAGGTATGTTCTTATTGAGTCGAAAATACAACTTAATATCGAATTCACTTTACCTTATGAGTAACTTTTATTATAAGTGCATGTGTCCTTGACAGGATTCAGACCAATGCCTTTCAGGTTTGATACTAGGTTTACACAGACCTATCCACTGATCTGTCTCTGTTCACAGCATCAACGCTTTCTTGTACAGAAATAACATGAAGATGTTGTGGTGATGTTTCAGTAATGTACATGAACGAGCTTGGTGCCTGAGCTATAGTATTCATCTTTTCTTGGATGATTTCTCTTTTTTTATATATATATATATATATATATATATATATATATATATATATATATATATATATATATATATATATATATATATACATAGCCATGTGTTTGAGAGTTCGTGTGCATCGCTAATTCGTTTAAAGCAGGTTTTTTCGGTATATAGGATGTGAGCGTTCATTATATTTCTATTATATATATATATATATATATATATATATATATATATATATATATATATATATATATATATATATATATATATACATACATACATATATATGTATGTATGTATATATATATATATATATATATATATATATATATATTTTTATATATGTATATACAGATATATGTATGTATGTATGTATATATATACCTAGTTGATATTAGTCATCGTAAAAGTATCTTGTTTCCTGTAAAAATGTGTTTATATAGTGATAATATAGTGATTCGTTCAATGTTTTTTGCAAGAACGATGATTAAATTATAGGTCCCAGTGACAAGATTTAAATCCGTAACATGACATTTCAAGTGAGTTTACATAAATTTCACGTAATCCGTGATTCTCACGGGCATCCAAGATGAAAATAGGAGCTAAAAGGAGACTGACTTTACCAATTCAGTGCTTAATTGACTGAACGGACGAGTAATGCTGTATGTCAATATGCATTAGATCCCCAGTGAACCTCAGTTTTATGTAATCTTATAATGGAGCTAGATTTACACGAGTATGTTTCTATTACGGATATTTCCACTTTGGGATTTTGCTTTATTCATGTCAGTGGAAAAATTCGAACAGTTCTCTTTTTTTAGTTGGCATGCAAATCCACAGGTGATGGGCTTTCTACGCTGTTTTTCTGCGACATTTTCGTGAAACACTATTGTCTGCAAGTGACATTTACCGAGAATATCTAGAAACGAAGTAAACTGGTTGTTTTAATTATGTGGCGTCATGCACAGCAGTTAGTTGTAATGTATTGTGAGCACGAATGAGGGAGGCACTTTGGACACCCTGATGATCTGTTGATCCTCGCATTTTGAGGAACTGACGAGGCTGCTGCTGTAATGCATTCTGCGCCCACTAACACTTCATTAGTGACTGTCTTCTAATGACAAGACATATATTTTGTTGATTTCTTCCAGACACTACGATGTATCCCACGTACCCAACGTATTACGGCAATGACAGTTATTATTTTTTATTTATGCAATGAGAAGTGGCCTCAGCAACATTCATTTCCTCTTAATATAGATCTCTGGACTCTTTCAAACCAACTAAGACGTCTATAGTGATTGTTGCTGTCTTTCGCAAATGCCTGTCGACATTTACGTGGAGTTTTCCTTTCATATTGCTTTTTTGTCCATTTGTATATATGTGTGTGTGTGTGTATATATACGTATATATATACATAAATATATTAAATGTCTGCATATTATTTTTAAATTGTATATATATGTATGTATGTATATATATATATATATATATATATATATATATATATATATATATATATATATATATAAGGTAATTAGTATGAAGATATAAGCTTGGCAGCCTAAATTTCAAATTAATGATAATCAACAATCCTAGACCATGGTTTCCAAATATACTTGTCCATTTAGTGTTGCGCAAGTCAGTCGTTATCCGTCAGCAAACCGCACGTCCAGGTACTGAGAGTCGAATAATGGAAGTATGTTGCTGCTCCGTCTTATTCAAAACACTTCAGCTGCCATCAAGTTTCTAGCATGGGATGGAACTGCTTGTAGAGAACACGCAATTGAAGCACAAGAGGACTGGTGCTTAAAAGTCAGATACAGCTAGAAGGGTTGAAGAGTTTATTTCCCTCCAGAAAAGCTACGGGATTTCGTATGTCAATGGAGGTCATACAGTATGTTACATGTTGGGAGGAATTGAGGAATTGGTTTCTATTGAATACGAGAAACTACTAGAAGCATAGCTGAAATTTATTTGGGTATGGAAAAAAAAGGACAAGAGAAAATGTTTTTTTCCATGAGACAGCCGCATGGGAATCTGAAATTGCACATAATGTAGTTGTCTTATTGAAGGAGACAAATTGAGCTTAATTATATAGACTACCAGATAGATAGAAAATGTACTCAGTCAAAACGAAAGAATTATTCATATAACTGTATTTTAGTATTTATAATAGGAATAAATTTCTAGTTTTCAGATTCTTGCATACCAAATTGTAAAATAATTACCTGCCAGAAAGAACTGTGAAAGTTAGGCAAGGAAATGCAGGCAAACCAGAAAACAAGAAAGAAACTTGAAAGTATAGAACTGGAAAATTGTCCAAAAAACTCTCAGTGATAATAGAAAAAACTAGAAAGTATCAGAGAGAAACCTAGAAGATAAGGCACGAGACGAAAGAAATATAGCGAGCTAACCCTCTACAGTTTGTAAACACGCTCACACACATACACACACACACACACGTACATACACACACACACACATAGGCCTTCTATCCAGCCCTGTTTTTAGCAAACGTCACCTATTTTTTCCCTTTTTCTTCCGCCGTTATTATCATTACGGAGGTGTACCCATAGAAGCCGGCCCACTCAAACATATTTCTGGACAAATTGGTCAGCCGTCACCGTTGTCCATCCCTCTACCCATTCCTTCCTCAAGGAACCCCTCTCCCGCCTCACCCCTCCCCCATCCGTGGACTACAAAAGGCTGAGGGTTTCCCAATACTCGTTAACTCATAGGAAACCCACATCCTCGAAATTTGGGACGGCAAAACTGAGCCATTTGTTTCCGGGACTGCTTTGTTAGCTTCCATAAACCTCGTCTCTCTATCATTCGCACACAAAGGTAAAGGTATCGTTGTTCATCCCCCTTCCGACGAATGGATGGGGAAGACTGCTGTGGCTCTACACGAACATGATTATTGTGCTCACAAGCGTGCGAGCGCGTGTTTATTTATTTTTGTGTATATATATATATATATATATATATATATATATATATATATATATATATATATATATATATATATATATATATATATATATATATATATATATGACTTTTTATCACATCACCGTGATTCATATACAATCAGTAAGCTACAAACGTCCTTTAACATCCAATTCGCTTCCGAGGTAGAGCGAATTGGATATTAAAGGACGTTTGTAGTTACTAATTTTGATTATATATATATATATATATATATATATATATATATATATATATATATATATATATATATATATGTATGTGTGTGTGTGTGTTGTGTGTGTGTGTATATTATATAATATATATATATATAAATATATGTGTTTATGTGCATATCTGTATGTGTGTGTGTGTGTGTGTGATGTTAAGGAAAATAAAAGTTCGTCCGCCAAGATTTTTCCGATTATGAAGGCCAGGTATGGCTCATGACAGGTAATCTTGGCGTCGCCGAATGAAGCAAAGCGCAGAAAATTCGAATTTGCTCCAGCAAAAAATTCGAAAAATAAGGAGAGAAGGATGTACCAAATAAACAGATAAGAAGATATATCGATAATATGGTTTAAGAAAGTTGGAGGAGAGTGGTTTCTGTTTTACCGAAGTTTCAGTCTCTATAATAATTTTACAGATGCGGCTTAATTTTCTTACATTTTGGGAATTGAACTGCTCATTTTTCTCTCAGCTAAATGTGTATACAATCTCTATTTTGTTCTACGTAACAAATTATCTCTAAGCAATATACTCCACGTTCTATTATCACAGAATCGCAAACAAGGAAACTGCAGAACAGTATAATGTACCTGATATAAGTAGGATGGCAATGGAAATTACTTCTGCATTGCAGCCATTTGTACGGAGTAGACACAAATATAATAATAATATAATGAAGTCTGGCTGGCCCTTGTAATGAGTGCACGAATATTTTTCCTCTTTTGCCGTAGATAACATTTATAATTCTTAATGTAATTACGTGATGCGGAATTGGCATCAGCTGATTACTACGAGATCCAGTTTTTGAAGTTGTATACAATTTGCTGCTGAAATGTCCAAGAGATGTCACCCTGGTATTACCTCGTATGTGTTGTCCATTCAGTGCTTTACACAGTTTCATATATTGATTACTGTGCATTGATATTCTTGTTGTTTATATTATGAATGGAACGATGCTAGGAGGGTTCTCCCTTGTATCAATATGACATCGGCGTTGGTTATTAATTTGCATTTACGCGAGACATGGGCATGCTTAGGTACTTCCTGACACAGACGCCGAATTATATATATATACATATATATATATATACATACATATATATACATACATATATATTTATATATATATATTTATATATATATATATATATATATATATATATATATATATATATATATATATATATATATATATATATATATATTTATACATATACACATGCGTACATGCATACATATATACATACATGTGCGTGTGTGTGTGTGTGTGTATAAGTCTGTGTGTAAGGTTGATATTTTATATTTAATTTTTAGTTTAAAAAATGCTGTGTGGAGGTGTACGTTTTATTTTATTTTTGTGGTAAAAGGAACCCAGGTAGTAACAGTAAGGTCGTTTGGCCAGTTTTCTGTGTACATTCTCGTCCTTTCTAATACCATATCAGGTTCCAGTTTCAGAAATTCAATTGATTTAGTCTTGCCTAAATAATGTAATATGTCATGTAAGAGGAAGTCAGAGAACGAAACGATATTTAAAGCTGGATTCAGAGATTTACGTTTTCATGTTAACACCCTACAGCATTGTTTGTGCATTTCTTGAAAATCTCACAAGAAATCGGACATCTTTATTCACCATGAAAATTTTAACCAAAAAATCCGCGTAGATTTCTCTCTCTCTCTCTCTCTCTCTCTCTCTCTCTCTCTCTCTCTCTCTCTCTCTCTCTCTCTAATTCCAAACAAGACGTGATAACACGTATAAGCCACCCTGGACAGCAGTGGTGACTTGAAGATGAAATTCTATTAAACTTATAAGCTTTCCCGTTATTTATCTTATTGGAGCTGCTACAACCTACAGGGAAGTACGGTATATTATTGTTTTTCTTATGAATACTTCGAAACGGCCGTAGACGCTCAAGAACTTCGACTACTTTCGATTGCATTCTTGCTACAGTCACTAACATGTTTGTTTTCCTTCCTTTAATTTCTGACTTGTGGATTTATCGACTAACTCTAACCATCGAAAAGAGATTGGATAAATCACTAGAGCTTCTCGAAGAGATCGGACAGATCTGGGGATCTTTTCAAAAGGTTTGGGCATTCCGTGGACATTGTGAAGGAATTATATAAATCCTTAAGTATTTTTTAAAATATGTAAATCTTGAGTAATTAGGAAATGATTACTCAAATCCCTGGATCTTTGCTATTAGACAGAAAATACTAATAATCTCTGGTTATTTTCTTAGTAAAGATTAAACAAAACCTGGATGTTTTCACTATTTGGTTGCTTCGCCTGTTGGATATCTGTTTCTAAGGCATTGCGAAGGTGCAATTATATATTGTGCATTGAAACATGAATTAGACAGAGCCGAAATAAGACGACCGATTACTTTTTTTACCCTCATATCACGCACTAATTCCCATATTTGTGGCTGTTCGCCATAATCGCTTTTCTACATTTTATCAGGGGAGAGAGAGAGAGAGAGAGAGAGAGAGAGAGAGAGAGAGAGAGAGAGAGAGATAGCTGTATTGAAAAGAGAAGCGGAACGGTGCTCATAATATCCTTTCTTTCTATATTTATGTGACGCTCGACATTACGATTGCTATATTGTTAGAAACTTTCTAGAGGAGTTGCCTCTGGTAAAGTAAATGATATTGTTCGAATCGGGTTATCTCGAGCCTAACCCTCCTAATGGCAAGATGGCATTGGGGAAGGACAGGAAGAGAAAAAAAAATAAAAACGGAAAGGGAAACGAAAGTTTCGTGGAAGTATTTTAAACATTTTTTTTTCCGAGATGAGAAAAACAAGAAATTCTTGGTCCACAATATCTTCAATACAGACACAGTAAGCCATTCATACGTTTTTTTTTTCTCTCTGTCTCTCCCTATCTCTCTCTGCTATGAGTACTAATCGATCAGAGTGAATACTTGAGGATCTGCAGCTTCTTACGTCTTTGAGCATGTATGTGGTTATTTGTATTATTTTAAACTGCCATCATTAATACAGAGGCCAGCGGGGCCGGCCACCCAGTACCCTTATCTATTCCTTGCCCGAGGGCAGTAAGGAAAATGTGTAAAAAAAAAAGCGAGATGGGCTGAACGTCGAAGGAAGGGACAGAAATCCCTCTTCAGGGGTGTAAATTGTAAGAGACGGGAAAACAGAAGAAGAGAGAGATTTTCAGAGATTGACAGTATAGGGAAAAAATAAATACGAGTGGAGAAAACCTGACGAATATTATGAGATTTTTTACGCCACTGGTCCGTCTGATTTTGACAGAGAATTCTAATTAATTATTAGTAAGAAATAAAAATGTCTCGAGGCAAAGGTAAAGAAGTTGGGAAAAGACACAATAGCTAAGGACAGGAAGCGATGCAGCTGGAGACTGAAGTGACGTTGCACAGAACCTTCAGCACCATCTGCAGTGTTCCGTGCAAGGCACACTGTTAGTGATAAGCCACTCCTACTCCCCTCGTCCCTCCCCGTACAGGGGTTGTTGTTTCTAGTATTTATCCTTTTATAGAATGCACCTTAATGATAATAATAACGGGAAATTAAAAAAATAATGATTAATAAAAATCAGTTAATGGGGCTGCATCCGCTTTGTTTGGTTATGTATTACTGCAATTTAATGCGTCGTCTTTATCTTTGAGTATAATTTAATTATGTTGTACGAGGCGTTATGCATGTATTTAGATTTTGTGAACAACACAGACTAATAAAAATATGTTGTTTTAGGACCAAAGGAGGAACATAAACAGTTATTTACTTTAAGAACACACTTTTCGTCTTTTCAGTGGGTGGCGGTAGAAAGTTAAACATTTTGGTTTTCCCATCCCGTTCTTTCAGGATAAGGTTGCCAGCTCCAGGCTCCTCCTTGATCCGGGGAAAAGCTGGTGCCCATACTGCTGGGTGAATTTGAGAATGGTGGAGAGAATCAGTCCCATGAAATGAATCATGAGCATGTGTACTGTACCACTCAGTAGCGGCGCCCACATTATATTATTCACAATAAACACATTATTATTATTATTATCCCACATTATATCTATTATAACACATTATTATTATTATTATTTATTATTATTATTATTATTATTATTATATTCACAATATGCGTGCATTCACACGGAACGTCTAAATCATCATCAATTTGTTTAACAAGCTTCCTAAAATGGAATACATTTATTTTGCGACCAGACAGGAAATGAGACAGAAATTTGTATATATTTTGAGATGGGGCATCCGTCGCCACGGAAGGACAGGTTTAACGCCTAATTCTTGCATAAAAAGTTTGGCGATTGTTTTTGCCAAGTCGCTAACCGTCAAACGCATCAGAATTATTTTTGTTTAATCACGACGTTTGATTGGCAACTTTTGTAGGATATTTTATGATGTTTTACTAGTACCTGGTTAATTAATAAACTTTGCTGAATCTGTTTGTTGCTATTTTAATTTGTAAAAGTGACGTAATGATGCTAATGACTGCGACAAAGTTGTTCTTACTGAATTATCACTTGCAGAAATGTCACGAGTAGTCAGTATTTTTATACTTTCCATCCTCCTCCTTTTCAAAGAATTTTTTTTCCATTCCAGTAATTTTTTAATTTCTTCACTAATAATAAGTGAATCTGACTTTAGTTGTCCTTACTGGCTTATAACTTGCAGAATAAAGGAGGACTGATTGGTTTTATGTGTTCTTTATACGAGCAATCATCGTGAGTGTCAAAAAAAAGTTTTCTTATTTTTGTTCTGTCTTTAAGTTACTTTTCAGTAGTTGTTACAGTATTGTATACCTCTTATGTTAAGCTTCTATTATTCCAACCACATTTTTGTCCCCACTTTTTGTCATTACTGCACGTTCAGGAAAAGAAAGAGAAAACTTCTATTTACTGTTGATGAGATTTTTCCGCAGAGAAATTCATTGCTTTAAAAGCGCCCATCTGAATAACCTATTTGATTCTTAATAAAACACAGCTCTTACGAGGCTGCGCGTTGTGATTGAACCCCTCTTTTTGAAAGTTATGTCATTTACCATTGAGCGGTGGGTCATTTGCTATTGAGAGTCAGGTCTTCACCATTATGGAGCGAGGTCATTTGGCATTGAGAAGTGAGGTCATTCTGTGCCGGGAATTGGGCAATTTGCAATAAAAAAAGGACTGCAGTTTTAATCTTGCTAAGGGCAGTCTTTAGGTAAACGTACGGTCTCTAAATGTAAAGAAAATTTCTCGAAGAGCATTAAGTAGAGTTGAATTACTTCTTAGTGGGAGTAAACAAAGTGTAACTTACCAGAAGTTAATACCTTTTAAAGAAGATTACCCATTTCAGCAAGAGTTACGAGTGCTCAGTAATAAGATTCTTTTTAAAGATAGAGATTTTTATGAAGATTATCACGAGAGGCTGAAATTGTTGAAATCTGTGGTATTGTAAGGGTTTTGAAATCGTCGTGTGGTAGCTTCTATTTAGATACTTAGAATAAAAACACAAGACGTAGTAAAAATATTCTAATAATTTTACTTACCGGAAGCACTTAATGAGGCATTATTAGTCCCCCACTAGCAAAGTTTGTTTTTTCTATTCCTGTGTTTGTTTGTCGACTGTCCGTTAGTGTGTCTGTCACACTTACCTTGTGGATTATGATTTATCTCTACCAGAGCCAATTTCAATCAGTCAGTCAGCCAAAAATGCACTTCAAAAATTTGTTGAATCAAGCTGTTCCTGTTTGCATTCAAATCTTTGTGCATTTTAGCCACTGAATGCATTAAGCAGAGACCCTTCCTTCCGCATAGACACATCTGGCTGATGTATAGAGATCAGGCGAATCTTTCTCATGCAGAGGTAGGCATTTCAAGAGATTTCACGCAAAGCTTACCAGGTTGCATGTTTTTACACTTCGCTTCCCCTCCATGCTGTGTTCTCTTTCACTGCATTGCCAAATGGTTGAAGCCTTTTCCCGCATTCAGTGTATTTTAGTACAGCCGCGGCGTTATGTCAAAATCTAATGGTGCCTAGTTTTCTGAAGGACGGGCGCACCAATGGCCTCTTTTACAAATAGGAAAGTGTCAGGTGGAAGTCTAAATGGGAAAAAGGGGGACTATTTTGGTAGTTGCGTTTGCAGGACGAGTAGTGACGTGTGGGGGAGTTGTAACAGGAGGAGTTTGTACAGGAAAACAGAAAATACGATTACCAACAAAACAGTATAGAGAAAGAGAGAGGTTGGGTACTTAGAATAACAGAGGCTTATGATCGGGTTATTATAAAAATTACACTCGTTCGTTTTCTTTTTCGATACAGAGTAGTTAAGGCGCAATTTATTTTCTGGAGCGTTTGATCATAATAAATTCAACTTACCGTCAAAAGGCTCTGAGAGTGGGCTATGCTCCTTTTCTGTCCAGAGCCTAACCTTAAAATGAAGTTTAACAGTGACTTGCAGATGGAAAGCCTTTGAGCGACATTGCCCTGGAGATCAACAGTGGTCTCAAGTGGACAGAGTTGTGTTTTGACCTTTGACCGCTAGATGAAAGCAGCGTTGAAACTTGTGATGGATCAAAATACAATATTATCGTTCCAGGTTCATCAGATTATATCTTCGTATTTTGTTCAGCTCCTGGTGTGGATATTACAGAACAGTAGGTGAGAAGGCAATCATCTTAGCGGTGAATATTTTCATAAACCTATTAGCTTTGATAAAATTATCTTTAATGAATCACTGTAATGTTATTGTTGGAGTGTGATGACATATCAAAGTACAGTTTTACGGGACTGGCCTGAGTTTTTTCTTATGAACGTTGAAAACGTTTGTAATACAAAGCTTGATAGCTGGACAGTCAAGAACGAAGGAAGTGGCGGTAACTAACTAAAAGTGAAAAGCAAGAAAGCAAAGTCTGCCTCCTAAAACACAGTATTCAGTATCCATTGATGGGGGAACTGGAGTTATCTCTAACTTATTTTAAGTCTGGGGTTCCCAAATTAAATGTCCTTTGATAGTATTGCGAATATTTTAATGTGAGAACTATGTTTTTTATGAGCGTGTGTGTGTGTGTTTATTAGTATCCTATAGATAATTTGTTATTTTGAAGGATACATATTATTCCATTGTTGCTTTTGTTATTGTTGAGCAAAAGGCCATTAAATGATATGCATTAACTTGGTGTACGAATTTGTGTTATTTTGATGATATTAGTTTATGCTCATTGAATAGACACTCACGGATCTCTAGAGATGCTGTTCAGTCGTGAACCATTTCCATGTAGAACATCGTGTAATTATTCAATGTCTGTGTTCTGCATCTGTTTGCGTTTCATAAACACTCGGTGATATGAAAGCACCAATTCTTAGGATGGAAATCCCACTGTAAATTGGTGCAGTATTTTTTTTATACTTAACTTTCCCATTCTCTTGAATTTTGGAGGTTTCAGATCCGTTGTTAGCCTTTCGTGCCGTGGGTGCTTTGAGTAAGAGACTGGCGTAGCTTACTTAAATAATTTTTGAAGAAAAGGCTTTTAATGAATTTATGAGTATTTATTTTGCGCTCTTTCCATAGTACTTGTATTACAAAATAACGTCAGTTGTTTACGTATGTTCTCCTTGTTTTTGTCTTTTGTCAATTTCATTAATAACAACACAAGGGATGATAGCTCTTTCTGTTTACAGGTGGTTAATCCCCATGTTATCATATCTCATTGAGACCTGTAAAAAGTAGTATGGCCCCTATTACTATAAACTTTGGTTCTTAGCCGAGTCGTGTATACGATGCAGACCGGGCCAAGGGTGCCTTTAGATGCCATGTTTTATCATGTTCCTTTGGCTGAATGTTTACTTATTTGGAATGCGTTGCTCTTTTGTAGTGCCTAGAGCAATTGTGGCGAGAGTAATGTAAACCGGTATAATTTCTCGTGGGAAATTTTTACTTCCTAGACCCCAGTATGAAGAGTCTCGAATATGTGTGCTTATATATTTTTTAATATATTTATGTACAATATTCGTATTTCAAGGTGTGTCTGTTCGCTGGAGTTTTTTCTGTTATATATATACTAGCTGACCAACCCAGCGCTGCCTGTGAAAACTCTGAATAACAACCAATAAACTCTCTCTCCCCTGTTAAGATAGTTGCTTCAATTACATTGCCCAGCATTTTTTACATTTTATATTTCACCCCTTCTCACCCCCCATTCCTGTCGGGGCTGAACATTTGACTTAAAGGGCAACAGGAGTTATTATCCATCTCAGCAACCTCAAAAACTATGGATTAGACACTAATATCTGTAATTTTTGACATTTTATTTTTCACCCCTTCTCACCCCCCTTCCTGTTGGGCTGAACTTGGACTTAAAGGGCATTGGGAGTGTCACCATTCATCTCTGCTACCTCAAAAACCATGGATTAGACACTAATGTCTGTCGTTTTCAGTTATTTTTACGTTTCCCCTTCCCACCCCCACCCCCTTTGGTAGCAATGATGTCTTACCCCACAGTATTCTTTTCTAGATAATAAGTCATATAGCATACCGAAATGAGGTATAATAAATTTGTAGAGTTTATTTAGTTGCTTAGTCTACAGGCAGAATCAGCCCTGTATGAAGGAAGCCCTTCCCATCCCCGCCCACTTTGGTGCCCTTTGGTGCTAGTGATGTTTTACCCCCATAGTATTGTCTTCCAGATAGTAAGTCACATGTACACCAAGTCTGGTTGAAATTGCTCAATGCCTTTCAAAGTTATGCTGGAATAAACACACACACAAACCTGCATCCATTTTACAAATATATATATATATATATATATATATATATATATATATATATATATATATATATATATATATATATATATATTTATATATATACATATATTATATATATATATATATATATATATATATATATATATATATATATATATATATATATATATATATATATGTATACATGTATACATGTACATTAAAATATGACATACTAATTTGATGAGGTTAGGTAAACTAGTAGGTATTCAAGAACGGAAACACTGCCCCCGCCCTTCCTTTATAGCAGGACGCGGCTGCTTATGTTAGGTTAGGGACAGTTAGAATATGTCAGTTAAGGTGCATTTTTTTAATGATGCTGATGCCAGGATTCAACAGCGCCTATCAGCTCGACGAGTTATAGATGTGACCAGGGGTATGTAATCTGCAGAGAGAAAATTCCTGAGTGGCACACATAAAAAAGATGTGACGTCGTTCTGTGTATTGTAAAACAATTGTCAAGAACAAAACTGATTATAAACTTCGATTATTACTTATTTTAGTGCCAGAACAAATTTCGGGTCAAGCCAAACAATAATGATAGACACCGAATGAAGACTTTCATTAAAAGTTTTATTCCTTTTTGTGGGGGGGGACTAAATCTGCGGTCTCGCTATATCTCTTGTATACTCTGTAAATAGATATTTTTCAAATTAAAATAGACAGAGAGAATTATTTAAAAATAAATGTAAGAAGGATATGACGGAAGATTACAATAAAATGGTTATTACTACCGCCTTTGGGAGGCTTTTAACATTCAGGAAAAATACAACATATAAAGAAGGCACTTGTGCAGCTCTGCTTCGTGAATTAATTTAAAAGATGATAATGACGTTGCAGCCATAGAGCGTCAATAACATGGAGCGGCGATCTCCCTGCCGAGCGTGTGACTTCGGGCGGCCATGATGAAAGGCCTCGGTCCAGCTCATAGTACTATACTTTATTACTATTATTATTTTTATATTTTTTACTATTAGTATCTTATTAACATTACTATTAATATTATTATTATTTCTGTTATTATTATTATTACTGTTACTATCATTATTATTATTATTACTCGACACAATTTCACAGAGAAAAATTACCTTACATAAAAGGTTGGCCTAAGCATTCCAACCATTGTGGTCAAGGCCTAAGCATCTGCTCTTGGAATTAAGCAATGTCTAGCATAAATGGTTCGTGTAAATTACAGGACTTTCTTTCCATACAGTCACTAAACACTCACACTTACTATGCGCTCACTGAATACTCAACACTCACAAAATACTCACTATACCCTAAACACTTGGTAAAGATTCACTAAACACTCACCTAATCATAAACTTTCACTAAGCACTCACTATACACTAAACATTCACTAAGTACTCACTATACAGTAAACATTCACTAAGCACTCAGTAAACCCTTAAATGCTCATTAAACCCCTAAACACTCATTAAACACTAAACAGTCACTGAACATTCACTTAACACTTACTCATTAAACATTCAGGATAAAAAAAAAAAAAAATTTCACGATCCCACTAAGCCCCTGTTCAGTTTGCGAGGTTACCAGACCTTTAAAGATGGCCGCAAGGCTCTGCCTCGCCGGCCTGGTGGAAAACCACCGGACTACGTAGTACTGGTATACAGTTAGGATCTCCAGATGTATATACCCTCTATGGTTGCAGCTGATGTTGATGACATTCTTCAGGAATAAACATTACCTGCGTAAGCAGCTCACAACTAATTAGATCGGCTCAGTCTTGTCTAAAAGTGAAAACATAAGTTTTTTCCCGGTTTTTATGTTTACTGTAATAAAAGAAATGTGAATATTTTATGTAAAATGTCACTTTCTGAGGGATTAAAAGGCATTATGGATAGTTATTTCAAATAGTTCCTCTCCATATATATATATATATATATATATATATATATATATATATATATATATATATATATATATATATATATATATATATATATATATATATGCGCTGTTGAATCCTGGCATAAACCAGATTATGAGTATACACCCTAACTAGTGTATTTTAATATTCCCTAACCTAACTGAGACTTTGTGTCCTACTGTAAAGGGAGAAAGATACTGTGCGTTCTTGAATACCTCCTTGTTTATTTTACTTAATCAAATTAGCACGTGTGTCATGTTCTAATGTACGAGAACGTGCGCCGTCTTCCTGTACCTACATTAATTTCGTTTGGTAAATAATTATTGCGTCTGTGGAAGTCATTTTTGTTTAGCAGTATTGCTATTAATAACCGACCATCTTTTGTACAGTTTCAGAACAAACGAAGGGTGACTTTACTGTTGTCGTCACAGTAGGCAGTAATCATGTTCACACTATTTTATTGTCATCCTTGTTGGTACCTTGCTGGTGGAAGTTTTTCTAATTTTACTACATATTGTTGTTGATAATGACAAAGAATTTATCGTTGGAGTAGGAGTATTTGCCGGAGCTGCAGTAGTAGTACTGTAGTATTAGCAGGTAATTTCGACAGAAAAGCGTACGTTATTCATAGGAGATAGGAAGCATGTGAAATTCCAGTGACTGCCATCTCAGTTATATTATTAATACGTGTTTGTGTGTGTGTGTATTATATATATATATATATATATATATATATATATATATATATATATATATATATATATATATATATATGTATATATATGTTTATAAAAATGAGAGGGAGGGAGAGAGGATCACTTGAAATGAATTTAAAATCATGCATAAGATTTATTTTTCAAAAACTGGTTAATGATGTCAAGCGTAATTGATTTTAGTAATAATTCAGAACTTCCATACTTGCATAATACTTGAAAAATTGAAGGAATATTTTCTCAATTTTCAATGTTTCATGTTGTTTGTAATTGAAATTTTAGGTTGAAAACTATGGAAATGTCAATAATATTGTATGGTATATGCATGGAACGGTCATTGAAGAGTGCATTGCTTTTGTTATTTCAGAATAGAGGATTTCCTTTAAAAAACATTGTTTTTTTCGGCTATTATTTATACAGTTCATGCTACAGTGTTTCTCCTTGATGGATGTATTTCAAAGATTTTGTTCAGAAATGTTTTCAATAAATCTTTTATAATGATTATCGCAGACTTAAGATTATCAGCTAAATAATATTTCAGATTTTACTAGATTATCTCAACAGTGAGATATCTAGTTCAGTGTGTCAAAAGTATTAATATTGTTATTATTGCTTGACGTATCACCCCCGTTTGACTAGACAACGTATTCGGCTGTTTCTAAATTCTATAGTCTTTGTCTGAGATAAATTTCACGACCCAGTGCTGAACTTTTATGTTGATAATAACAACATTGTCATACCTTTTTTTTATTTATTTATTTTACCTGTGTGTAGGAACATAATTACGAAACTGTATAGCCATTGTTCTGATTACTTTGCGTTGTGTATAACTCTGCCATTAATGAGCGTGGTTATTAAATGTTGAAGGGAAATTAATGAGGGACAATACTTTACAGTTAATTTGGTGTTAACAATAGTTTTAGACACCAATGAATTGAGATAGATATAATTTTTATGAAATTTCTACCAGCTTGGTATTCATTTGAGTGAAATTTATTTACAAAATCTGCTGAATAGTAATTGATTTTTCCCGGGAAAGAACACTATCTGTGACCAGACTGATAACTTAAATAAATTGATATATATCGCGATTCCAGACCAAAATGCTTGTCATTTCAAATAAACCAGAATATTTGTTTTGTTCTGCATCACTGGTACAGAGTGTGTATATCTTGTATCCAAGTTCTGGATTTAATTGGCCATATCCTGTACCGAAAGTTGACCTGCGAGCCTACCTTTGCATTGCCGTAGTAGACCAGCTTATTCATATCTGTATTCAGTGATGAACCCAGGGCACCAGAGTAGTTCTTGTAACGCAGCAGTAAACCAGAATATTTATGCCTTTACATCGCAGAAGTGGACACAAAATTAATGTTCGTCTGTTTGTAGTAAGAACCCGAATGTTCATATGCTATAGAATAATAATAATAATAATAATAATAATTATTATTATTATTATTATTATTATTATTATTATTATTATTATTATTATTATTATTATTATTATTTGTCAAGTTGCAATTCCAGTTTGAAAAGCAGAATGCTACAAGCCAAGGACCCCAGTGGGGAAAGTACAGAAGGAAATTGAGAAGTCAAGAATAAACTGTGGAAGAGAAATGGTAAGGGAAAATAAATAAGGTAAATTATAACAAATAAGGTTAATAACGAAGTAAAATAAATAGAAAAATGGCTAATAAACTTTAAAGGGAGATTAGTTTCAGCCTACACAATAAAAGAGTATTCGCACCAAGATCATTCCGCACTTTGGTCACAACAGAAATGAAACAAGAAAACAAAGTGGTATTGAACTTCACAAAAGAAGAACAAGACTCCGAATAACTGTATATCAAGTACTACTTGGCGGGTGGTACAGTCTAGGAAGATCTAAACGCAAAGGGTGATTAGAATTATGAAATGTCTTTTCCAGCATGGGCAATGAATTAATTGAACGATGGATTAATATGAAGATCAAGGATAAGAAATTGAATAGAACTCAGTCTTGACCCAACAATTCTAGGTGTAAGTCAGTCTGCCAAAGATCAAATATGGGAAAATATTTAAACATTTCCTAAGGATAGACAGGTCTCCTCAGATCTTGAAAGACTTTCTCTGTGAACCGATTTTTTGTGCAAATGAAGAATAGGTATTGACTGGAGATGTTCCCCAAAAGTGCATTTACAAGTAAGAATGACATCTAAAGTTTTGAATGATGCGCATGTTGTTGAAGAAGCACTGTAAATGAAAAGTTCTGGTAAAAGTCAATATTGTGTCACAGCTGAAATAGAATGTTATCTCGTATTGCAGTAGTAGACTTAAATGTTCATTTCTTGTAAGGCAGAAGCGAGCCAGGATGTTCATATATTGTACCTTAGTAATGTACCTGATTGTTCATAACTTGTGTCGCAATAGTTTACTAGAACGCTTGCGTCTTGTTGCCAGCTCCCTGATGGCCTTCCGAAACTAGATTAACGTCCGAATTTGACCTAAATCCGACAAATTATTCATCATTAAGGGAATGCGGCAATCATCGTCGCGCAGGCGAAAGCTCCTCCCCGATTCCATTATGTACCCGCAAACAGGTTTCTCGGGAATATAATTAGCTGTCTTCTCTTAACAGGAATCCTCAAGGTTTGATCCGCTTGGACTTCATCTGTCACTTTCCATCATTCCCGTCTCTTTCCGTCGAAATCTTGTGCTTTCGTGAATACAATCGCGGTCAGGAATGACAGATATTTTGCGACATTCGTCAGTGTCGGGTGAATTTATTCCCAAATCAGGTAGTGGTCGTTACCTTAAGTGCACTTAATAAATTAGGAGCGACATGTTAGATGCCGAGTGAATGTATGCTGAATGATTTGCGTCAGCGGAGTGAATGCCTTCCTAAATTTAGATGCTAATCAGTATCCAATCATTGAATAATCAGATATTCTGATTTGGATAATGCATAGTTTGCCTCGATAAAATAGATCATTATCGCTCACTTTAGGATGTTTTATGCTCTGATTTTCCTTCTCTGATGATAGCTACATACACTGTTCACACACACACACACACACACACACTTGGACTTAAAGGGCATCGGAAGTGTCACTATTCTTCTCAGGGACTTCAAAAACTACGGATTAGATAGTAATATCTATTGTTTCGGTTATTTTTACATGTCACCACCTTCCGACCCCCTTCTCACCCCCCTTTCGTATCAGGGCTGAACTTGAACTTGAAGGGCATCGAGAGTGTCAGTATTAATCTCAGAGACCTCGAAAACTATGGATTATACACTAATATCTGTCTTTTTCTGCAATTTTTACATTTCACCCCCTTCTCACACCCTCCCCCCCCCTTTGGTGCCAATAGTGTCTTATCACCACAGTGTTCTTTCCGAGATGGTAAGTCATGTGACTGCCAAGTTTGGTTGAAATTGCTCAATGCGTTTCAGAGTGTATGTGGAACATACACACACACACACACACACATACATACATACATACATACATACATACATACATACATACATACATCCATCCATTTTTATATATATAGAAGATATATATTATGAGTTTAAATATATTACATATTTAGGAGTGTTAAAAGTTAGGCGGTAAATTCGCTCCTGGTTATGCATATTTAGTTGCCAGGACACTTATAAGCAAGAGGCGCAGAACAATAACCTGAGATAATATCGCCTGTCACTTGGAATTGAAAGAGGAGAATTTACCCATAAAAGAAAGTAGGAAACTTAGCCAGTTTGTTCCCTCATAACAGCAAAGTGGTTAGGGGAAGCTAAGCAAAGGGTGACTCCTCCCCACCCCACCCCCCTCCCCACCCACCAACTCTGTTTCCTACATCACTAACAACCTTATCCCTTTCCTTGCTCTTCTGCACCCTAACCACTCCCCGTTCTGGAAAAAGGCGATAACTTTCATATAACTTAGTACATTTTTTGTTATACTTTTTTTCATGCGCGCACGTTCTTGATTTATGGAGAAGCTTCGATCTAGCAATCACTTTACGTTAGGGTAGGTGAGCGAGAGCTGCTGGATTCGTTTGATAATTAACCTATGACCGTAATTAATTAAGATGTATTTTACACTTCAGTTAACAAGGGAAGAAGGACTCGTAAAACGTAATGATTCTCTCTCTCTCTCTCTCTCTCTCTCTCTCTCTCTCTCTCTCTCTCTCTCTCGATAGCATGCAAGAGATATTGAAAGGAAACTGCCTTCAAGTCCAAGAAGTGCGAGAATAGTATGCAAGATAGACTTGAATGGTGCAGTGCTTGTATTGCAGCTCACCATGCTTCAGGAAAGCCTTCTGCTTAGGCGCATGAATCAGCTGTTATTGTGGAAGTTTTCTGCATGGGGTTCATCCATGGTTCAACCTTTAAAGTCTGAATATGATAGCGACTTTCGTGTTGTTTTTCCCGAAGCCACGCCTATTAGGAGTTATTTTATATGTATTGTCATTTTTATATTGCAAATATACAAAGAAACCCAAGGAAAGCTTTTGTTTTCATAATAAAGAAGCTAAGTGCTACTTCTACTTGTGCAGTAAATATAAGAAGGATGTTGTTGTAGCCTGTGTTTATTCCGTCGCTGAAGACCTTGAGCTGTAAAACGAAAGCCGAAGAACATAATGCATAGTGAAAGGCGACATTTGCTGTGGCGGTCGGGTGAACTGATATTGTCAGACCATGAAATTTCTGTGAGAGTCTTAGCAATGAATTTGGCGATGAAAAGGAGCTGCTTTCCTATTCACTTGTGACGCGAATCTGCTCTTTCGCATATTTGTAATAGTCTGGGCCTTTTGCATTTCTCAGAATGTCATATTGGAGTACAGGTTTTACCATGGTGGGATTGTTGTTAGTATTTAGATACAAGTAGTTTGTCATCTCAATAACCTTTCCAGTTTTGTAATAAACCTGTAATTATCATTCACTTTTATATCTAAGATAGTCCTCACAACTCTCTTTAACAATTCAGTTTTAACGTAAGATTTAGACCTGGCCTCATTTTATTACCAAGAAGTTGAGTTGGATGAAGCTTTTAAAGACCTCAACGAAATTTTGCCTGAGAGCGACATGGTTCAGATTTCATGTTACTGAGTAGATCCATTGGGTGATGAAATCAGTCTTGTGTTGTGACCATTTTTCAAACCAGTAGAGGACAGTCAGGTCAAAAGTAGAATTTCTAACGAAAATTTATGACAGAGCTAAGATTTTGCTTTCTGTGATACAAAAAACTGAACATGGTTCTTTTAAAACACCTTTGAATGATCAAGCTAACACCCCGTTTCAGGTAGTAGAAGTAGTGTGAAAAATTTGAATCGTGTACGTTTTAATAAAGAGGTTGCAACAGCATGTCGAAACAGGAACGTGAATAATTTTTTGGTTAAATGGTTATCGGATTAAATTTTAGGTATTCTCTATCTCTTGATATTTTAATGTCCTGTTGTCCGGTTTTTATCCGTTTCTCTGTTAAATTTCCTACTTGTTAACATTCATTATTGTAAAACAATTCCAAGAATATGTACCAGCATTTTCATTTCACGTAAAGGGGGTTAGTTGAACTACCACATTCTTCATTTAATGATATATGGTGGTTTATGATTTCTCTAGAGCTGTTTCTTGTTCTTTATCCGAGGGAAAATTTGTTCGTAAAGAGTAACACAAACATTCACTTCTCGAAGCAAACATGATGAATGAAAATAGTTTTCAAGGTTCAGTAGTGTTTTTATTAACGAATTCTAATGTTTGCAGGCGAGAAAGAAATAAAAAAGACTTTGGCCCCGATTTTACAGCCGACAGTCTGCCAAAATTAGAAGGTGACGTGAAAGGAGGAGATCTCCAATAATTCTCGAGGTTTATTGCTCTTAAATTACGTCAATACGAGTCTCTTGGCTTTTGGTCAGAAAGCAGAGAGAGCGGCTGGATTGTATGCTCCGGCAGAATTGCTGGTGAATCCACGCGTCCTTCTGAAAATTATGGAACAGATTAGAATTATGGACTGCTTGATTTAAACCATGAAAGAATAATCCAGATATTGCAGATCATTGTACCTTGCTAACTTTTCTCACTAAAATCTCTAATAAATCTGCCAAGGCAAGAATTTTCTTCTCCCTGCTTCATAATTAAACAAAATCAAAGTCATGGCAAAGAAAACTTTTATTCTTTAGTAAGAATAGAAACCTAGAATTTTACTTTGTTTTACATAGATTTTAGTGTTTTACTAGATATATTTGATTGATCTTTGCTGCATTACGCTTTAGGTAAATTTATAGTAAAATTCCGGATTGCTTCAGTTTAATGTGTATTAAAACATTTTTAATGCAGTTATTCAAACTGAACGAAAATATGGGATAGATTGTTCAGTATTATTTGATATTTTCAAATCCCTACGTGCAATTTTGTACCAAGACGGTATCCTGCATATCAAGAAAATAAACAAGAACGCGAGTGCATCCTAAATGTATCCTTACTTTACAGATATGTACCTCAACGTTTGTATAATAATTGAATAAGCATAACAGCTAGATACTGCCTGGCATCTTGATAATGTAACCTTTGCTGCGTGTGATCCGCTGCTTCTTGCACCAGTTATTTTTGCATAAGAAAACTGTTTGTTATTATAGCCTTATTGTTTTGTAGTGTATTGTTCAATGTTGGGACATGTAAGGACACAGGATGATTTATTGCGACATATTCGACAGTTATGTCAAGTAATTTCTAACCAGTAGGACCCTGCCCTTTAGCAGTCTTCATTTTCTGGCATCATCTTAAGGCAAAATACCTTGCAGTTAGAAAAGAAATCTGCTTGTTGTACTGGACGATTGTTCACGTTATATCTTTTGCCAGAAAAACGAAAAAGCGTGGATAGCGTTATCTCATTCTGGAATTCGGGATGAGGGCTCGATTCCTCCTCGAACTTCAGAATTTCTTCATTTGGTTCTTCCTTTGGATCATAGGCTTTGAATGACAAGCGTATCCAAAAAGTGTGAAGAAATTGAGGAGTTATAAGGACATTGTGGCTATTATAATTATATTTAATCATGTGTTTAGGTATAGCTGAGGAACCCTTTGATTCGTGAATTTGTATTTTTTTTTAAACATAACCAGATGTGCATATTTGCTTTAAAATTTTGTAAACCAACCATCCTGCTTGTCTTTCGGATTTTCACGACTATTGTATTTTGAGAATACGCACATATATAATTTGGTGTGCGAATGTATAATTTTTACTTTTCATTACCTCTCAAGTTCGTAAGTTGTTCAGCCATAAAGGAAAGGAGACGATGTGTTATATTCACATTAAGATATAGATATTGGAGTAAGATTTCGATCTATTTCAGATTAGGGTACAAATGATGTGCAGTATTGTGATAATTTTGTTTATGTTAAATTTTAAGTGCTGGAACTGTGTTTTGATCTTTAGCATTGAGGTAAAGATAATGGGTTACGTTTTCTGTTTTTAGGCGCAAGTTAAAATTTGGGTATTGATGTCATATAACGTGAGATTTTGATCTCATATATCCAGAATAAGATGTAGACAATGGCGCAGGATTTGTTGTTAGAGCAGATGCCGACCGTAGTCCCTCCCCTCGTGGAAGGTTGCTGAGGCAGTGCTCGTCTTGCCTGGTCGCTGGGTCCCATGTGGTTTTACCTGGATTTGGTTTCCTGAGCGTAATCTTACCGACATCGTCGTAATTTGAAGGTCTTGTTTGTCTGTTTGCTCTCGTTCCCGTGGGTTTGTTGTTCTTAGTTTCCTTGTGCCGCAGGGCACGTGAGAGAAATCCTAAATGAACCTCGATGCATTTTCTGTATTTTCACCGAGAAGTAAATTTTGGAGTGCATGATGAAGTCAGTAATTCAGAAAATTAGTAAGTCACATTTTTAATAGACGTAACATTACCATCGGTCTCGGCGTAAAATTTTAACTTGATTATTCATACTGAGACGTTTGGGTGTTACATAAGTCACAGAGCGGTTTTTTTTTTTTTTTTTATTCCCGCTATTATAATTTTCATAAGTAGTCATTATTGTTTGTTGGGATCGCGATAGACGTTTCTGTCTTGTCAACTGCCTAGTAATGTCAGAGAGTTGTCATTTTCGTTTAAATGTGTCTTTATGGGGGAAGGATTTGGAATTTTTCCTTTTCATATTCATTTAGAATTAAACTTCCTGCTGTCATATTCTAATTGATGCTTTACCTCTCTACCAGTGAAACTTTATTTTTGTTCATTTGGCTTCTCTTGACTTTCACTTTATGTGTTAACGAGATTTTCCTAGTGTACTTGCAAGTGTCTTTTCTGGAAAAGATTATTTTATGTGGATATATATGGCCAATGACCTTTTGATGTGGCGCCAATGTGTTGACAATTACCCAACTATTCTTAAGAATTTGTTAGGTGAGTCCCGTACTGTATTCTTCCAGTATATATAATTCAGACATGAGTTATTATTGACGCGAAATTGCCCGTCATGCAAGTCTTCAAGCTATGCATAAAAAATCAGTGAATAAATGTTTGGTCGACAATATTAAGCTTTTTCTTAGCAGCTTTCTTATTTTCAGCAATGTTGCCTCCGTCATATCACTGCAGTCACCACTTCGTTTGGATTAAATACGGACAGAAAAAAGCGTATAGTGTGCGCGCGAGAGTTATTATCTGGGAAGAAGAACTTTAAATGCATCCTTTTCGTACTGTCGGGGGAGGGGGAACGTTAACACCTGCATCCTTCCTCACCTGGAACGAGGCGCATCATCGCCATGCAGCTCTTTGCAACAAACTCCATTACGTCGTTGAAGTCACGGTGATTTACGGGAGCTAAGACCTCTCCCTTCGTATACGACGCCATCAATTGCAGATGGCTTTGCCATCATCTCTCTCTCTCTCTCTCTCTCTCTCTCTCTCTCTCTCTCTCTCTCTCTCTCTCTCAAAACACACACACACACTATGGCTTTGCCATGACATCTCTCTCTCTCTCTCTCTCTCTCTCTCTCTCTCTCTCTCTCTCTCTCTCTCTCACACACTTATTCGTGGTTTTTTGGGTTCCTTTGCTTAAGGTTTCTTTATTTATTTCTCTCTCTCTCTCTCTCTCTCTCTCTCTCTCTCTCTCTCTCTCTCTCTCTCTCTCTCTCTCTCTCTCTCTGGTCTTGTAGCCTGGTGGTAGCGTGTACCTCACAGCTGGACGACCTGTGTCCGAATCTTGGACCTGGCGGGCCAGTACATAATTGTTAGTCGACTTTTGTGGGTCTCAGCTATTGTTGAAAGAGAGGAAGAGAGAAGGAAAAAAAAACCACTTGACGTGAAAATAAATGCCATCAGAACGGGAGGGCCGTGATGTAATCCCTGTCCTCACTCATAAAATATCCTCTTGTTCGTGCTGGAATACTGGAATCTCTCTCTCTCTCTCTCTCTCTCTCTCTCTCTCAAATTCGTGTTTTTTTGTTGTATTCCTGTCCTCGAATTCTTCATTGTTTATTTTCCTCTGTCTCTCTCCCTCTCCCTCTCCATCTGAGTTTCCATTGGAAGATAATGAGTTACTCAGGTGGAATTATTAAGTATTTTTTATTCATTTCCTCTTGGTATCGTTTCATGATTGACTGACAGTCGTCAGTTGGTGACTTTGTCCCAAGTTCACTTTGTTCTGAATCTGCACGATATCCAAGTTATCTGAAAAAGAATTGAAAACGTGTCCGGTTTTTCTTTCGCAATTAATGTATTTTGTGTAAAGATAGATTAAAATGAAAAGAAAACTCAGGGGATCAGTTTTCCCATGCCTGCGTGAGTGGAAAATGCGGTAATGCATCCATGCATGATATCGTGCATTAATTGCTAAGGCAGCTCCCTGCGAAATCTCATTATTCCATTGATATTCATTACCATAATGCAGAAAGTCTGTGCGATGCTGTAGAAGAGCGTTTGCTGTGCTAATCCGGATATTTTCTTATGTATTTATTTCTTTCATATATTTCTTCTTGTTAAATTATAAGCGATTCTTTATCGTACTCAGAATCTTCTCGTTCTTGGTCGGGTGGGGAACCAGGTTATCGGCAAATGGTTTACTGTACACACACACACACATACATATATATATATATATAATATATATATACTGTATATTTATATATATATACTCATGCACATAGGCACATTATGTAATGCACACATAGACACATTATGTGATACGATCGTATTACATAATGTGTATATGTGGATATAACTAAGTAAATATCTAAATCAAAGCAAGGGTGAAAGACAGAGTCAAAGACTGATGGTATCGAATCTTGAAAACCAGTGATTTAAGAAACAAGTCATTCGGTTAAAGATAAAGTATCCATTAATTTGTGTTTTGTGAACAAAATTCTCCTATTACTAAAAATAAAATACGATGCAATCCATATTTTTCGAGTGGTAACCTTACTAGATTCAACTGAATGTCTAAATAAAATTTAGTACAAATTTAATAAACGTCATATTCAATTCTCTACATGTAGTATGTCAGCACTTGTTTCCAATAACTGAATGATCAAATAATAATAATGGTAAGGACTTGGATGAACTAGATCACAAATAAAATTTGGTTTACGGGAATGACATATCGCTTTTTGTGGGTCATCTATATATGTATATATATATATATATATATATATATATATATATATATATATATATATATATATATATATATATATATATATATATATATATATATATATATATATATACACATATATATATATATATATATATATATATATATATATATATATATATATATATAATATACACACACACATGCACAATATATGCACAGAGGAAGAGATTGTGAGGAAAGAGAAAGTGTTGACGACATTCTTACCAGTGGCATATTGGGCCTCTGTTCAAACTAAGCAGTGAATTCTGTAAAGTTCATCGAGTGTAGGAGTTCCCAGCTTTCGCAGACATAGGCACGTGTGGGTTGGCACCCGCATCCCTAAACAGAAAGAAGAAGGTTTAATGGGGTCATAGGACAGAGGGAGAGAGAGAAGGACGCAGACACAAATTACATGTTAGGCAGAGTAGTGTCAGGCCGTAAAGAATGAAATACTTACTAAACCTCTTGAAAACGTTTCACCAACTTTGTCGTAATATCCTCAGTCACCTTCAGTTGAGAGTGACGTTGACGATTCTCAGTTCCCTGCCGTGACGGCGCGATGCTCGGAATCTTGCAGCCAGAATTTCCCTCTTAAGAACACCTCACCCTGAACGATATATTTTGGGACAAGTGCAGTCGCTGCAAACCGGCGACTTTAGATCGCCGTTGTAGTCATTGTTACGGCCGACTGCGGACGAATTAGAATGAAAACGACCGTCCTGACGCCGGTTTGGAACGTAACTTAGGCTCGTTACTGCAGGTAACGCCCGCGTAATTACTCAGGGGAATAGAGCTGCAATATCAAAAGTGCGTTTATTTTCCATACTGATTGTGATTGCATTCGGGTTTTAGACATTTCCTCGTTTGTATTTGATATGTTCCATAATGTCCCAAAATATTAGCTTCGCATGCTATGTCCGGTAAGGATATCATTGCTTCTTTAAAACTACCAAGTTTATAAACTAACAGTGTTTAACCTTGAAACGACAACGAGGTATCTGTGACTGTCATTTCTTAAGGTTCATAATATTTCTTATTAGATGCAGTGAGACAGACAAACATAATATGGCATATTCATCAAAAGATGAGGTAGGGGGGGGGGCGAGAGAACATGACGTGTTATTAAAGGATAAACGACCGTTTGATATGATTTGATGACCCTTCCTGTGTCACGTCGTGAAAGGTCAGCCGTTTCCCGTGGGATATTGGGGTGGGGAGGGGTGGGGGATGAGACCTGGGAAAGCCTGGGAATAAAGACTGACGAGCTATCCCTTTATTTTTTTTCCAGGGCGCCTTTTTTTCCATTTTGTTTCTCCCTGTCACAAGGGAGACAGTGGCTATATTGGTTCGACTTTCTTTTTTTTTTTTTGTCTTTTCCATTTTTTGTATCTTATTCCCCTTCATCCAAAAAGGACGGGGATATCAAAAATATGTGTTGTTTTTATCGCCATTCCCTTTCCCGGCATTCATGATAATCACTTAAAAAAAAAAAACACTCGAAATAAGACTGATTTATTGTTGGCACTTCTTGACAGATGTATAGCGATTTATCGGTATCGCTGCTTAATTAGGCAAGAGATGGATTTTGCCCAATTGGTTTTTCTGTTTATGGCCACGTTTAATTCATGTAAGCGGAATCACCGCATTATTAGTTTATGGCTATGGGTATTTCCCATGAACAGATTGACGTTCACGGCGAATAGCCTTTTTCATTCCGATTCTCGTCATTCTTGTATTCATGTTTTAGGTGAAATCTCTCTCTCTCTCTCTCTCTCTCTCTCTCTCTCTCTCTCTCTCTCTCTCTCTCTCTCTGTATGTATATATATGTGTGTGTGTCTGTATGTAGTTATTTATTTGTATGCATGTATGAATGTATGCATATGTTTGTGTATGTGTAATTGCGCGCCCGTTTACGGTGGTAAGAGGTGCACTGCTAGTCTTCCGATCAGTGACGTTTGTTTTGTCAATACTTGGATGGAATACCTCAAAGAAAGAGAAGGCGCTGTCAGCACACAACCCTACTTAACATCCATTGGAGAGGCCGTGAGGCTAGCAGCCGCATCTCGATATGTGAATGTTTAGAAACGGAAGGGTAAAACATTCTGGGGCTACCGTTCCCAAAGAGGAAGGTGTACAGTTGAAAAAATATACATAAATACACATACATATCACTGTGTGAGTATATGAATGGATATGGTTATACATAAATGATTACTAACCTGCCTCATCTGCGAAAGTCCCAACATGCTTGACATCCTGAAAAATAGGATTTTTTTTTCAATGATCTAGCAATGAATGGAATTCGTGGTAATTAAATTACTTTGGTGGGTATCAATCCTTCTCTTTTAGGGTACGAAGCGGAGCTGAGTGTCACCACCCTCGGTAGCCGCTCCCTCCAAAAGGAAAAAGCCTTGCCACATACATACATACATGCATACATACATACATACATATATATATATATATATATATATATATATATATATATATATATATATATATATATATATATATATATATACATATATATATATATAAACCTCACGCTCACAATAAGTCCACATGAAGGACAGTTTCAAGAGGAACAGTAAGGTTTATTTAAGCCCAGTTGTTTCGTCCTCCACCGGACCTAGACGAGGACAATTTATTAGCAGTAAGTTTCCAAAGTACGAACGAAAGGTTGCGTTAGTTAAAAGGAATTCAATAAAACATATAATAATTCAATAAAACTAGTTAAAAAGTGGTTCAACTATAGGAATTGTCCAAGGACACGCTATCAAACAACACTCAGCGGCTGCGGATACAACAAAACTGTGAAAGAATATATGCACGAATGAAAATAACGTAAGTAAACGATATAGTCAGGAAACACACAGGCACCTACGAAAGCAGACTTACATTAATAAAATGAAGAGACTGTTCTGATTTGTTTAGGGTTACTTTACGTAGTTTTTTTACATAGGTTCTTTAGCGTGACTAATATCATCCTTTACAGAATAACCACACAGTAGCGTGTTGATGGTAATATCTAACAAAGATTCTGACTTCGTATATGTAAACCCATATTATTGTCATATTTACCAATTTCGCTTGAAGTTTATATATTTCATCTGAAGCTCGGAGAGAAAAAAGGTACGGTGTAATCAGTGAGCAAATGATTCAAAAACGTTAATAATTGGTTATTGTTGCTATCTGTTATGAGACTAATCACTGTCCAACCGTACCTCAAGCAAGGTGATTATTTATTCGGATTTGCTCTATACATAGGCCTTTTAGTTCATCATGCATTACTCGAAACTGAAAAAACAAAAGGAAACGAAAGTAACGGGTAAAAAACGCTAGGTTATCCGCAGAAATTGGGGATGACGAGTAATTCTTCTTGTAAAATTACGACCCTTTAATAAACTAGAAGTAACCCTGTCATTAGTTATGACACACACACATATATGAGTTGCGTTCTGCTATTGTTTCACAGGTCTTGAATCCTTTAAAATCAACATTTTCAGTTAAAAGTATCTTGTAGTATTTCTTTCTGGGTATGTTGAAAATTTTTGAAGTGATAAAATCAGTAAATTCTAACTTACTGAAATAAAAATAACTAGTTTGAAATTTTACACACACACATATACTGTGTGTATATATATATATATATATATATATATATATATATATATATATATATATATATATATATATATATATATATATATATATATATATGTGTGTGTGTGTGTGTGTGTGTGTGTGTGTGTGTGTAAAATTTCAAGCTAGTTTATTTTTATTGTAGTAGGTTAGAATTTACTGATTTTATCACTTTTCTTTAAAAATTTTCAACATACTGAGAAAGGCCAGTACAAAATACTTTTAACTGAAAATGTTGTTTGTAAAGGATTCAAGACCTGTGAACAGTAGTAGAACGCAACTCCTCTATCCATATCATACATCATCATCATCATCATCTCAAGAATTAATCGCGTTTATGTTCTTCTCTTGGAGGTGTGTCAGCGCCGAGAAGATTTTTGTGAAAGGTGGCGTCTTCGTTGTCATTAACCCTAATCCCCCCATAATGCCTTACCAAGTTTTAAACTCCTTGGAGGCCGCCCGTAGAACTACTTGTTAAAATATAGCTCCCAGTGGAAATACAGTTTACTCTTGTTTTGCTCTTTTATGGATCTTTATTTCACACATTTTATAAACACGCACATATGCACACATGTATCTGTATGCATGTTGCGTGCATGTGTACACATGCGTCCAACCTTATATGTCATAGAGGCCAGTCAGTACTCGCAATATAGTGGCTCAAAAGATTTATTTATAGAAAAAGTGCCCTTCAGGGGCCTATAGTGAAGATTTTCTGTTCTTCTTGGGGAAATTAATTGACATTTTTGAGATGTGTACTCTTATTTTTCCGTTTTAATGTCAGCTCTAAAACCCCCTTAATGATTTTTCCCCTCATTGAAAGGAGCGCCATAAGATATTGGTAACCAATATTGGTTCTGGGGGGATTCAAGAAAAATAATAAAAAGAAAGGCGACCGAAAATTCTGAAATACGGAGGTGTAATTCTTGCATTGTTCTTTTATCCGAAGACTTTGTTGGATGCCTTCGTGTTATTCGACTGGTGAAAAGCGTTCACATATTTTTTTCGTCGCAGTTCTGAAATATTTCCGTATTTCGTTTTGTCACTGGCATGCTCTCGCCAGCGCATTGTGCCCTGTATTCAAGACTAAAAATGTTTTGAATGTTGTGCGGCAATTTTTTAAGTTTTATTTTCTCCTTTTTTTTGTATATGGTTGGGAGACACCCTTCTCCCTTGCTCCGTTTTTTCTTTTGTAGCCGAATATGTCTTGGTGCTTTTGTACGCTGTTTGTTCTTTTATGTTTGGATTGATACATAGTTCGTAGTTTGAGGTTCACATGTGCCTTGGTTTAAAAGTTGAAAGTATTTTTATTTAAGGGCTTCCACTGATGTAATTCTACAGTATAACAAAAAAAAATGCACGGACGTAAAAGTCGATGTTGGAACTCTGTTATTTATCTGCTCATTATTGTAAGTTATTTTTGGACTGTTTACTATAATTAGTCGTTGAATAGAGGTAGAGAGAGCAAGCTTTTGATAAGTATCAGTCACTGCATATGAGACCTGCCTCAACGAAATTAACCGAAAATCGTCACACTATTCTTAAGATATCCGAGATTAATTTATCTCGGAATATGAGATGAGATGCAAATCCGAACCGTGCTATTCACAGAAATGAATTTGCCTTTGTGTCTCCGCTTCATTAGTTAGGGAAACAGCAGTGAGATTCCGGATCACAGGAGTGGTAATGTTTGTGGGATGCCATTTATACCCCGGAACGTTTAGGAGGTCCTTTTAGTGATGCCGAACAATGCGGAGAGGGAATACACTCGGTTTAACATTTTTCAAATGACTTATTAGCTTTATGGGGAATGTGTATTTCGTTGCATGAGATTTGCTTGCTTTCGAGTTGTCACTTTTCATATCTGTTTGTTAAAGAGTCTTCGTTTGTTTCTTGTCAACGGCTCTTGCATGGGTTGACAAGTCTAATGGGCGCTAATGACCAGCAGAGGCAAGAAACACATCATTACTTTGTTGCGCAATGTTGTAGAGACCGAACGTATACACATATGGGGAGGACCCAAGCACCCCCTTTTTACCCACGTTAGGTCCTGGGGAATCCAGTGAAGTGGCTGCTCATGACTGAAAAAGGCAACCTATCTCCCCCTCCTCCCCGTAGCTCCCATCCCTAGCTCACAAAGATAGCTAACTCGTGATGTCATGAAAAATCTGTCATTTCTTAACACTTCTTCCTTCCTGCCATCCCAGCATTTAATTGTCCTTCCTCTCAACATCTCAGAGTTCCCAGAAAGAGTGACATATACGTGCGGCCTTTATCAGTATACCTTTTCATAGTCAGTCAGTGTTCAACAATTAAATTATTTGCAAATGTCCATGGTACAATCTAATATTTTTGGGAAATAAAGTGGAAAGTTAAGTTCAAACCTATCCTGTTTCGCAAGAAATAACATTAGGAGCTTAGTTTCGCGAGGACAAGAAAGCAAGTTTTATGTAACAGCCTTGAAATATTTTAAGAGACTCCTCAAACACAGAATGATCTCGGGACTTTCTTATGGGGAATGATGTAGAATTCCATAGTTAAGACACTTATATTTTTTGGAACAGAGTGATGGAAATGACTCAATATAGAACTAGTTTCTACAACTATCTCTCTTTTTTATATTTCTCGTCTTACTTTCACCTAGCGGAAAGAAGTGATGAATGTTATATTAGACAGAAAAAAGGATATTCTGCCACGGGCAATTGTTCATTACCAAAACAGAGAGCATTTATGAAAGAACAAAAGAATCCTGTTAATACTGAACAGCCCCTGTTGGTGGGCTGCCCAAGGTTTCTTTTCTTTTCTTTTTTTTCGTATTAAATGAAAGTTCCCTCCTCCTTTGGCATAAACACCTTTCAAGTCATCCGTCGTCACTTCACACGACGGTTAGCAGACCATCAAACAGTTGCTTCTTCCTGTAACAGAGCGTACATCCCTTTTTACCCCTGTTCCTCAGCCTTGCTAGACCCTGAAATGTTTATTAATTTGGTTCTCTCTCTCTCTCTCTCTCTCTCTCTCTCTCTCTCTCTCTCACATACTGAAATGTTTGTTAATTACTGAAATGTTTGTTCTTCTCTCTCTCTCTCTCTCTCTCTCTCTCTCTCTCTCTCTCTCTCTCTCTCTCTCTCTCTCTGGTTGCTTAATCGGCGAGTCGGATTTTGGCTGTTACCTGAATGCTGTGGGTTGCTAATGAAGTGAAAGGAGGGAGCAAGGAAAAATAACAGACTTAGATCTTAAAAACCACTGAGGCTAGAGGGCTGCAAATTGGTATGTTGATTATCCACCCTCCAGTCATCAAACATACCAGATTTCAGCCCTCTAGCCTCGGTAGTTTTTAAGATCTGAGGGCGGACAGAAAAAGTGCTGACGGACTGACAAATCCGGCACAATAGCTTCCTTTTACAGAAAACTAAAATCAGACTTTTGTGATCTGTACCCCTTTAAAACGTATACCATTGATTTATTGATTTTTTCCACATATTTCCAGTTGGCACTAACATTTCATATGTTCCTTCTGCTATCTTAAACTTTAATGAAAGAGAGAGAGGAAAAAAACAGAGCTGTAGACGATGTCGATACCTTTTGGCGTACAACGACATGAAGTCCGCTGCCTAAGGAGGCTTTGAAAAACATCAAGGATAAGCCAACTTCGCTGCAACTTTTGTCAGCCAGAACCTAGATGAATATAGCAAAGCCCCGCAGTCTGCCATGAAGCCCACATGTGACAGCGTTGCCAGCAGTCGTTCCACGGCTGTTTGTTTGTTCGGTGATTTGGATGGCTTGCTGTTTGCTTTTCTTGGCTGTTTTTCCTACAGCGAACGGTGAAAATAATTGTGTTTATATATTCCGGTGACGTAGTCAAATCATAAATTCTAAAATCCCAATAACTTTTCGTCTGGAATTAAAATGTTGACATGCATATAAAACAAACGGTGGAACGTATTGGCCGTGGGTGATAAATTGTAGTAAATTGATTCCGATAGCCGTAAATGGTAGAAGTCTAGTTAGTTTTGATTTACAGCTGCATAAAACGGGTGGATAGAGTCCTGTTATATGGTTGTAAATATTTTATGACGTGATGCGACATTTTGCTTTTGTGGATGTTAGGTGTAGGGGTGCTTGTGGCCCCCTTCATCGCATTATGCATCTCTTAACTTTGGAAGTTAGACGAGTCGTCAAAGTATATAATATAATAAGATGATATAGAACCTTCGTCGTAGTTTTGATCCGGATGTTTCAAGACAGGGGTGTCATGTAGAATGACCTTTTAGTGCGCAGAAATCAACAGCATAATCGAGATATGGCATGCTTCTTATTTCTTTAAAGTTCTTCATTGGACGGGTCGGTATTGTTCTCGACTAGCATTCTGCTGGGCCTGCGTTCGATTCTCCGACCGGCCAATGAAGAATTAGAGGAATTTATTTCTGGTGATAGAAATTCATTTCTCGATATAACGTGGTTTGGATTCCACAATAAGCTGTAGGTCCCGTTGCAAGGCAACCAATTGGTTCTTAGCCACGTAAAATAAATCTAATCCTTCGGGCCAACCCTAGGAGAGCTGTTAATCAGCTCAGTGGTCTGGTTAAATTTAGATATACTTAACTTTTTCGTATTTCTTTAGATAGATACTTTGGGTGGAAAGAAGAGTTATAAGAAAGTACATCGACTTGATTAAGTTTAGACATTTTTTCTTCGTAAATGTAATGATTTGCGCTGCTGCTGTGATTCAATTAACATGTTCTTTGCGCCAGTGTCCCTGGTTTGTTGTACTGCCAGATAATTTACAATCAGTCAGTCTTGACTCTTTCTCTCGGTGATGAATGGTCTAATAATAGCAGGAATTGCTCAAAACAAACATGTGTTGTCGTGTCCAGTTGTGGCGCTAAATCGTTTAAATAACATTGCTTTTACTTTTAACACGTCAGCGTCAAGAAACAGAATTACCCCATTTTTTAGTTATTTTCGACAGGATGTCGTTTGTTGATGAACACATTTGGTCGTGTTGATAGTTAATAAAGGAAAAAAGAATCAGAGAGCTGTATATGGCCATAGTAACGTGAAACTTGTTCAAAGCAAGTACTTTCACTTGGTTAAAATATAGTTCACAGTATCCGAAAGCTTTGAGCACTTTTTCTGTAGTAGAAGTGGCCTTTGCTTTGTAAATAATTTGTTTTACCTGCAGTTTTTAGGTATTAATTTTACATATTCCACATGCTAATATGAAGATATACTTAAGGTCATAATATAAACAACTGATATGTCTCGACTGTGACATTAGATAAGTTACTTTGATGTTGGAATTGTTGTTCTAGAGACTGGAAAACACATTATTAGGACTTTCGTAGGATGCTTGCTAGAAGTTACAAGTTTGCAAAGTAATCAAGAGAACAAGTTAAATCTGTGATTACACGTTACACTTGGCCTTCCTTGGAAACAGACAGACTTTCTTTTGTAATTTTAAGAGCTATATCCAGTAGGCTACCCATGACGCAAAGCCACATTTAAATTTAAGCTGCTGAAATTATTTGAACATGGCTATTGAATAACTATTTCGAACGTGGTTTTGGAGCTTATAAGCATCATGGAGCATCCCAGTTTAGATAATGTACTTGTGTCCTGAAAGCAGCTCGGTTTCATATGACTGCTGCAGAATGCTCCATGGCTTTTGCAACTTTAAATTGAACACTGCTCCAATCGGATGACGTCTAGTGTGGTAGTGCTTTTATACATATCCTGAAGTTGAAAATTAGAGCTCTACACAGAAATCGCAAGCGAGTAAATGGTACATTTAGGTGCAAAGTAGTGGGATAAGAAGATGAGTCGTGAGTGGGGCTTGGAATGGTTAATGTTTTCAAATGAACCTGTGCTGATTAGGGGCAGATAAGAGACACTGCAGAAGGTATTGAAAGAGACTGAGAGTGTTGAATTTTAAAGTATAGTATTCTTACCATGATATGTTAGTTTAGACAGCTTTAAGCTCAAAACTTTACAGAAGATCCAAGCTTAGCGTTGACCTCAGGATTATCAGAGCAGTCATGGTCAGTTGACTCTGTCGTCAAATGTTTCCTTAAGCATAAAATTCACACAAATCAATCAGGTCTTGATGGTTTCCATAGTCAACAAAACATTCTAGTTAAAGTATATATACAAATAGTGATTACAAAAATGCGACTTTATTGATTGCAATACTTGTTAGTTAAAATATAAAGATTATGACAACTTTCCTCCTCTTAGTAAACTACTTCCAGGAGAGATGATCTCTCTCTCTCTCTCTCTCTCTCTCTCTCTCTCTCTCTCTCTCTCTCTCTCTCCTGCTTATAAAACACAAATGCTTGACATCTAGTAAAGGTCGACTTTACATGAAAGTGAATAACTTTATTTTAACGTAAACAATCAAGTCTGAAAATCTTGCCAAAGCAAAACTTTTTTCCAACTTTATACTCGCAAGAAACTCACTTCGAAAAAAATATGTTGATTTTTCTCCAGGTTTTCGGGTCCTGATTGGAGATAAATCGTTTTAGAAATGCTTTCAGTTCGCGCTTCACTTATATACGTAAGAAATTTACTGTACCGACTGTTGGTCTTAATGGGATAACTTCCATTATATTTGAGTTTGAGAGAATGGAGAGTAAGGCGATTTCTATATTCCTTTTACCTCTAAAAATATAACAGCTTAAATGGATTTTTCCTAAAGGTCCATTTAACAGCACAACACTTTCATTCCTTTTATCTCTATGAATACTCAACTGTTTTAAATGTTGTCTGTAAAATAAATTCGAAAAACATAATTCTTTATTGCCGTAAAGGGTGTTAGGCTTCGTTTGTAGGTAATGAAGACCCTATGTACGGGCAACAATCATTGGGAATTTTATTTTCAATGGTACATTGGGCTTGCAGTCATTTAAAAAAATTTTGAAGTTCGCATAATACATCATTAATTTATAAAAGGAAATTAGAAGGTCATATTGACATATTCATTGGTAAAGCATTTGGTTATTTTGTTCATCATCATTCTGCATAGAATATGTTGTGACATGCGACTCAGTCTAAAGAAGATTAAACGAGAACCGTCTTTCGAAGTGCCTGTCTTGTGGCTGTAGCAGATGCCAGTTACAAAATCTTTGTTTGACTGTAAAATTATAAAATGATCATAAAACGGTCTATCTTAATTTACAGAATATTTACGTAGTCTTAACTTCAACACCCCGTAAACAAAATCATGGCCAGTGAACATCTCTCACGTACACATTTCTCAACCAGACATGGGTCGGAGATGCCCCGTTTACACAAAGGCAGCTCCCAGCATCCATGTACACAAGTTTTCAAACTTATTATTAAGACAAAAAAATCATTCTTGATTCACCCTGTCGAAGGCTTCCGACCAATCTAAATTTACCATTACCCCTGCTTCGTTATGTTCATTAACATGGTATACCACACCTCGGTAAAATATTGCACTCCACAAAACTGTTTGCTAATTTTTGCAAAATTCTTGTAGCCAACATTTAACATTGTTGTTGGTCTCCGTGTTGGATGGTTTCTAAGCCACCACCCTTTAACATTAGAACAAATATGCTCTTATCAGTTTTCTTAATCGGTATATATTTGCCAATAATGCATTTCAACACATTTATACAATCACAATAAGTGGCTACATTACCGTACAAAGTTAGGTAAGCCTTCAAGGCCTGGACTTTGCCATTACACATACTTCGGATTGCATGAAGGGTTTAGTCTTCAGTAACGTCAGCTGTTAAACTTTAATTTTCACTATCATTTATCACAGTTCCAGTTAGAGACAAAAATTCTTCCTGGGTGTCATTTTCACGCTGATCCTCTTTTTAAGATAAATTTTTATAATATTTTCGAACATAGGCTAATGAAAATAGATTTAGTTTTCTTTATACAGTAACGCCATTACTAATTACTAATTTATTTAGCAAAATCTGATTTAGTTTTTCTTTTCTCTCTGTGTAATAAGAAACTAGAAATATTTTCACCCTTAAGCCTTTCATTGAATTTTCCTTTAACCTGAATACCTTCACAAATATTGTCTCCAATTGCTTTAATGTATGACCTCATAGATGATAAGCGTTCGAAATCGTTAATACTGGGAGAAAAATTTGTGACAGTCTTTTTTAAATCATATGTCAGAAAATTTAAAAGTATGATTCTTTCCACTTAATATTTTTGAGGCCTTCAGAAACAGTCTTTTGTGTTTTACAGAAAACCCACCAGTCCAATAGAGAGGGAGACACTCTCTTTTGCCTTATTAACCATTCCCATTTGGCAGAAAAGTTCAGAGATACAGTATCTTCCTTAAGAACACTACAGTTCAGTTTCAATATCCTTTTTCTGTAAAACAGTCATTGTCAAAATAAAAGGATTATTTTAATCATCCAATGATCAGCAAGGCTTACCGGAATATTTTCACATTAAGAAACAGTTTTGTAGTTCGTTTATATAAATTCGAACTAGTCGAGAGCAATAGTTTGTCTGAAATACGTAAATTGTGGTATGATTATTTGCAGGAAGCCAGGCGTTTTAATTTCAAGTGACTTTAAATTGACATAACGCTGGAGACACGAGATCTGTGTCCGGACTGGAACAATCTCTTTTGCTTTTGATTGAATTCTAGTCACCTCTAATATAACTTTTGTGTATTATTCTTTAAATAATAGAGTGAGTCATTTTTAAACAATTCTTCTATTACACATATACGTTAACAAGCAGAAGAGGTCTGTTCCAGTAATTACACTCAACGATAGTAATATTTCCGCTTACATCTACGTCGCTATTCAAAACGTCAACATGTGAATCCCTGTGTAATGAAATAGCCGTCCCAACTATGGCGGATAGTTATTCATATTGATGACACAATACTTGCTCTGGTATGTCTTGTCCCGTATTTTACATTATGTTCTTGGATGAAAAAACATATATTTTGTGATAAAACATTAGTTTTGATAATTTTATTTGCTTCTTTATACCATTCAACCCATTGACGTTAAGCGTAGAAATGTTTAAGTACTTTTAGTTTCACTTTGACTTTTTGTTCACTTTTATGCTTTTGCTTCCCCATCTGAATTGGAAATGGTAACTTTATTTTCATTCGTATTATCAACGTTTTCATACCATTTTTTTTCAGCAAGATTAGTTTTAAACTAGAATGATCTTCTTCCCTTGTGCTCCACTGTATATTTTCTTCACAGGCATCTCATACCGAAGATAAACGATTTTCTATCATTTTCCCACTTGAAACATTACACTACAATCTTTTTTCTCTCTCTCTCTTCTCTTCGTTATCGACCTCGATAAATTCAACGTGGTTATTTTCTACATGGTGTACATCCACCTCTACCATAATTTTGTCCATTCTTGTTTCGTCTTTTATGTTTAAGTCACTAGAGGCTTTGTACATCTCAGTGACATGGTCGTCGATGCAACTAGCCCCCTTGGGAATAAATCAGTGAAATAAATTTTGCCAGAATTTTTTACATTTTCAGTCGATCCGATTTTGTTGTTCATGAGGAACTGTGGTTTAATTAATAAAATGTAAAAATAAGTAAATAATAAAAGCACGAAAACCTTTATAGCATTTGTCGAATTTAAATTTAATTTTTTTTATATTACTTAACTTATTATATGAATTTTAATACACCTTTTTAGTGTGGAAGCGTGAGTAAATGTATTTATTGTGTGTATGTGTTACGGTATGAGAACATAATACGCTTATGTGTTATTTTATTCTAGTCCTTCGGGCCAGCCCTATGAGAGCTGAAAGCCAGCTCAGTGGTTTGGTTAAACTACTTTAATACTCCACAACTTCCTCTGTTCCTCCATTACCACTCATAACTTTGGGTTCCTCGTTGTCAAACACATTTTCATATATAAAATTATTACAATCTTGATCTTGGTTTGAATTCTTGACACTTAAATCTTCTTTGGGCGCCGTGTTATATATGTTTGCATTTTCAGCACCATCTTCTTTGTGCATTGTATTATCCAAGTTTGAATGCTCAGTACTACCTTCTTTATGCACTGTACTTTTTGAGTTTGAATCCTTAACAATTTCATCTTTTTTTGCTCCGTATTTCGGTAAAGGTCAGGAAATTCCTCTTCATGGAACACATTCACTCTCAGTGATCTCTGCCTCGCAGTGATTCATTACATTTGAGGCATGCCCTAATCAGCCCGTTGTATATGACGGAAACAATGTAACCCCGTTTCTTTAAAGAGGAAGGGATTTGCTCACGTATTCTCATTGTAGCTGTTCAGATTCCATTTTAAAGTCCAGTTGAGTACTTGCTATTCTGGATACTTTCCACTGTAACACATATTGACAATGTTTTAACCAAAACATCATTTTCAGTTTCGACAGGGGCATTTCGAATAGAAACATCTCGTAGATTCTCTACTGCAGCTTGATATACCTCCTTCAGACACATTACTCGTGGCCATTTTTATCATTACCATGTTTTTACGTATATTCTGTATTCCGGTAATAGCTTAGAGACTGATTTTTATATTTTATAAAAGAATTTTACTTACACATTCCTTACTAGCATATTAATTAAATTGTAGACCAAAGGAGTCTTTCCTCCTCAAAGGAGCCGAAGAGTTACCCATTTTCTATTATTACTGTACTTCAGGCATGTTCACCGTATGTGAGTACAGTGAGAAGCCCAGAGGCATAGCCTCAGGGCGTGTAAAGAAAACGGGCAGCGATGGTCTGTAGATTGGTGATTTTTGCTCTCAGAATCGTAAATAATACAAACACTGATCACTTCTTGGATTGGTTCACATGAAACAGTGCATATTCACGAATGTCTCATACCAAAAAAAGCTGGGGATGAATTACCTTCAAATATAGTTTACAGCAGATAAAAAAAAACGGTCTGGGTTCTGATGATCAGTACGAATTTTCTGAAAAAAAGCTAAATTGTTACTAAGCTTGTTATAGTATTTTTGGGGTATTTTTTACTTTCAAAATGCCCTTTAATCTAAAAGCATTACCTCATCGAAACGCTATTTCATAGACCCCTAACAGCTGCATTGCTCTCTGTCTTTTACTATTCATCCGCTCCTTTTGTTGTCTTCTTACCTAGGTGTCCAATTTCTTCAACTTTGCTTAATAATGGTATTAATAATAAATATTGACCAGTAATCTGAATGTCCCCAGTGATCGCTAAAAGAGTAATATTTTGACAACAGGGATGTTTTTATTTTTAGTATGAAAAATCTGATTTTCTGTTCTGAAATCTTTTCTGAAGACAATCTGCACTGTATAATAGACTTTAGTTATTGAATAAAGAGCTATTGACACAACATTTTACGTGTTGCTTTTTATTTCAGTGATTTGTATCAATTAGTTTATATTGACTGTAGAACATGACTGTCAGTGCCGCAAAAAGTTGCCTAGCGTTTAATGTTAAATGATTATTAGTTGTAACTGGAAAATGTATTACATTAATATAATGATTATACACATCCTCGGACGAACGACTTTTATGTCAGCATGAATGACCAAGGACAACAAAACAATCTATACACAATTTTTGGAAACGTATTGTAAAGGGTCTTGATGGTAGTTTTATCATTAAGATGAAAGGAAAAAATTTTTATTATTAAAAAAAATCAGGATCTTCCTTTAATCTCGAGTATCATGATAGTATATGTGATTGTTATCTGGCCATCATCCTTTTTTTTTCTTTTCTCCTCCTCCTGCTTTCATGGCCTTCCTTTGTTGCCTCGGACGTTTGTTAGACGGATAATGTGCTTGCTTCTAAAAGCTGCTCTACCCTTGACAGGTAACAGGTCTTCTAGCCAGTCTGCCGTCGTTTTTTTTTTTTTTTTTTTTTTTTTTTTTTTTCATTTCGTTGCTCAATTATCTCGAAAGAGACCTGTGTGTTTGAGCGTACGTTCACAAACTCTCTCTCTCTCTCTCTCTCTTTCTGCACTTAGTTCGTCTTTTCTTTTGCATACTTTCTAAGTTTAACGTTTTCGCAACTTTAGAATGCAGTCACTTGTTAATTGGTGAGATCATTAACATAGCCACATTTCGTTAGGCCAGAGAGAGAGAGAGAGAGAGAGAGAGAGAGAGAGAGAGAGAATGTAAATATTCAAGTGAAAGGTTCATTGACAGCCAGTTGTGGATTACCTTACCTAGGCTCTCCCGTTTTAAAATATATAATGGTATCTATATTTAGACGGAACACCTGTCAGCCACGCCCGATAGTTTAATCCCCCCCTCCTCCTCTCTCTCTCTCTCTCTCTCTCTCTCTCTCTCTCTCTCTCTCTCTCTCTCTCTCTCTCTCTCTCTCGTCATTCCGGCTAGGGCCTATTACATTCGACTGACCACCATGTACTTCGCTCACTAGCTCAACAAAAGTACTCTGGGATATGCAAGAAACGGGTTCGAATCATTCTCTCCTTGCTGAGATTGAACCCAGTACCTTTCGATGAGAGAGAGAGAGAGAGAGAGAGAGAGAGAGAGAGAGAGAGAGAGAGATGGATGTCATGCCCGTCTCATTTCTTTGTGGAGAATGAGATAAAATTCTCGGGACGAAGTTGAAGCAACTCTACCTTGCAACGACTTTTGCTCCCATTCGGACAGTTAGTCTTAGCCGTTAAGAAGAAAAGATGATTTAGAAGTGAATATTATATTGCTTTTGCATAACGGTGCGAAAAATTAGTAAAGGAGTAATTGCGATATTTTCAAAAAGAAAAGGTGGAAGGATGTAGGTCTTTTATATTTTATTTTCCGTTCAAGAGAACACCAGATTATTTTTGAAACTTTTTAAAGTCTGTATAAAACAAACCGAGATATTACACGAGGTAAAAGGGAAAAGTTATTTGTTTCATTCAAATGTGTTGATATTCTGTACTTTCAAAAAGATACACTTTTGGTAAAACAATATGTCAGATCCGTCGGTAATGACATTTACTTCCTGCATGCGCGGCTTGACGTTACATTTATTTCAAAGTCATTTGACTAACTTGACAAAAAATATATCTTTGCTCTTGTTCTAAAGGCTTCCCACTATACTGCCTCTATTTCAGCTATTACTACTGATACTACTACATGTTCTCTTGTGATAATATTAGACAGTATTTATGAATATTAAGTGATGATGCAAATATAAATGTTGACATTATAGATAAGGATCGACAGAGAAAACTGTCGATGAAAATGGTATCGTCATGGTGATAGGGGAAAAATAAACTCTAAAATCCTCTGACAGCGAGGACTTCAGAGTATTATTTATCAGCATGCATCTCAATTAGGGCCAAAAAGGTAGCGATGTGCGATATAATGAACAAGTGAAGCGGCGCAATTAATTTCGCGTATGTTCAGGGTACAGGAGATACAGGTAAGAAATTCTTATATAAGCCCTAGTGATGCAAAATGTCTTGAGTTAAAAGACTAGGCACGCATTTTTTGTATCGATTTTTCAGTCATAATAAGACTTGAATTCTTATAACAGAAGATATCAATTTGAGAATACTAATGCGGTAATTTTTTTTCATTAATGAAAAGGCCGAAGAAAGTAAGTAATAAGGATTGATTGACTCGAAACTGTCTGGTGTCACAAGTACCACGGTCACTGGCGCGAACAAAGGAAAAGAAAGGAAGAAGGGTCTTTGTCATAAAAAAAGAAATGTTATAAATTAGGAAAACCAAATTGGTTTTATCGCATGCAAAATTCTCACCAATTTTGTTAATTCTGTGTTCGTCGCACATTGTGCAAAAGCCTGAGTCTTGCTATATTATTGCGATGCCGCTTGACATCTCTTCCTCTCAGCCGTGCAGGCTTTTAAAATTTAACGGCTGCTACCGTTAAGGATCGACTATTTCATTCGTCGCATTGGAGATAGAGAGAGAGAGACGCAGCCATTTAGCCTAAATGCCCGATCGTTAATATCTTTGACAACTGGCCGATAGGGAAACTTTGACTCGGGTATCGCCGTCCCTCCGACACTTCCCCACCCCCAACCCCCTTCCACCCTTGATATGCCTTCCGGCACATAACCCAAAAGCTAGCAAAATATATGACCTCTAACCTGTCGGGTCTTCCCAACTGATAGCATTCCCTTCCGCCCCTCTCTCCCCCTCCCATCTCCCTTTCAGTTGTTAGGACGGCCACCTACCTTCCCTTCTGCCACTACCATGATAAACCATTGCCCACTCTCTCTCTCTCTCTCTCTCTCTCTCTCTCTCTCTCTCTCTCTCTCTCTCTCTCTCTTCTTTCAAACACACACACACGCACACAGCCCCTCCTTCATTCCTGTCGACAGGACCTGCGAGCGATAGTCTCTCCTCATCTTTTTTTTTCCCCCTAATGTTATTGAAATGACGTTTTCTACAATTTCATTTCGAGCGTTGCTTTGTGCGGTGCGGTGCAGACCTAAAGGTTACAGAAAATTATAATGGCTGACATTAATAATTGCGCTGGAATGCGTGGGGAAATAATGAATTGTTTATGGGTTGACGGACGTGTTTCCCAAAACAAAATGGCTGTGCGTTTTCGTGTCTCCTATTCTTGCTTCTGAAGGCGGGTTTTTACTGTTCTGTTTTTCTATTTGACCGGGAATTGATGTCCACTTGTCGTTCTAGTGCATGTACTTATTCTAAACTGTTCGTCGAGGACGAAGACACGGGGAAAGTGAGCTAGATTTTGGCAAAAAATACACAGTTACGTTAGGAAAATTATTATTGTAAAATGTGACTGATACTGCAGTCTACAATCGGCACAAAAACTACAGTACCTGCTGTGTGACCGAAAACTATGACAAAGAGACGCTAAGATAAAAATAAATAATAAAATTTGCAGAGACGTTAGAAAAAATCTCTCTCTCTCTCTCTCTCTCTCTCTCTCTCTCTCTCTCTCTCTCTCTCTCTCTCTCTCTTCCAAGTGAAATTTTTGCGGCGGCCATGTGTTCGTTTAGCAGCCTGATTGCGTTAAATAAGAAAACAGTTCCTGATGCTGCTTGTCGTCTTGATAAAGAAAATTGTTTTGTGCGTCTGCAAGATTTCCATTTTCTTAGATGAACATTCGCAAGTGAAGTGCTTCCTTTCCATTATGTCACGTACCGGTACCCGTTAGATGAATCTTGATACCCTTTGAGAGAATAACACAGGGAAAGCCTTCCTAGGAAGTTAGGCGTGTCCCATTTAATATGAGACCTCTGTTACAGAACTAATACCTTGTATATGTACAATAGTTTTATTCACAGAGAATCGGCCAGAACGCATTCCTTAGTCACTAGAACACCTTATTATTATTATTATTATTATTATTATTATTATTATTATTATTATTATTATTATTATTATTATTTTATTTACGTCTCTTATGGTCACGAATTACAAGGTTCAAGGCTTTTTTTAACATCACGTAAAGAACTTACCAATAACTTACTGACGACTTGTAATGTAACTGTGCCAAAAGGAGATTATTCTTCAGTTCGTACTAAAGGTAGTAGTTTTATTTTCTGATGTGGTTACTTCTGGGACCGCCGATTTCGGTTAATATATTGTTAAAGTTAAAATTTTATTTGTCAGATGTAGAAGGTCAGAAAATTACTCGGTCGTAAACACTCCGTCCGATCTTTACCTAGCAATGCTTCGCGTAAAAAAAAAAAAAAAAAGACCAAAAAACAGGCTAGATGGTGACCCAGTTGATGAAGAAGGTTGGGGAAAGTTATGTGATCATTCTCTGATTAACTGATTACTTAAACGTTATTAACATTTGATTATTATTATTTTTTCGTTTGTTTTTGCTGAAGTAATATTGAGAGAGAGAGAGAGAGAGAGAGAGAGAGAGAGAGAGAGAGAGAGAGAGAGAGTCATTCTGGTCAAAGAAAAGGAAGAAGAGAAATATATTGAAAACTGAGTGATACGCTGATGAAAAACTGAAGAATGAAAGTTCATGGACCCATTCGATGCATCCATTGTGTGAAATAGCTCATTTTCATTTCGGTTCCTCTGTCTGAGAATTTCGGTTCCTCTGTCTGAGAAGTAGGAGAATTTCTCGTTGACATTTGGATGTTACTCCACGTGTACACGCCATTCAGAATATGGGAAATATGTCAAGTGCAAAAGAGAGAAGTATGAGAGTAAAATATGTGTTAAAAAAAAAAAAAAAAGGCCGGTGGAAGATGACAGTGAGATCTGTTTCCTACATTTTTGCTAGGAAGTACTAGCACTTTTTTTTTGTACGCTGATGTACAACAGTCAATGCACGCATCACAAAGTCATTTTTGAAGTCTTTTAAAGGAATGTAAAGAAATCTTAAAGAAATTTTAAGAATTTCACAGAATACGCATATTAGTTGAGCAGACTACACTCAAGGTTTTCCAACAGAATTGGTGGAGTAGTTGTTAACTGTTAACTTACCAGTCTCCTGTATTGATAATCAGAGCGAGCAGAGACTATTGTATATACAAATTAACTTGGTCAAATCTGACACTTAATACCTGGGGTTTCAGGTTATGTGTCGAGCTCCATTTATGCAAAGCCAGGAATGGAAATTGGCGTCAACAGCAACAGAAGCCGAACTTGGTCCTTCTTCCCTTCTCTCTTTACCAGGACGAATACTGTTTGGCTAGGTCTTCGGCCCTAAAGACAATAAATTATGTGATGAAAACCAGAAATGTGTATCCTGTTGTGTAGTGGCTGAATTTCAGGTTGCTCACAGACTAACAGAATGTGTGAACGGTTATTGCCCTGCATAAGATAATTGTGGGGACTTAAGTCTGGGAATTTTCAGCTGTGCTGAGCTTCGTCTGTCCATGTATGAGCGATTTTACAACTTCACAACTGTAGCTGACAGCCAAGTTTGAGTTAGGTAAAGATCGAACCTCTGAAAATGGCTGAAATGAGAAAGAAAAATAAGGCAAGGTGGAGTTGTATGGTCAGCATGTGGATGGATAGTTGGCTGAAGGTGTTATTATAGAGATGGAATAGTAAAGGAGCAGTAAAAAAGGTCGATGATAACCATGTGAATCTCACTAGATATACGAAATAAATAGCTATAGAAACTTTTCGACAAAGATGATGTTTTTGCTGTCGTATGATCAGAAATGTTAAAGCATTTGACAAATTCTCTTGTTACCTTAGTTTTTTTTCTGGGTATAATAATAATAATAATAATAATAATAATAATAATAATAATAATAATAATATTCTTTTCTTCTTCAGAAGTGGCGTCTTCAGCAAGAAGTAATAAATACAATAGTTTATCGTATTGTAAATCTTTGGTTCATATCTCGAGGACTACATAAAACATGTGTTTATAACTTAGTTGGTATACTGTGAGAATTTTACATGCTCTCTCTCTCTCTCTCTCTCTCTCTCTCTCTCTCTCTCTCTCTCTCTCTCTCTCTCTCTCTCTCTCTCTCTCTCTCATTTATTAAAATGTTTGATATTCGTACCACGGAGTTATTGAGAAAAAACTGGAGGACGAATGACAGAAGTGCCGATTTATTCTTATATCCCCTTAGGGGGAAGAAAACAAAGAAAAACAATAAGCCCTTTAGAAGAAGTGAAACATCAGTCGTTATGTCTATGAAAATTTTGAGTTATTTGCACAGATATACACATACACACATTCACACAATTTTATATATTTATATATATATATATATACATATATATATATATCATACACATATATATATATATATATATATATATATATATATATATATATATATATATATATATATATATAATAAATCAGATACCTGTGAAGAAAACTTCCATAACATTAGCTCTACAGAAGGCTCATCAGCATACCATTGAACTACTTTCTTACCATTATCTGACAGTCACTCGTGTTTTTTTTTTTTTAATATTTGGGACCTTCATGTCCAGTACTTCCTTCATAACATCTATCCGCGACTTTCTAGGCGTCCTTTACTTACATCCTCCTAACACTTTATACATGCCTCCATTATTTTCACTTGACCAGACTATATCAGAATACTCTTTCAACCTTTCACATATGCTGTTCTTTTTAGCATTTCCTCCAAATAGGCTATCTTCACATTTTCCACCTTTTCATTCCTCCTTACATCATATAAACTACACAAGCAGTTCATTTCAACAGCTTTAACTCTTTTTCTTTCATTTGCATTAAGGATCCACACGTCACCTCCGTAAAGGAGATTTAGCTCAACATTCGCCTCGTACACTCTCACCTTGTCCTTTCATAAACACCTAAAGTCTTCCAAATCTTTTGCACATATTCGGTTACCTTCCAAGCTTTACCTGTTTTGTGGCTCGCCTCACCTACAATCCTGCCATACCCATCATATTTGCTCTCAAATTATGTCCTAGTCAGCAGTGTCTGTTCTTCCACATTCCATATCAGCATTCCTTGCTGCATCCTCCTGGTAGACAGTTACCCAAAAACCATAATATTTCTTACATTTACTCTTAACTCTTCCTCTTGCAAGCACTTTGAAATTCCCTTTAGTTTCTGCAGTTTCTCTTTACTTTCTTTCCATCCGCACTGTATCGTCTGCGAGCATCATACATTTCGTGCTCCATTCACTGACCATTTTCGAATGCTACGACTTTGTATCTACATCAGATTTCATTTCTTTGGCATCTCAGGTCAGTCCATCCATAAATATATGAAGATGCATTCTTTTCTCAACCCCACTTTTATTCCAAAACAGCCACTTACTCATTTACATATTTTACATATGTGTCACTTCCATCGTAAAAGCTTTCAGTTTCTCTCAGCAACTGATCGACCCTACATACGCATTAATCTCCACATTACCTCTATCTGAATGATCTCACAGACTTTATGGGTCCCTTTTTGCCTCATACACCTCTTTCCCTTTGCTTTTACACTTCTTGCACAACTGCTCCTTAACGAACATAGGATCCACACACCCTCTTGCAATAGTAGCCCTGCACTGCCCTTCATGAGTTCATTGGTCTTTTGTCTTACTTTCTCACCCAAAATTCTATAATTCATCTGCTCTGGCACACAAAGTAATGCTATGTCCCTATGATTGTTATAGTCCCAACCTTCACCTTTTCCTTTTTGCATAGGAACAACTATTCCTCACTCCCATTTCGTTGTAACCTTTCCTCATCCAGACTTACCTTACAAACAAACTAAGCCTATCAATCACACTTTCTCCACGACACTGCAGTGCCTCACTTGTAATCTAATTAAGACGCTGGCGTCTTTCTATGTATTTATGTATGTATATATGTATGTATATGTATGTATATATGTATATATATATATATATATATATATATATATATATATATATATATATGTGTGTGTGTGTGTGTGTGTGCGTGGCTATTTATGTGAGTGTGTATGTACATGATGGTTTTGTAAGTGTGTTTGTGTTGTGTTATTGCAAGAATTTGCTTACACTCTTAATGAAGACTTCAAGTTGCGATATTCTTAATTATTTACTCTAATTTCCTATTACTTATTGATAGAGACACAAATGGCGTGGGATGGTGGTTTGAATTTCAGTGAATATTAAACGGAAGAGAATCGAAATAGGAAGGGGAAGAATATTACTCTACCATTTATTTTCAGTTCTTCTATTAGACATTTGAGTGGTTTTATATAGAAATAGATCTATATGTACGCATGTAATATCTATATTCATATCGATTTACACGGTGTGTATATATATATATATATATATATATATATATATATATATATATATATATATATATATATATATATATATACACATATATATATACATATATATATGTGTGTGTGTTAGTGTGTGTGTGTGTGTCTGTGTATTCTATGTCTAACCATTTGTTGAGTTTGCCCATTTGGTTAAGTGTGTTTTTTACTTCAGCGAACCTAGCGCCCGCCTGTACTATGAATTACATGAAATCAAGTTTCTGGGCGTACAATTAAATGGGCCATTGCACTTCTGTTTCCGTTAATGTAAGAGGAAATGGGAGTGCTGATTAAATTGTGCTTGAGAGATTTTTAAACGAGCTTAATTAGACTGTACGTATCATCCGCCCTCTTTTTAGTATAAAGTCGAAAGCGTCTTTATCGTTTAATTTAGGTAACCTAAATGATTCTGGTCTTAGCCGTCACTTTCCAGCCAAGCTTTCCGAAATTTTATAACTCAACAGAATCTGTTCAAGGCAGGAGAGGTGGATGGCACTCTTTAATCATTTCGTTAGTCGTGATAAATAAAAGCATTCACGGAAGTCTCCTTTAGCAAACTGTGATCTTTTGCTTAAATGGCGCCGAAGAGTGATATGTGTCCGTTTCTTTGAACGTCCGTCCGTTTATCTGTCTGATCCTTATACTGCAAGCTTTAATGTCAGACTTTTTGCGTTCTAGCTCAGTGTATATATATATATATATATATATATATATATATATATATATATATATATATATATATATATATATATATATATATATATATATATTTTTTTTTTTTTTTTTTTTTTTTTTGAGTCGGGCAAACCAACAACCTTTTGTGGCTGTGGCCCGAAGTATATAATTCATTCTGATCGGCGAAGAAATCGATCAACCTACCTCATGATTAAAGAACGTTGTAAGAGTCCCGGAAATTAGGAGCAAATAGAAATTTTCAGTGTCAACTTGTAACGTGGCTTACTGAGAGGAAGATGAAATAAATTATTTTCACAGTCTCAACTTGAGAAGAGGTAAAACTTGACGGGTGTAACGAGGATGAATGAGAAAAGGTGGACTCTCTGGGAACTCAGTTGAATAATGATCGAAAAGGTGCACAGATAAAAAGACTTTTGCTGCCATCTAGCGGCAGAGAGAAAGGAGATCGACGGAAGAGGTAAGGGAGAGGTCACTGATTCAGTCCTGCCAAGGAGGGAAACGCAGTGAGAAGCACTTATTATTATGAGAATAGTATATCTGAACCGGGACGAAAACGGCCGCCATCATCCTTTTAATTGCAGCGAATAGATAAGCTTTTGACTTTTTAAATAAGATACCAGTTTTTTTTTTTTTTGTTAGAGATTAGATTTTTCAGTTTTAACTGTTTTTGTTTCTCAGTTGCTGACAGAAATAAGAGGCTCGGTAATTTTCGTCAAAAAAAAGTTCGAATGATTTGATTGGAGGGTGGGTGAAGAAGTAAATAATAACCTTGTCGTAGAGACAATGAAATTGACTAACAAGAGCAGGGTTGACTGAAGAAGGCAAAGTTTAATTAGAGTATTCTCGATAATTCAAACTCAAAAAATCGGAACCTGACAGGCTTTTTTATCTATGAGCGAGGGGTTTTTCATGAGTTGTTTAGCGCCTTTTTTAGACAATCTTGGATAAAATGACAATCACAATACATGACCGAGCCATCGTCTTTCCTTATGCTGCCTCTCTCTTCTCTCTCTCTCTCTCTCTCTCTCTCTCTCTCTCTCTCTCTCTCTCTCTCTCTCTCGGGAATAAAGAACACCTCCAGGTAGTTCTTTAAAAATGAAAACTACGACACAGAAAGGTAATATTATTTTCCGTCTTATGATGCATGTTCATGTTCAGATACAATTGCCACCAAACTGACAAGCCATTAAAGCTTTAATAAAGCTTTAAATTGTTTTCAGGTAATTGTATATCCAGAAGGAATAAGAATGATGTAATTGGAGTTCTGTATTGTGATTAACTATGCTACCTGTTTTATTTACCTATTTCCACTTATGTAAAGGCGAACAGTTATCTAGATGTAATGCTTGTATTATATAACTCCCCGTGTTGTTTAGTATAGCCCGGAGTTCTGTGAGTAAGAAAAAGTTTATATATATATATATATATATATATATATATATATATATATATATATATATATATATATATATATATATATATATATGTGTGTGTGTGTGTGTGTATGTATATAATAAGATTCTGAATTTTTTTTTCTCAGAATATTTTAATTACTGTAAAACGGAAACTAAATTTGCGAATTTTATATGGTATTCCTTAGATTCATCTTATGGGAAATATTTAAGTTTAGTTGAAATACTGAAGCATAACCAATTCAGTAGGTTAACGTAACAAATATGAACATTTAAAAAGATGTTATTGAGTGAAATGTATCCCTTACAATAGACCCTATTATCCCTTACAATAGACCCTATGATTTTGTAAAAATCGGACATTTTTTTTTCATCATTCCTTTAATCCGGCACTAAAAAAAATTAGGGAAACTTAGTACTACTTCAGTAGTCCCCGCACGGGGATAGTGCCGTCAGTGCACCTCATGTGGTGCACTGTAGGCATTACTTAAGGGTCTTTGCAGCGTCCCTTCGGCCCATAGCTGCAACCTCTTTCATTCCTTTTACTGTCCCTCCGTTCATATTCTCTTTCTTCCATCTGACTTTCCACCCTCTCCTAACTCTCATAGTGCAACTGCGAGGTTTTCCTCCTGCTTCACCTTTCAAACATTCTTAATGTCGGTTTCCCTTTCAGCGCTGAATGACCTCATAGGCCAGTGGCTTAAATTCTATATGTTATTAGATTTGTTCTATTCTTCAGTAGTCGATGGTTCGAATCCAAAAGGGAGGAGGCGTTATATATATATATATATATATATATATATATATATATATATATATATATATATATATATATATATATATATATCAAAGGACATCAGGAGACATCTTACGGCATTTCATCTCTATTTGCAACGCTTCGAGGTCTAGCCTCATTATCAACCTGAAAGATGTAAACATGTAATAATAACATAAAACTGATTTCACTGATTGGAACTTACAATGCAAAAATTAGAAAGATTAAAAAAGAAAAAAGTACCGTTCAAGGAAAGGAGGTAAAGAAGACCAGTGGCAGCCACAAGATGTGAAGTCCAAAAGTTATCTTAAGACAAGAAGAGAGGATGGCGGCCGTTTGACTTCAACTCCGGAACTACTTGTTTAATAAAAAGTGATTGGAGTCTGACTTTCTACATAGATGATCTGCCACTGAGTTTTACAAGACCGGGACTCTGGCTTTGGTGAGTCCTGAAGGCCTACAAAGTAACTCCACCGGGGTCCTGCTCCAGTTCTCCCTCATTGTATATCAGTCTTACTAAGACCGTTATCGCAAATCCTGACAGCACTCCTTACTGGCACAGGGATATTTTTTGGTAAACATTCACATTGACTTTAGAAATTCGAAGTACTCAGTGGTGCTGAATATTTCGATCCTGCCAAAAATTTGTATTTTTAACTTTTGCTGTTTTAACCTCGGAGCCTTTCCTTTTCATTTGTTCTCCTCAAAGTGGTGCAGTTCCAATGACTTCCGTCAGGTCTAACTGGCCTTGTATTTACTTTTCTAGTTCCTTTTTCTTTGCCGAAGTTGTGAGTTAATTCAGGCCTTTTATGCGGTTATGTAGGATCACATGTTTCCTTATTGTGTGCATTTGTGCATGCTTTATACTCAGTGAAGTATTTGTGTGTCTGATTATGCGATGTTGTATAAAGTAGTGACTGGTAATGCGTGAATATTCATCTTACAGCAGTCAGCTTTCTATAGTTTTCCTTAAAAGAAAGTACATTTTTTTGAGCCGCCATTCCTCTTTTTTTTTTTTATCATGTCAGTGTCATTAAGAAAATACAGTAGCACTCGGTTCCCTGCCGTTCTTAAATCTTTCTTTTTGTGTAAACTTACAGAATTTTTATGTTTACAGTGACAACTGCGATTTTATATTAATTATATTCGAGACAGAGGGGAAGGTGTTTTTATTTGTTGTAAACTTAAAAGGGGCTGTCGTGTGTAATTCCATGTAATTTCATTCTGAAGGTGTTTTTAGGATGTACGTAAATACCCTGATGCAAGTGAAAAAATCATTATGGTATTAATTTTAAAACATTTTCCTATGATAGAATTTCTGTCATTTGTTACCTCCCTTAGGTAGCAGTATACCCTAGACGTAATCCACTAGAGCTGGTTTGGTGTTTTCTTGTGTGTAGGCCAGTGCTTAAAGAATATTTTGATTCTGACCCGTTCATGATCTCGATATAATTTTGAACTGAATTAATTTCCAGGTACACATCAATATGGTATCAATATACTTCGTATATTGATAACCATTGCTCTTTTTCAGCCTTAAATTTGAGACTTTCTCTGCCAAACCTGTTTTTGGTTCTATGGTGGGCCTTGCAAGGACGAGTCCTTAATCCAGTCAAGTGACAAATAAAAGTTAAGTCCCTGGATGATCTTAACGTCTTGGTATTGTTAGGTTCCCTTGCATTAACCTGGTATCCTTTTTTACCAACGTTTGCGATCCAGTGGAGTCTTTCATCATCCGAAAGCTGACAATCTTTTGGAAAATGCATCATAATATTGGCATGTCGGGGTCAGTGGGCGTTTGGTCAGTTTAAAGCGCCGTTTTCTGCATCATTCGGAATACTCGTAGATTGGTTGCTTGGAGTGTTTCGCTGGTTTCCATTTTTATTATCCTTGCCGGAGGTGGTGATGGCCTTATTTCGTTGTTGGCTTTTTCTGCTTTTCTCTTTCTCTTCCTACTGGCTTTGACTGATGTAAATCCATCTTTGTTACCATCAGGACTTTACTCGGTTCACTGTCTTCACTGTCCTAGCTTTCCCGTTGGGAGAAAAATCACACTAATTTCAAAATGAGGGTGTTAGTGACTTGTAAACTAGTTGATGGCAGGCCGAGGAGCTCGGCTGGGCACATACGCTTAGGATCGGATATACACACACACGCACACACACACACACACACATATATGTATATGCATATATATAGACATACAATACATTATATATATATTTATTTATATATATATTTATTTATATATATTTAGAGAGAGAGAGAGAGAGAGAGAGAGAGAGAGAGAGAGAGAGAGAGAGAGAGAGAGAGAGAGAGATAAAACTTCAACGAGGCAAAAAACGACGAGATCTGATAAGTAGATTCCCGTGAATGACATTGAAATATGACTAACAGGAAATGAAAGATGTAATCAGTAAGAGAGTTGTAGCTTACAGTAGAAAAAAGAATACACTGTAGAGATTTTACTGAATAGCGCACTGAATTAACATTCTGTTAAAAGAACGACTAGAAAAGGTTATTGTATGGCAGCAGAATGTTCCCCACGTGCTTCCATAAAAAAAAAAAAAACTCGAAATGCAGTGAAATAAAGGCGTCGTATGGGTCGAGGATTTTCCATTAGGACTTGGCGGGTGTCACGGGTTCCGCTAAGGAAATATCCCTCTACTCCAGCTTGTCCTCTGTGATAGTGAGAGAGGAATCTTACCCTCATACGCGCACTCTTCTTCCAATTTCCAGAAACCGTTTTCTGACAGTATGGTTAAGAACGTGCCTCTGACACTCTTGAGACAGACACGGCCAGGATTCTGGATGACGAGGCCTTTATGGTTGTTATTATTATTATTAATGTTTTATTTATATACCAACCAGTCGCATCATTCCAGAGCAATTTGCGGAGGCGATGCAGAAACGCTTGTGCGAATGTTTATAATGTGACGGTTCCTTCCCCTGGTTTCCGGCAGAGAAATTCTCCCATCCTCTTCTCTGCAGCTTAAGCCAATGGCTCGTGGAAGCAGCGTTTTCACAAATCCTTTACAACCGAAGTCGATGGAATCCACTCTGACCCACTGGAATTCGATGCAGGCCCTGGAAAAGCGTGGGCTGGTCGTCGTCGACGTGGCGCAGGGTCCCTGGGGCGAGAGAAATAGCCACCGCCCCTGGAATAGAGGTCGGCTTATATGGACTTGGAGACTCTCGCTTACGTTAGGCTTTGCGCAAGAAGAGAAAGATTGAGCCGGTAGAGATTGAGGGAGAAAAAGGAAAGGGGACGATGATGGGGAGAAGGAATTGCGAGCAGAGGGAACTGAGATAAAGAGGAGGATTAAATGGGGAAAAGAAAGGGGGAGTGAAGGTTTGGTTGTGGGCATGAAAAGGAAAAAGGAAAGGATTACTGATGGAATGTGTTAATTAAATTCTGGTGGACAAGAAAGCCATGAATATAAAGGAAATGCACATACATATGTACACACACACACACACACACACACACACATATATATATATATATATATATATATATATATATATATATATATATATATATATATATATATATTTTTTATTTTATTTAGTGTATTGACTAAAGCTTTTTGGAGCAAGATCAGAGTTCCACAGATATAACAATTTCTTAAGTAAAGCTTGAAGAGAACAGAAACTATAAATGTGGCAATTGACATCAGAATTGGCATGGGCTGGATTTGAATTCGTTACGGCCGCAAAAACGAAAGTTCGGTAGTTATAATGATTTAAAGACTTAGTATAAGGATGACATCACAGATTATATTTAGCGACAATGAATACCACAACGATCGTATGATTATACTTTAATTGACACTGAGGACTCTGAATAATATTGATTAAGGAAAGGAAAAAGTCAATAATCAGGCTGAAAATCGATATTCTTGAGACCGGTTTTGCTGTCATGGACAAAGGAGTATGAAGCTCAGTTCATAAGGGAAGGCGGACGGAAAGCGAAACTTGATATTATCCAGGTGTTGCATAAGAGTACATCTTAGATGAATAACTATTTTGATGCAGTATTTTTTGAGTCAGTATTGCGTAAGAGATCTTCAATATGCACCAAAATGAGCTGAATTCTTGGCGCATTGTTAAAATTTTGACTGAAATTTTTATCATCCCGGTTCCTACTAAAGCAGGTTGTGTGACCTTATATGCAAATAGCTGTGAATCGGATTAATAGTCTGTTTCTCATATAGGCATAATCTCTGAAGTGAAAACCTCTTGCAATTCTTTTTTCGCTGAAGATGGTTTTTCATCAGTAGAATGTTACTGATCATCTGATAAGAAACAGAATATTATGATACAGACGCAGCGCTTGAGTATGTCATAGGTGGTATTATCTTCGGAAATTACTGTATAGAATGTAAATTATTTGTTTTAATTGTTTTATATTAATTTGTGGGATTTTTATTAATGATTTTCTTTTATTTTTGATTTTCATAAATAATTTCTTTGGTGGCAATTTCCCTAAGAATTTGCTTCACTTACCTCCCCCCCCAAGTGATATGAAGTATCATTAAAATCACGGGTGTTATTTATTGCCATATTTTCTAGAACCCCCAAGAAAGGCGTATCAGAAGATAAAACTGAGCCTTGGCAACTGAGACGGTCGGCTGTACAAAGTAACCTGATATAAACGGAAGATAGGACATAGAATATTTAACAGGCACTCTCCCACTTTCCCCTCCAGTCTGACATCGAGGGTCCATAACTCGGACTTATAGGAATGGTGTCAAAATCGAGATCTTCTTCTAGAGTTTGACAGGCGTGGTAGAGATTTATGAACCTTAGCTGACAGAAAACGCAGTACTTTTTTCAATCATTTATTAATTTCCACCCTTTCATTTATTTTTCCTTTTGCTGCATCTTTTTTGCTTGTAGATGTGAGGTTTCGCGTGCTTATGCCCGCAGATACTATACCAGATTTGATAACAAAAATCGGAGATAGACGTGACATGTTTTACATTTTCTCACAAATTTCTACTGTAGGTTCAAGGATAGACATACACAGTAAAACCTACACTTTCTAATGGAAAAGTGAATACTTTTCAAATTTTTCATGTTTACAGGAGTGTCATCGTGCTTACCCCATATAATAATGGGAAAAATGCACGTTAAAGACGAAGAAGAAGAAAAAGACAGGAGTGTCACATTTAACAAGACCTCTCATTTTAAAGAGTATGTGTTATCGTATATTTTCGGCAATTTCGATTTATATCTGCAGCCCGAAGCGATCCTCAATAAAGACTTGGTTTGTGAGATATATGGACCAGGATTGCAGTCCTGACTTTTCCTGTATGCCATTGTGACACGCATTCCAGTCTTGTCTGTTTAGACCTACAACATTATTTGGTCCATTTATATACGTACTGAGAATGAACCTGGTGTACGAATAGATAGCTGCTATCTCAGATTTCGAGTTGGATAACAGAGGGTTAGCGTTAGTGTTGGTGAAGAGAGGTGCGAGAAGGCGCAGCAACATTCGATTAAGGCGTATTGTAGCAATGGCACTAAATGTAAATGGCACATGGTTGAATAATCTGTAACGTTAGTTGTTGAGAATTTTTTTTTCTGTTCTAAAATAAAGTATTTTGTAATCCAAATCTTTTGTTTCTAACGAATTTTACTTTTAAAATAATCAAAAACCTTCATCTGTAAAGCTTCATATGCAAGGTTTTTAAGAGGTATTTTTTGTAAAAACGGCGTACAAACACATAATGGATTAAGGGTACCGTCCCCATCATGGAAAAAATCAAAATTAATAAGTTAAAGAGACAAAGGTTCAACCAACTTTTTTTTTTTTTTATTAATATAGAAGACAAAGTTGCATTTTTCCTCCGATCAAGGATTTTTCTTAAGCAACGGTGACGTTTTTAATTTATAGAGTACAACGAAAATAAACAAGTAAAAAATGCGTCAAAGTTTCTTTAGCGCAATCGAGTTTTCTGTGCAGCACATAATGTTGTACGAAACTCTCAGCCACGGTCCATGGAAATCTCAGCTGCGGCCCATGAAACTTTCATCCACGGCCCGGTGGTGGCATGTGTTAATGGCACGTATAGCGGTGCCAGACGCACGATCATGGCTAACTTTAACCTTAGATAAAATAAAAACTACTGAGGCTAGAGGCCTGCAATTTGTTATTTTTGATGATTGGAGGGTGGATGATCAACATACCAAGTTGCAGCCCTCTAGCCTCAGTAATATTTAAGATCTGAGGGCGGACGGACAGACAAAAAGCCACCTAGATAGTTTCCTTTTACAGAGAAAAAAGAAGGGCAAACAAACTGCGCATTTCGTTGAAGAGGATATTTAAGTCTTACCAAAAGGGAAAAAATATTTGTGCCTTGATCATAAATTAGTGCACTGTTTAGTGGATGTTCTATCAGGTATACCGGCTGATTGATGTTCTTCAGTCACGTCAGTTGTTTATGGGGTCTACTGATAGATCGTGTGATATTTTTGTCGTTGGCAGTCTGTCGGAATAAAAGAAATCTTAAATGACGTAAATTTATATTTGACTGATCCAACGTTTTTGGAATAGTAACAATGGGTCGTAGTAGATATACTTGTGATAAGAAAACAGCGTGAGTATACCCGGATTATTATTATTATTATTATTATTATTATTATTATTATTATTATTATTATTATTTGTGAGGATTATCTACTGTGGAACGAGCCAGAGAATGAACTTCCGCAAAATAAAACAGGCAAAAAGTGGAATACAAAAAGGCAACGTATATATACTGTATGTGTGTGTGTGTGTGTGTGTGTGTGAAATGGCGTGGTGACCACTTAACAAGGGGTAATCAGCCACAGCTGGCACCGTGACTTAGTTGTACATATCTATATATATACAGGTATATATATATATATATATATATATATATATATATATATATATATATATATATATATATATATATATGTATGTATGTATGTATGTATGCGTGTGTGTGTATGTATATATAATTTTCATTTTACTGGTCCCAGACGACTTGATGATTCCCACACTGCACAACAAGTCGTGAGTGCTACTAATTTCATTGAATGTATTCCACAGGAGTGCTGATGATTGTTTATCATTGTCTGCGTGAGAAAAAAACTCATATGCCTTTTGTAGGCACATTTCCACACGGAGCTGGCTTCAAAACCCTTTATTAAGCATTACTCTTCTTTGAGGTATAGTACTTTATATACACCCTAAACACTAGGCAGAAAGTTGACAGTGAATATGAGCACGAGTAGGGTTGCAAAAGGAAATGGAAACCAGGAAGATAGATCGATGGCTGGTGGAAGAAGGAAAGCAGCTGATTAGAAATGTACATTGGAGCAAAATATTTCTGATGATGATAGGATGAACGATAAGGGAGGTCACGGAATAGGTGAAGCCAGTAAGGTAGCAGGGTGTGTGCAGATGATTGAGGAGAGACTTGGAGCGTCTGTGGAAGCTAAGGTTGCAAAATATAATGGTATCGTTGAGCCAACTCCTTTATGGAGTGAAATGTGGATGTTGAGAGCAAATGAAAGACAAAAAGATGAAGCTTTTGAGATGTGTTGTTTGTGTAGTAAATGTGATGTAAGAACAGTTGAAAGGTAAGTGAAAGAATGGAGTGGAGTGTTGTGAGATGGTTTTGCCAAGTGGGAAGAATGAAGTATAATAGAGTAGGATGGAGAAGGGAACGTATGATTCGGGCTTGTTAGTTGGGAGGTAGAGATGAGTACCTATAGAGTGCTGAATTGGTAATGAGAAAGAGGCAGAGGAAAGAAAGTGCCTTAATATTCAGAAATTGCGGTAGTGTCTGGAAGACAAAGATGATTGCACATTGTGTACGTAAAGGGCCCAGTGTGCTGCTGATTATAATTCTACGTATTTGCAAGTAGCGACTGATATTGTGGAAGTTTTCTGCACTCCTGAATCCACGATTCAGGAATTAAAATTTGAGTGTAGCAGGGACTATTGTGTTGATTTGTTCTTAATCCTCCCCATGTTAAGGAAAACTGCATACTAGTTAAAGAAAATGTAGCCTATAATAGACCTGAATGTAAGGTAAAACAAAGCAAACGGGCGAAGCTAGCCAAGTGCACCAGAGGAGACAGCAATTACAGCAGCGCGAACAGGAACAACATCGCTTGCTGGGACGAAAACAAAATCAGAAATCTCGGAAACCCTACCATCTACTGCCATAATAACACTTGGAATAAATAATAAGTGCCGATGTAAAAGGCAGTCCGTGGGTGAAGGGGAGGGTCGTTCTGCGTGGCATGGGTGGCCTTTCCTTACAACTTACGGGGGTTTTTGTTCAAGAAATGCCAACCATTGCCTTCCCGGTGTGTGTGTGTTTAGAATTTTTGGAAATTTGTAAATAAGCGGTGCCGTTGTTTTAAAGTTTTTGGTTATTGTTATTTGCAATAGTAATGTTAATGCTGACCTAATCCTATACCTGGAATCTGAAGAGATTCCTTTTGAGTGTTACTAATTCTTTCCAGAATGGTTTATTATAATATTCCGTCAATTATGGCAAGACGCAGCAACCACCCGCACTTTCAAGCCCCGTAGGGGGGCAGTGCCATCAGTACACCTCACTGGGTGCATTTAGGCATTATTAAAGGTTTTTTGCAATATCCCTTCGGCCCCTAGCTGCAACTCCTTTCATTCTTTTTACTGTGCCTCCATCCATATTATCTTTCTTCCATTTTGCTATCCGCCCTCTTCCAACAATTATTTCATAGCACAACTGCGAGGTTTTCCTGTTACACCTTTCAAACCTTTTGAATGTCAATTTCCATTTCAGTGCTGAATGACCTCATAGGTCCCCGTGCTTGTTTTTGGCCTAAACTCTATATTCCATTCCATTCCACACTTTCAAGAGCCATTGCAAAGAGACTCCTTGACTAAGACGTGATTGATTTCATCCCATTATTACATTATTGCCGTTGTTTCATGATATTCTGTGGACATTGCTCAGAGTCCTCCTCCTCCGTTCTCTTGCTAGTGATTAGCAATCCTCCTCCTCCTCCTCCTCCTCCTCCTCCTCCTCCTCGTAGCGAGGAGACTTTCCTTCTTGTCCGCATCATCTGTTTGAGCAATATGCAACTCGTGAATAATCTCCCAAGGAAACAGAATCATAATACGGCGACTGCAGCAGCAGCAACAGCGGAAGAAGAAGAACGTCGCGACAGCTGTGCACAATCCCACC
>NC_089745.1:34740489-34745489 GCF_040412425.1 Macrobrachium rosenbergii
ATCAGTAAAATACTTGTTTTTGTTGTCAGTTTGATGGCAGTGAATTTAGATGAGAGAGAGAGAGAGAGAGAGAGAGAGAGAGAGAGAGAGAGAGCACTGTCACGGGAACAATAATCTTGACTCATGCAGTGTATGAAAAGAGTGAGAGACTTACTGGGTGCAGTATGCACATTGCATCTTTATTCCAATCTCAGCTTCAGTTTAGTTGAATTACGACTGATCAGTTGCATCCAAGACAAGACAACGTGAAAATTATGCGCGTCTCAATACTGATAGCAAAGACATATTCCATTCCAATTTCCCCAAGTGTCATATTCCCGAGGACGAATTAGCGGGGAGAGAGAGATATAGACTTCGGTGGGAACTGTTAGGAACTAAATTTAAATCGGATTGAATTTCCAGAGCTCGAAATCCCGTTCCAGATCTTGCAACGATAGCGGAAGAAGAAGAAGAAGAAGAAGAAGAAGAAGGAAAGGAGAAGATGAAAGAATAGCGAATTTGAGTTTGAAGAGTCAGAAAACATCATAGTTAACGTGGTAGGAAGAAGCCTCGGAGGTGTCTAATGCAAGGAAATTAGGTTTTCTCGGCCTGGGTAACCAGATGTGGGAAACGAGACGCTGTTGATTGAAATGAAACTTGCTGAGTGATTGAATGATTAAATTGTTTTTGTGATCTGGCATTGCAACGACTCTAAGTATTGTAATTGTAAATTATTGTTTTGAAGATAATAAATGCATAAAAAGTCAAATCCTGAATGTTTTTTTATTGCTGAGTGAACACCATACTGGTGATCAACTGATCATTTTCAGCGGCGTTTCAAGGAGAAATTCCTTCATTTCCAAACTGGTTTGTTTGCATTTGAGTTAGGAATAGTGACTGCATCACCTTAAATGTCGAAAATGCTAATTGAATCCTACTTTGCGTCTTCATAATTTATAAATGGAAAGCAGGAATGGCGTGGGATTCTCTGATGATTTTTGTCGTTAAGAAAATGAAGTGACCAGGTAATGTTATGGCGCGAAAAGAATGAAGGAAAACCGAGAGGTTTTTACGTAAATATGTCTTTTTGTCTTTTTGAGAACTTTTGGACGTCCGGAGTCATTCGGATGCTATTAACCGAAAATAGAAAGGACGGAAGGACTATAGAATTAATTATGAAAGCGTCAGGTCCCAAATGGTGGAACGGAGAGGAAAATTCATATCGTTAATGGTGATGGAAATATTATGGAAGGATACTGTAAAAGACCACCAGACTGAGACGCAGTCATATTATAAGGCTTTTCTTATCAGGTGATGTGTGGAAAAAAAGAAGCGGCCGAAATAGGGAAGCGAATTTTGCACTTCAGTTTTCATCGTGACAAGGAGACTTTTTAGATTATGTCAGTGTGTGGAAGTAGGAGAGAGAGAGAGAGAGAGCAAAATTAAATCTTGCATGATTGACTTGTTACACTTAAATCCCTTGCTTATTTATTGAAAGCTCTCTTGTGTAAGAGAAAAGACTCCGACACAACAACAGAGCTTTCATGTCGTTCACAAACTGCGTTGGAAATCGAGGCAAGATTTCCATGTCATGCCTGAAAACTCCTAAGGGTAGGTTGGAACCCACCTCTCTCTTGTGTCAAAAAAAAAGTAATATGAAAGATTTTAGCCACATTTTTTTTTACACAGAGAATGTAATGAAGGTTACTTTCCAAACCTTTAGTTTGATATGGAATCTTTACAATTAGTATTGTGTACATAAGAGCTGCTGAAAGTATACAGTGAATTATGCTACTCGCACAACAGTTGTGATGGCGTTGATTGGTCATATTAAAAATTAATTGATAACCAGTTTTTTTTTAATATAAAAACTAGGTTTGGTTCTCTATGAGGTCAGAGTTCGTGACGCACTAAACTCCCCCACCCCACCTCACCTCCACCCCCGACCCAACAACACACTAGCACACACAAACTCCATTTTGTCAGTTATGTAGAAAGAGGTGTCTTCAGCTTCAGGTGATTTCCTTCAAGACCTTAAGGGCCCTTAACGACGAAGATCACGCGACCTAAAATAACTCCATCAGTCAGCCTCCAAGGCCAATTACGTCCAACTTACCTGTGATTTTATTTCACAATGAAGAGTATCAATGTTATGCTCAACATATATTAATGGAATCTGAAATTAAAGAGTAATTGGGTGTTAACAGGTATGGACATTGAATGATGCCTAAGCATTAACGAGTGTTAAGAAAGAGACGTAAAGGAAAGTAAAAACAGAAAAATGATAGAAGGAGCAGCGGTATAGGAAACTGATACCAATTTACCGTCAACTGTTGCTGTGCTGTCTGCTTCTTCTTTTTTCTGTTCCATAAAGATCCGATGGAATAGCAATAGCATGAACCGTGTAACAAATCAATGGCTGAAAACGTAGAGCGATCGTTTTGAAAGTCGCCACCGATCGTTTTGCTGAAATGGCGTCGCGGAAATAACGGTCATCGGTCATACATTTATTTGCGTGTGATCGTTTAATCTCGCCTCTCATTGAGGTGGTTTTATTATACATTTCGCTTCCGGATGATTGACGAATTTCAGGCTCGATCGCCCTTCGGAAATTGATATTTCACGAGGAACAGTTATCATTAAATCGTCAGAGTGCGGGAACCGTGTATTTCATGTGTATAGGCATACTGCACGTTTGTACGTTTAATGGCACATACGCACGGGCGGGCGGACGCGCTCTGTTAAAAACAGTCTGCATCTGTCACGCTGAAAAGTGAATGAGGCAACTGTTATTTAAATAACTGTGGTGGTTTCAATCAGGATTAAGACTAGGAAGCTCATCCTAAAAAGACTTGTTGAGGACCAAAATGTTAACAGTTTCTGGTGCCAACCTTTAAAAAGCACAATTAGTCTTAATGAAGTGTTGAACTTTAACGAGCAGTGAACGTGATATGCGTCCTCTTGAGGGATGAAATATTATCGCTGAATGTGGGCAAAATAATTATCTATATATCTGTGCGCCTGTTGTGCACGCAAGCTTGGTCTATACCCGTTATGCCATCAAGTGTAATCTGTAATTTCCGTAGGATGTTAAATAATAACTGTAGAAAACCTACTTGCATCATAGTCCGAAGTAAGACGAAGCAAAAATGATAAAGGCAGTAAACAGATTTAATCCACAGTACCGCAAAGTATTATGCATGTATTCAACCTTGCTTGCACCGTATATGTTAAATTTACACGTATTCTGTGTACGTCGTCTTTCGTGGCGAAGAGTGACCTTCATCAGGTTCTTTTCAGTTAAGGGTGCTAACACACGCTTGCTCTATGTCTTCAATAAAAAGAAAATGCGTACACTACGACAGCAGTGGTCAGAAATTTTTGGAGACAGTAATTGTACGTTTAATTTTACTTATGTCTAAGGACACGTTCTACATATTTCATTGGAATATCAGTAATCTCAGTTATTTACTTTGACGAATCACATAATTCCCTTGAGATGCCCAAGTGTCTTCGTGGGTACGCATATCACAGTCCCAGTCACACGGCTTACGACCAGCTCCCGACCACCCGCGATCACAAGTCGCCAAAAAGTCCTTTGAAGTTTCCTTTGATTGTATGACAGGTTATCGAAGGTTGCAGACCTCCTTATGAACGATTTGGTCGTAAGGAAGTTGCTGGTGGTCAGTAAATGATCTGCCATCAGTGGGCGACTGGTCTTCTGTCAATCGGTGAGAGCACCTGCGCCCATCCGTTGCGACTGATGGCCTAATGGTAGAAACAGGTCGACAATGGTCGTCAACCTGTTTGGACCTGTCATTAACTGCAATGACTGATCTCCTGCTGACTGGTGGGCCAGTCTCGCCGTCGGATGGCGACCCATCGACAACTGTCAAAGACCGGCAACGATTTGGTAAGTGGTGATGGGTGACATATCAAGAAAGTAATGGTTGCCAACTGATGCGACTGGTCGCCGCGTAATGTTTGACTTGTGGGCGCCTAATGTTTGACCATTGGGCGCCTAGTCATCTAGTGTTTCAGACCAGTGGCAGACCAACTGCAGGCTAGTGGCAGGCTAGTTGCACAATGCTGGGCGACTGAGCGCCCATTGGTTCAGTGGTTGACCACTAGTACGACTGGTCACTCACTTCAAAAAAAGTATTCATTGGTTGCCCACTCGTCTCTGGTTTTGGCGGTTGCAGAAGATGGGTAGCTGATTGTAATCCCAGTGTGACTGGGGCCTAACTCATTAAGTGAATTGAAACACGTAGTTAGGACATATTTCAGCATATTTGCAGTCGTTTTTAAAATATATTGCCTTTTGTTAAATGCATCTTCTGGACAGAGTGATTCATACATTTGCCTTATTGCATTGCAAACCAGTAGCTGTCCATTTTTTATATATGCAATCCACATTCGAAATAGTATAACCTAGGGACAGGCTGTTGCACTGGTATACAATGTCATAGAGGCTCCATGTACATCATGCTCATATGGTCAGCACCAAAGTTAATCTCCATCCAAGCTAGGACAGGGGAGAACAAGGCAGTGGCTCCTGAAGACACAGCAGGTAGCAGTATAGGCTCCCTCAAAAACCCCAGGTCATGTTTTGTTAGTGAAATTCATCAAGCCATAATAGGGGACCAGAACTTTGCATGTGTAAGACCCAAATGGAAATGATTAGTTCACACACACTTGCGCAAATTATATATAATGTGTGTGTATATATTGATGTATATAAATGTATGTATATATGTATATGTGTATGTCTGTGAATGAGTCATTTACATTTGGATTTTACGTATGTAGTTATACTGAGCCACATATGTATTAGCACTTGAAGACAATGAAGAAGAGGCTGACAGACAAGCATAATTGGGATTTGGAAAGGAGTGGAAAGTCTGGATGAATGTGGAGAGGCAGATTCATTACAGAATGAGGGAGACCACGGCAACCAGGTAGCGCTGCTGGAGGTCTTCAGCTGCTCAGACCTGATAGCCACCCTTGTGTTGGAAAACAAT
>NC_089745.1:34747989-34805489 GCF_040412425.1 Macrobrachium rosenbergii
CACAATGGCGATCATAACAAATTAATATATATATATATATATATATATATATATATATATATATATATATATATATATATATATATATATATATATATATAAATACCGCAAGGATACAGCGATCATACCGCCTACTTATGGAAATTGTAATTAACGAAGTAAGCGTCGTGGCTGAGCAGTAGACCTCTCGGCTCACGTATTCTTATTGTTGGATCACTTCCGAACTACACCCCACCAGTGCACCCAGTTTTAAAGGGATACCAGTGTTTGATGAAGGGTTGAAGGATCAAGAAAAGGGACCCGGTGCTAGGAGGCTCACCTCTAGAGACAGTGAGGAACCAGAAGGCTGTGCCCTTCTAGCACGCCCCACCGAAGGAACAAAAACATAGGTAAATATTTACGCTCATCATATATATATATATATATATATATATATATATATATATATATATATATATATATATATATATATAAATACATATATACATAAATATACATATTCACATATACATATGTATTATAATCTTGCTTTTCTTTGGAGCGAAACCTTTTTAGGGGAAATGTGTAATTGCTTCAAAACGAATGTAGTTCAGTATCTTTAGAAAAATTATATGCTTGTCAAAGAGCCTTTTACTTCACACAAAACTTAATGAACGACAATGGAAACTCCATGGCGGGCGAACGTTTTCAGCCCTTGATTTAGGGGCTTTGGCAACTTCGAACCGTGCCGTTGTACGTGACAGATAGAAAATTAATATGCTTGTGCGTGTTCAGGCAGAATATTACTGTGCTTACAAGCGCTGTGCCAAGTTTGACATTGCATACACCCTTGGGGCACGCGCGACGAATACAACTTGAGATCCTGCGTTGACATTATTGCTATTATTGTTAAATTTGTTTTTGCCGTTGTTGTATTTATAGTGTCCTCGTATATTTTTATTGTTGGTATTACTGCTTCCTTACTGCTACCACTTCTGTTCATACTACTAATACTTCTATTTAATCTTTTGGTTCTTCGAACATACTGAGGCCAAGAAAGCATCGGCTTTTTTTTTAAAAAGGACATGTTTGGAGTTTTACTTCCCTTAATTAATTTTTGTATTCTTCTTTGTTTGCTTATTTTCTACAATGATTAGAATTAAAAATCCGTCACCCAACAGAGCCACAAAACTTATTGCTTTGAACCCAGTGCAAGAAAAGAGAAGTATTGATATTTCATGGCGTTGTTTCGTGCGATTGCAAGCCAGCCTTTCAGGGACATAAACTCAAAGGCTCCGCTGCATGTAATTGTTAATTTTAATTAGGTCCTGTGATGTCATGCGTTATTATGGAGGCAACAAAGATATCGAAAGTTGTGTCGTGATGCGTTTAAGGCTTGCTTTTGTTCGCTTAATTAACCGGAGTGAAACCTCATTGGTTCCCGTCCAGGCGTATGTTTTAAGTTTGATGATGATTTTGTTATTATGAAGTTATTGGACCCGGACGGAAAATGAAGGCGATTTTATTCAGTATTGCAGTTTATTACTATATGTAAGTAACCAAACAGTTCATCAGTTTTCATGCGCCTTATTGATGATGCATGTAAATATATATATATATATATATATATATATATATATATATATATATATATATATATATATATATATATATATATATATATATATATATATATATATATATATATATATATATATATATATATATATATATATATATATGTATATATATAGAGAGTGTGCGTATGTATGTATATATGAATGAATATCATCAGCGCCTCCAACGCCAAGAGGGCATTCTGTTTAATATATATATAATATATATATATATATATATATATATATATATATATATATATATATATATATATATATATATATATATATATATATATATATATATATATATATATATATATATATATATCCGTATATCCGTTTCCGCACATTATTTGCCGTCACTTAACTTTCCAATGTTTGAAGAACTCTTGAGATACCACTCCGCACGAATCTTTCATTTCTCATAAATGGACCTCATGTTTGTGTTGAATGTCGTTGTATATTCATACAGAAATCTATAGCCATATTACTTATATGTAAATTTTTTAGGTATATACAGAGAGCGTCTCTTCATGCTCATGTGCTAAAGTAATTCTGTAAGAGAAAGTTGATGATACACAGTTTTGAAATTGCTACACAAGAAGAAATTAGGTTTTTTATCACATGAACTGGAAGATTTTTATTTCATTTTTAACGGCTTACCATAGTATTCGGAATTGCATCTGAACCCTAAGTGCAAACTTACCCGCCTTTAATCAGTTTAAGAACCTGTTTGAACCGTAAAACTCTTGATGACTTTTAATTTTTTTTATTATTGGAATTGCTTGGCTTTTATAACTTTGCAAAAGATTTTCATACAGATGCAGGTGAAAATATTTCTGCATAAGCATTCAACACTGTTTTCCTGATTTTTTCTTTATTTTTAGTTCACATGAAATGGAAACGAATCTTTTCGTCCGTATTTACCTGTAGCCACCCAATCACTGCTCGTTGGACAACAGCGCAGGGAAAAAAAATCCCATATGTGACCCGAAGAGTGTTTGCCGGCAGCTTTAAAAAAAAATAAATAAATAAAAGTTTGTTATTCTTGTGCGTGTGACCAGAGATATAAGGTTCATGAGTGTGTCCGGAGTCCCAATATCGAGCGACAAAAAAAAAAAAAAAAATCGACACCCTGTTTTGTTGTTCTCCTTTCGGGTCGAGCACTCCTCCGTCGCATCAAAGGGGACCTTGTTTCAAGTGGCCTAATTCCTTAAAAGCTGCCTGGTTCCATCTCGCCTCTGCAAAACATGCACAGTGGACGGTCAAAACAGGTACCTGGTACCGTTACCGGAATAGAAGCGTTTTGGTAAACCATGTCTTTTATTGTTATTTTGGAAAAGGGTGAAGTTTACAAGTGTTTTCAAGCATGTGCTTTTGTGTGTGATTACGGCCTGTACTTGTACAGAGTTCAGTCATAATTTGCAATATTCTCTGGGACTTGAATATACTGTACGTGTCTTGTCTGCAGAGTGGCTAATGTTGCTCTTAGTATTTTCGAATCACATAATTCCGTGTGTGTATGTATATATATATATATATATATATATATATATATATATATATATATATATATATATATATATATATATATATATATATATATATATATATATGTATGTATGTATGTGTGTGTGTGAATACCTGTTAACTTTTGCCGAAACTATATCCCTATTCTCTAGCATGTTGAATGTTTACAATCCCAATTAGATTTTAAACTCTCTTGTGCAAATATACTTACAGTTTACTATAATTGCAAATGTTAATTATCAACCCTTTCTCTTACGAGCATCGGTAAGTAGGTGCCTCTCCCTCCAGTTCGATTAAGGATGGCTTTCCCAGCCACAAGGGCAGCAGCTCTTTAATTCCCTAATTATAGATCATTCCAAGTCGTTTCTATCTGCAGATCTCATCTCATGAACTCAGATCTGAGAATCATTCACCAACTCGAACTCCTCTGATGGTGCTGAATTCATTAGGAGGGCCTACGAGGTTGCTATTTGTCATTCTTACCACTATATATAAATTTTATATCCTCTTTTTAGTTGATTTTATTGTCCTTTCATTTCAGTTTGGAGTTCATTCAGAACCATCATAAATCCTATTAGTTAAGAAACTATATAGTTCAGGACGCGTTAGGTGGGAAGAATGGGATTCCAAATCTGTCCAGGCAGAAGTTACGGTAGCCCTAATATTGTTTAGCTGTCTGGATTTATCTTGCTTGTGGAGGAAGTGGTTCCTGTAACAAACTGGGCAGCTCATGGCAACTGACAGCCTCCATAGATATCGGAGCCAAAGGCCTCGATGTGATGGTCGTTGGTTTAAAAAATGGGCAAAACAACTATTCGACACATTTGAGAAGCCCAGTTGTACGCATGCCATGAGCAGTAATGCTTGTTGAAGCCCTTCATTCCGTAATCGCCAGGGTGTTATATTTATTGTTTCTCATAATGCAAGCCTTCTGTTGTTTTTCTGAATTTTAGTGCATTTTGGCACCAACCGGCTCAATAATACTTTATCACAGGTAAAATGGAGACATTTCATGTTTCTTTGTCCAGTTTCTTCTTGTGTTATAACTCCCACTTATGCCTGACTAAGAAACCCTTGGGATGAGAGTGATTGACAACAGTCCCTTGGGACGAGAGAGACTGTTTGATATTCAGCATGAATGCTTTGCTAAGCTTTGATGATATGGAGTGCCATCCAACTGCCTCTGTTGATATATCCTAGCAACTTCAGACAACCTATTAAGAGGATAGTAAACTCGAGGTAGGGTTATAAGTATAGCGAGAACAGATTTTCGTGTCTTTCATTCTTAATAGAAGTTCTTTTGTCTGTCAATTACATTTCCCGAAAATTGATTGTCACGTAACCACTTTTTCTGACGTCTTGCCACCAATGGTTGCACCAGGTTGTCACATTATTTTTTTTTTTTTTGTTGCGTGTCCCTTGAGGTGACATCACATGAACCCGAATTTTATTTTGAAACCAACGGTTTGATGGTGTTTGGTTAAGTCGGTAGTAAAAGCCTAAAATATTCCAGAAAACACGTCCGCATGACACTGCCTGCTAACATGTTCCAGTCACTGTTCCCATTCACGCAATCTATCCGTCTCCTGGAAAGTCTTTATGCCTGATTCTCTTTTCCATCGGGAAACCTCTTTTCTGCTCAGAACTCAGCTTTGAATCGTTTGTCACCCCATTTTCACCTCAAGCTGTGTTCCCTAGTCGTCTAACCAGTAAATGATAGATGATGAGGGCGCATATTCGTTGAGGAAACCGGATAAATATTTTTGTTGTAAGGCCTTTGTTGAACGCTAGGTATCAATTTTCGTGACAAAATTAGGGTTTGAATTGCAAACGAAGGCCAACACATCCTCTTTTAGAAAATCATAGATCAACATTCGAGGGGATTATTTTCTCGCATTAAACTGTATAGCTCTGGCTTATAGCTAAGTCATTGATCTGGTAAGTGTTTTTGCCCCTTGTGAAATTTTTACGACGATGCGAACTGCACCGTTAACAACCGTAGTACGCATTGCAGAACGAGAAATTGTCAGTATACATCTTACTTCGTAGTTTTTTTAAACAGTAAAATCATCGTCTGCGTTTTGGGAATGTTAGCTGTTTAAACCTTTAACGAATATGGTGAATGTTTTTTCTTTGCCCTCATAGAGGTAAAGTTGTTTTTATATAAGGTAAAATCATTCGTGTGTAGGAGTTAATTTCGTCTTAATTTAAATGTGAACTATAGGAGGACTAATCACCTGACCGAAGCTTTATTGATTAGTGTCAGAACTTCAGTAGTGAAAATGCTTCAGTCGTTAAGTATAACTTACAAATTGAGGATCTAATTCGTATTTTTATTTTCCCGTATGCATGAGTGTATGTTTGTGTTTGCATACGTGTGGGGGTTAGTCTTGTGAGAGAATATGGCAACCAAAGCCCATAGCAACATAGCGAAGTACAATGAAAAACAACAGGCTTGAAATTATATATCGAAAAATGAGACAGGACAGCTCATTATGTAGCATGATGTCGGTCGTGTAACAACTTCCGCAGATTCTCGTGGAAAATAGGAACCATCATCATTATCATCATCACATTCACTATTCCCAAAAGCTTAATTTTCAAGTGGTGTGTGTGTGTGTGTGTGTGTGTGTGTGTAGGAACGAAGCAGCAGTTATTTCAGGGAAAAACGAAAGGCCAGGCTTTTCATACAGTGGATATATCTCGCCTGAGATTGGAATATTCCTTTTATATTTATTTCTTGCGCACAGCTTTTGTTATCCTTTCATGGTTGCAATATATTCCCGAGATTCTTTCACCTTCTCTATTCCAGTATTTGCCTAATCCTCCCATCGATCAATCAAACGCCCTATCTATCCCACCGTCCTTCCGGCCCTCTTGGTTCTCTAATTCCTTTTTCCTCGCCTTTTTCCTTCGTTTCTGCTCCGTGGAAAAGACACGGAAGAAGAATGGATGTTTTGTTTGCGTATGTGTTTACGACTTTATTTAGGTTTACCTATGCATGTGGAATAAATAGATGTGGTGACCACTCAGATTTTATGAATTTTATGTTTACATATATGTGGGGGTGTTAGTATTTTCAGTGCTTCCTACAGTTGTGCCTGCATCTGCATAATTGCATGCTTCTGCGCGCGTGCGTGCGCTGGAACTCCAAATAGTCAGTGGCGTCTGGATCCCTCTTAACATCAATCACTCTTAGGAAAGCATGGATAAGGATTTCCTCTTGGGCCACGTCAAATCAACTGATGGATTGTAGGTGGAATCGGTCTTCGCCTTTTACCGACACCTTTTATTCTCTCTCTCTCTCTCTCTCTCTCTCTCTCTCTCTCTCTCTCTCTCTCTCTCTCTCTGGAAGAATTAAAAGCACAAAAGCAATTAAAAGACAGGACACCAACAAGGGTATATATCAGAATTTTGAAATGGTAGACAGGGGAATTGATGGTGGATGGGAATGTATGAGGCATGTTGAGCTGCCCTGTGCTGACATTTTCTATATATATATATATATATATATATATATATATATATATATATATATATATATATATATATATATATATATATATATGTATGTAAATATGTATATTTGGCCTTGTTATTTATATCACTGTAAATATATTGTTCTTTGATCACTTTTTGATGTACATGTTTATTATTCTGTTGGACAGTTTTAGACTGATATCGCAATAATTTACATTATCTATTCCACAAATGTTAGCAAGAGACCTGTCGATAGTTATTTATGATATTAAGTATAAATTTACGACAGATATTTAACCAGCTCTTCATGTTTTAAGCGGAGTGGATATTTCATCACATATTTGAATTGTAACATTTAAACTGCTTGCCGTTAACTACGGTTTACTAGGATATTTTAGTTCGTCAGGTAGTGTATGGTGTTTCTGATTATTCAGAACAAAATAAAAATTTTTTTTGGTGGTATCTGATATTATTACCAAAAACAATGCAATAATGGTGCATTGCGATTCTTTTCATGTACTTTAGCTTAACGGACAAGTTTTGCTTTTCCTTAAAAGCCGAACAAATTTTTTGACAAAACTTAGGATTCTTTAACCAGAACGTCAAATAAAATTAAGTTCTTTTAATTTTGTTTCAATATTTATAGTTGTCTTGATTATATATATATATATATATATATATATATATATATATATATATATATATATATATATATATATATATATATATATATATATATATATGTATATATATATGTACACACGCACGTATACATACATACCTACATTACGCATCTCAGGATGTTTCTCACATGTAACAGCTTTATTGTACCAGCGTTTCACATCACATGATGCATTTTACAGGCTGGAAAGTTACATAAACTCTTAAAATAAAACGCCACTTAAATACCAGAAAAATTTTGAAATTTTAAAATTCACAAATACTACAGATATAAAAGTACACGGAAAATTTGAAAGAAACACCCACAAGGCAAGAGCTAAAAAGTGACTAAAAGAAAAAAGGGGGAAATAAACAAGAAAGATACCTGTAGCGAACGTGAAATGTAAACAATCAGGTAATTAGGCTGTAAACAGTTGACTGGATGAAGATAGATATTTAAAATGGATACATTTGTTTTTATAAAAAGAGTCTCCAACACCATCAACTCACCACCCTTATAGACAGATCCAATAATTTTAAAATCATTTATGTCGAAACCGGTACCTAACATTTGGCAATGTTTGCGAAAATTGGTTAATTCAGGATTGGACAATCTGCAACCCGTCCTGAAGCTGACACTTTGATGAGACCTTGAGAAGCCTCCTAGTACATCCAGCGTAGGTTCCCAGACTACATCTGGGACAGGTATATTTTTTTATAAATAATGCTGGATGTCAGGGAAGGGCTCAGTCTGTCCTTCACTCTAAAAAAAGAACGTATATTTAGAGGATTCCGCTGGATCAACTTCAGATTCAAGGCTGGGAATTCCTTATTAATTAAATTCATACATTTCTTCTTAAAACTGTTATCATGTAGGAAAGAGATCTTAGCATAAATACATAATTTGTGAGCGATATATATGGCTGTTTCGTTTTTGAAGTTAGGGGTTTATTAAGTACTCAGCAGAAATACCGGGATGGAAAACAATTGTTAATTAACAAATTAGCCAAGAATTATATTTCTTTGTAAAAGGCCTTTCATAAACCGGCCTCAGATATTAACTCAGGAGAAGAAGACTATCAGTTATTTTTCAATCCCGAGCAGTATTTCTGAGAAGCGACTCGAATAGGCGAGAGTGTATATTACGTGCTCCTCTTCATTCGATTTTAATCGACGACTAATTTCCAGTAACCTCCGATTTCCTGGAGTTCCTGGAAACTGATGCGAGCAAATTCTTCGAATTTTTACTTATCTCTTTTTAAAGGGACCGAGTCGTTTTCCTTGGGGAATCACTATTTGTTCCGGGCGTTGAGTCAAGACAATTGCAGTGGATAAACACAGCGTGGAGGAGGCATCCTGCGAAAGCAAAGGGTCAGGTGATAGGGAACCATGGGAGCTTGCAGCTCTTCAAGACGATAACGCAATCACCCCCAAGAAGTGGTGGAGAGCGTCTGCGAACAGGAAAAAAAAGAAAGTCAAGAGTTTCGGGTCAAAGAGGGAAAGCATACCTTCCTCCTCTTTGATACCCGAGATGTCTGTTTCTCTCTGGAGTGTATTTCTTTTATTTCTTTGTCTCATGTTTTCTCATGATTATTTCTGATTCTGTTTTCCTTTTGATTTACTTCATTTGGAATAATCTGTTTTTCGCAATCAGGTTTCCCCCTTATTCGTATACCACCTTTTCAGTCATGAATTCTTGTGACCATGAATTTGGTAAGGGTTGCGATAACAGCAATTTTTTCGTTTGGCTTTTTAAGAGGGAATAATGGACATGGACGAATATCTCATTCAGTCCACCAAAGGAGTCTTTATCTGATACACTCGGTGTTGCAGGCGAATGCCTTGCTAATTGCAATTAGGACAAGCCTCCCACGATGGATTTCCAATGAGAAGTGATTTCCTCACTTCCCAGATGACTATTTTTTTTTCTTCTTAAATCTCAGATAACATTTTGCTTTCCGACTTGTGGGTTGTATCTCGCTTACTTTTTTCAGGAATTTCTATTTTTAGGTCTCGAACTTTTCTTTATAATCTACAAACATGCCCGACTAATAGTAACTGTATATATATACATACATACATACATATATATATATATATATATATATATATATATATATATATATATATATATATATATATATATATGAATTTCTTTCAAAATTAAATGCATTAGTGCCCAACATCAAGTTCAAAGTTGAATTGGAAACGGACAACAGTATTCCTTTTCTTGACGTTTTAATAATTAGAGACACGACAGAATACAAATTTACCGTATACAGAAAACCAACATTTTCACTTTCATACGTTCACTATTACAGTTATCGTGACATTTCTATCAAGATTAGCGTAGCCAGCAATTTATTCTTAAGAGCCTTACGGATTTGCTCCCCAGATTTCCTGGAAAATGAAATTGAACTAATCTGTAAGCAACTGTCATCTCCAAAGTATTCCCGACCATATAATTGAGAAAGCGATCCAAAGAGCAAACATAATCTTCTAGCGTCCCCATCAAAAAAAGACTAGAGAGACGCCCAGCAATAAAATCAAAATCCCACACCTGGACAGTATTAAGACGTTGACACAGACACTTGGAAACTCTAACCCTTTTGCCTTTACCTACCCAAATACCTTAACCAAATCCCTGATTAACGTCCAACAGAAGACAGTCCCCAAAGACACAGGATTATACAAAATCCCTTGCCTCAACTGTGTCCAATCCTACATCAGTTTTACAGGTAAATCACTCCACCAGAGATTAATACAACATAAACGTTCAGTAAGGTATGGCCAACAGAGCTCAGCTATTTTTAACCTCATAAATAACCATAATCACAGAATAAACTGGAATATGTCATGTATAATATGTAGCAGCAATTGTCGGTTCAAAAGCCAGATGGTGGAATCAGCACTGATTAAACCAAGAAATACGATGAACCTCTCAAAAGGAGCTTGAGACTCAGATATTATAGATAAAATCTTCTTCCAACCAGCAATTAAAAATATTAAGAAGCTATCAACTGGAGTCACGTAATGGCTGACCCCTGGGACTGTTGGTATAAATACCGCTTTTCTGTAATTCGTATTTCATTCATACTTGCCTGTCGAGGGAGACAGTTGTTCTCCGAAATATATAGCATTAACTTTCTTCCTTTTGGCTTTTTTTATTAGATGGAATTCTGTTTTAACAGGAAATATTTCATAGTCATGTATATATATCTACAGTATATATATATATATATATATATATATATATATATATATATATATATATATATATATATATATATATATATATTATAATACTTAATGTTACAGCAAATCATTTGCGTTTGTCAGACCCTTAATATATATATTTTTTCTATAAAGTAGGTTACTCAGTGTAGTTCACAACCCATCTTTTCCCGTGAAGGATACCACAAAATAGACGATCTAATTTACTTTTGAGGAATTTTAATCAGTCATTAGTTTCTCAGAGCTGTCCCATTTGTATATTTATAGCCAAATGAACATGTAGATACAGTTCTGTGTAGAGTATTAGAGTTAATTTTTATGTATGGTATAGAAATGTTGCCTCTTAAATCTCTTGGTCCTATTTGCGTGCCACCGCTGGTGGTGGTACTCGAAGGTCCATTTAGTGTTTGTTCTATTGTAAAAGATGTTGAAACGACGAATTCAGGTGATTAATTCACTAGCCAAAGCGTTTTCAATCTTCATATGCATGCATATATATATATATATATATATATATATATATATATATATATATATATATATATATATATATATATATATATACATATATATATATATATATATATATATATATATATATATATATATATATATATATATATTATACATTATACTGTATATATTTTAAAGGCTCTCAATGTGTAGTATCAGATTCCTAACTACAGATACGTAGCTGATGTTATATATATAATACTAGAGTACCTGTTCCACCTAAAGTAACCGTATTATGCTTTACTGTGCCATGGCTGAAATAATGTTGAATATATTATCGTAGTTTTGTAAAAGAATCGTATAAATAAAAAGGGAAATGCCATGTCTGGAGAAACTGTAAATAGTGTGATGAAATTTGGCAGCTTGTGTTCGTATAATTACATCTGATGCGACTTGCTGTCTGTATTTATTAGTACGGTCAACGAAGTTATGTAATGTTTTGACTAGTCGTCCATTGTTTGGTGACTAGCTCTTGAACACCCGTGGGCGAGGGGTCGTATGGCTATGCCACCTCTCTCTCTCTCTCTCTCTCTCTCTCTCTCTCTCTCTCTCTCTCTCTCTCTCTCTATATATATATATATATATATATATATATATATATATATTATAAATTATTTATATATATATATATATATATATATGTATATATATTTATATTTATATATATATATATTATATATATATATTTATCAATAATTATTTATATATATACACATAATTATTTATACACACACACACGTGCATGCTGCATGCACACATACCTCCCCCTTATTTCATTTTCGACTTCTGCGTTTTGAGCAAAGAAGTGCACTCGTTTCCCCCCCTGTCTGTCCGTCTTCATAGTCACCTCGGGTGAGAGCCCATAAACGCATTACCTGCGAATAATCAAATCTGCTTTTACGCCCCGTTCAGGAGCACCCGAGGGAGGATAATGTCATCATTCTCACTTTAGGTCTCCTCTGGTACTTGGCAGGGCCCTCTGTTTACCTTACCATGTCACGTGATCGCCCCCAACGAGCCCACTATTTTCAGTGGATGCGCTATTTGAACTCCAAATGGACCTACCAGTGCTCCACGACGACTAGAGTACTGGCTGAGAGTTTGCCTCATTGACTGGCAATTTGTTTCTTACCTGGACCCTTCCGCCACATTGGGCTTTTTCGGTGGGGCAACCATTTCTCACCTATTCGTGGCGAAGAGTTGTCGCTTCTTTTTATTCCGGAAGTTCGATTAGGTTGTATCACTTTTGTGCGGTCGTTTCTACGATTATTATTATTATTATTATTATTATTATTATTATTATTATTATTATTACTGTACCTCAGAATATTATTATTATTATTATTATTATTATTATTATTATTATTATTATTATTATTATTATTATTATTATTACTATTATTATTACTGTACCTCAGGAATCTGGTGAATGATGGAAGTGAATAGAATATCATATTGTCAAAAATCAGAGAACCGAATTAATTTTTTTCTGGGACAAAATTTCTCGTATGGAAGACTTAATATGAAAAGAACTTCTCATGTAAGGGCATAATAACGCTCTTAACAGAACTTGTATGAGAGATTTTAACCATGTCAAACATAGATATAGAATATAGCAACCGAAATAGAAAAATGAACGTGCCCATCTCATTAGGATTCACCGATACAGTTTCATCGCGTTAAATGTAACTTCAGACCGAAAGCGCATTTCTTTCCAGTCCTTTTCACTCTTGAGGTTCAAGGAGGGATTGAGTCGCCGAGGGCAAGGGAATGAGTAGGAGGAGGCGGAGGAGGACAACTTTCAGTGTGGGAAGGAGAAAGACAAGAAGGAAAAGATGGGAGAAGAAGAAACAGAAAATTAAGTTAGCGTTAAGTGTTGAATGGATGCTTTTGTATTCCAGGAACTGAGACTGGATTCTTGGTCGTAAGAAAGAGAGAGAGAGAGAGAGAGAGAGAGAGAGAGAGAGAGAGAGAGAGAGAGAGAGAGAGAGAGAAGGATGATGTGGAACTTTTCTGTGTAACATCAGCTAAAAGAGAAACTGATATTAAGCACAGTGTGAAGAGGAAAACACGAAGGCGACCATGGAAATGAATCAGAAGAACATGTGTTATACAGTATATAATGAAATATTTCTCAAACATAAAAAAGATTAAAGTGAGAAAAGGGAGATAGTAATAGATATCGAACACCGCTAAAAAAAAATACGCGAAAAGAACGTGAAAACGATTCAGATAAATATATGTAATGAACAATTATCCTTACTCATGAAATTTAATAGTGAAACAAATGATATCACGATGCGCGGAACAAAGAGAAATAAATATGACGATTCCCCATTCCAAGTCATGTGAGATAAAGAAAAAAAAAATCGAGATAGAACATCGGACGATTTCTAATGAGAACCCCATCGGGAGCAAGTGCGATGCCCCTCCCCCTTCCCCCTCCCCCACTTTTCTTTCTTTAATTACTTCCGCTCCGGGTGATGCATTTTTATCTCATCCGAGGTGTTAATGAGTTCTGGTGCAATAAATTTCGGATAATGTTATGCAAGGGAATCACACTCTTAGAGATCAATACGGACTGGCGTTATCTGTAAGTCATTGAACATCTCAACCAAAGTACCCGGGATGTGTTCCCATTTGCGTATTTGCAGGTTTTCTAAAAATGCTTAATTTCCGAATAATTTCTGCCCTTGTGTAGGAAGTGACGTTTGCTTGCAATGACTGGTGTAAATTGCATATAACATCTTCTTATTTATGGACAGTAACTTCTTGATTTCAATGGGTAATATGTTGTTGGCAGGTCATTCTGTATGATATGAAGCACCAACTAAGTGAAGCCTATGATAGTTTAAGTAACGTTATTGCATTTAATTGAGATTTGGATATTATTTTCACGAAATATTAAGATAGCGTGTTTGCTCGCTTTATGGGTTTTATGCAATATGTTGGATAACATTATTATTCAGAATGAAGAAACTTTCCTTTGCAAAGGCTATTAACTCGTAAATCATCCTTTTACAAAACAGGAAGCCAATCTGGGAAAAAAATAAAAGAAAAAAGGAAATAGATAAATAAGGAGAGTTACACAAAGAAATAAAGTAACATATCCCTGCACAAACAGGCAAAGTAATAGACCTATAAATAAAGAACCGTATAATCCAGAAAGAATAAGAAGCACCGTTGAAAGACGAAAGCATTCTGGTGCCGAAATCAAGTCAAGCGATTCTTTGACAGGTCTTCAGTGTGCCAGCTGTCCCGTCTAATAAGGGAAATGGGAAAATAGGACACATCACTTGAGCTGCTTACGTGCCAGTAAAGGACGCACTTAGCCTCTTGAGCCAGTTGTCTCCGTTTAAGGCATCTCTTTGGAAGCTCCTATTGGCACTGCGCTCTAGTTTATGAGTGAGTTCCTCATACCACCTCCCAATGGCACTGTGTGCCATCTGCCGGCCGGCACCCGTACGCAGCGAGGGGCAGGTGCGCCTAATACCTAAACTTGTATAGTGCTCAGGTGTCATTCATTGCCGCAAGTTGCAACTGGTGAATTTGCAAAGTTGCAAAGAGGTAGACCATAGCATGGTGGGGAGTTTGAGCAGTTTCCCTACTCTCTTGAAAAGGTGTCGCCTGCACTTCAGGCCTTGCCTGTTTTGTCACCCTTTTCTCCTTCGATTTCTACTAAACGTGAATTTTTCTTGTATTTTCGTTTGATATTGGTGTTTCATTTTCCTGATTGGTAGAACATCCATAATGTGCTATGGAGATAATTAAAAAGAACGTCTCGAAATATATAGTTTTCTTGTTTATGTCACCGCAACGCAACATTTGTAATTCAATTTGATTGTTATGAAAAAAAAAAGTTTTTTTTTATGTATAAACATCGGATGCCAAACGTATTTTACTTGTTAGTTCATAAACAGTGACCGTTTCTTTCGGTAATTAAAACTGAGTTTGCAAGCCTGGTCAATTAAATGCTGTTATTTCCCATACTGACGTAAAGTGATAAAATTTTGCAATGAATTATTTTTTGTACTTATTGGCTGTAACTTGTCCCTCTCTCTCACTATATACACACATACATACATACATACATACATACATACATACATACATTTACATAATTGTTTGTGTATATATATTTATATATATACATATATGTATGTACTGTGTATATATATATATATATTCTACGAATGAAAATTGCTCTTTTGTGTATCTACTTACCCGTATCTAGTTTTTATAATTTAAAGAATGAAATTTTGGTTCTCAGACACCGTAAGAGCCTATTGTGAGAATGTCGATATGTTCTTTGGATGATCTTTATTTTAATTCCGTGAACTGCATTATAGCGGATAGGAATTACATTGTAACTACACGAGTGTTTTTTTTTTTTTTTTTGTAGTAGCTTGACAATATCGAGTGTGCATATGACTGAAAAATACACTGAATCCAGTGAAGGTCATTTATTGATACACTTTTGTTGCAGCAAACGCGAGACCAAGATCTGAGGAGACGCATTCTTTTTTGTAAAGACGCGATCCTTCTCACTTTCTGCTCTCTGTTACATTGATATAAGTGTATATACTTAGGGGATGTGTGCTTCCTTTTAAATTCATACGAGTTTTGAGGCACAAAACTTTGATGATAATTTTTTTTTCTTTACAAGTTGTGTTAGTATAGGTGAGAGCGTTATCATACCAGTTATTTATGGTTTACATACTTGTAAAATCTCTGGCCTAACCGTGATTATATTAATAAACAGAAGGATCACAACCAAGTGGCTTAAATGAAGTAGTATATAAGATAAATCTGAATTCCTTTTAACTGAATATCCATGGGAGGAGTGATAAAAACAATATGAGGGTTTTTTTATGGGGCATGTTCCTCTTCCTTTTTAGTGAAGAGTAACTTACTGTCACTTGAGTCGAGGTATTTTGTCAAGGATGGCCATTAGAGATTGTCACGCTTGGTTGTTGTTTATGTTACGTATTTATTTGTCAGTAAAATATTTATTTATTTCTGAAGCAAAAGGCGACCTTGTTTTGATAGTGTACTCATTGCACAGCTTTGAGTAATAAGGTATTATGAATCCAAGCTTTTTCCTATTTTGCTTTAGTTATCCCTTCCTCCTTACATTCAATGGAAATCATCATTTCGGCCTTTTGGCAGATATCATTGCATTACCGGAAGAAGAAAAGTCTTCTTATCCTGCCTACAACCTTTGTAAGGGTTGAGTAATATTTGTAATTTCAATTAGTATATATGTGTGTGTGTTTGTTAACTCATCAGTAAAATCAGCGGGACATCTTTGCTCAGAAAAAGCTGATAAACATAATAAAGTTTCCAGTTCTATATAGTGTCATGATAGTGATGTTGGATATACAAAACTATTGTGAGTTACTTCAAGGAACATAAAACCGACAATATTCTCTAAAGTTTCCCATTTTTTGTGACATTTTTTGCCCGTAGGTAATGGTGATGTCTCAGAATATTTTAAAAAGAGTTTTTTAACGTTAACAGCATCATCCCCAGAAGCCGCTTAAACCTTCGTTCTGTTAACAGTTGTTTTCGGATTTAACACTTACTGATGTATCTCCTGGAGATTAGTACAATACAAGGGGTTCACACACACACACACACACACACACACACACACACACACACACACACACACACACTCTCTCTCTCTCTCTCTCTCTCTCTCTCTATCTCTATCTATATATATATATATATATATATATGTGTGTGTGTGTGTGTGTATATATTTTATACATACCCATGTATACAGATAGAGAGAGAGAGACTCTCTCTCTCTCTCTCTCTCTCTCTCTCTCTCTCTCTATATATATATATATATATATATATATATATATATATATATATATATATATGTGTGTGTGTGTGTGTGTGTGTGTGTGTGTGTGTATGTATATATATTTAATACATACCCATGTGAGAGAGAGAGAGAGAGAGAGAGAGAGAGAGAGAGAGAGAACTCTCTTGTTTTCAAGCATTTTTTCAGGATGAAGATGTTTACTCCATGGCCTTCTTTTCCTTGGTCAAGGTCGGGACCTTTCACTTTTGAGGTAGACCACCCAACCCCTGGAAATTTTGTATCTCTCTCACTTTGCACACACATACACACGTATACATACATATATATATATGTGTGTGTTTGTGTGTGCATTTATATGTATGTATATACACAGTATATGTTTAAACGTTGTTTTTTAGTTTTAAAAACATATTTTGGAAAAACGCGTATTTTGTAAGCATTGTTTGAAAAAAAGGAGAATATTTTTCAGATTTTATCTTCAGAACGCTGCAACACTTATCTTATTTATATTTGAACATATGAATATTTTTCGCTTCCTCAACTGTAATTTAGAACTTCCTTTGTGTAAAGTATAAATACTAAATCTTGACCATGTATGCTCATAACTGTTTGAATGCTGTTCATTGGCTCTCTCTCTCTCTCTCTCTCTCTCTCTCTCTCTCTCAGCTCACATTTTAATTCTGAGCAAAATGGGTTTATTTTTACGCATAGTCGCAAAAAATGTTCAAAGGAAAAAGCGGGCTCTTGGGCGAATGCCGCCAACTTTTCCTCGTTATCATGATAATGAGGTGCAGGGTGGTATTTGACCATTATTTCGTAGCAGTGTTGTGTAAACAATAATTTGTCATCATTTTGCTTAACTGCTGCAGCTTACGGGGTCGACAGCGTTTATCTGAATGTTAGTTCTCTCTAAGTTTTTTCTTCAGTTGCTCTTAATGGTGAGAGATAAAGTTTTTTTTATGTCATTCGTTCGAAGTATTTATTGTATGCAAGGGTTTCGTTGCGTGTATTTTTTGTAGCTGATTACGACTTTCTTTTGTCTGACGTTGAAATTATCACTGCTGTAGTTATTTTGGCATTGTGCTAATTGGGGAGTAAAAGATTTTGCTTTTACATTTACTTCACGTCTGTTGCATTATTCCACTTCATATACGTTTGTTTGTGTAAATGGTTGGGTCTCAAAGAGATCTCAGAACACTTTTGCCTATGATCAAATATCCGTTTCAATTTTATTTCATTCGCCTTAGTTCTTTCTCTTTAATCATGGTAAATAATACTTGAAGAAGTTTCAGGTGTATTGTAAATATATTAATGTCCTTGGAGTTTGTATTTTTTGTTTTTAACTGTTTCCATTACGTGAATAAATTCCTTTCTCGTTTTCACTATTTACTGCACATGATTGTTTAAAAAAAGAACACATTTCTCTGTGTTTGCAATGTATTGTTTTAGATAAAACCAGCCTCTGTTTACAATTGTAGCAAAATATGCATTCTCTTTATCCCTTGGTAAAATATTTGAACCATTTGAAATTATAATTTCATTCAATGTATTCTGGCGCACTCACGAATGCAATTATCCAAGTTCATTTTTAAGTATATATCATTTACTTCCTTGTTTTGTCTTATCAGTTTAATCGGACTTCACTTTGGAATCTAGTCTCGTCCTCCTCTCTCTTACCTTCGTATCTCAAAACTTCTTATTCTTACCCCACATCCTGTTCTTCCCCTTATTCCTCCTCCACCTCCTCCTCCATCATTTCCATTCATGCCATCCCCTTGAATACCGCAGAAATTCCAATCGTCTGGAGACAATAATTTCGTGTAGAGAAGCTCATCGCGACCACCTTGTCTGTCCGTCCTCAGGAATTGGTGAACTGGCCAGTCTCCAGCTTCCTCCTGTTTTGCGTGGACGTATGCGTTAAGTTTTAATAACTTAGATATATCATTGTAAGTTAGTTTTAATATATTTGTTCAGTATAATTTCCCTATCCCATGTCTTTCCTACCAACGTGTGTTTTTTATCTTGCTAAAGTTATGAGTTTTTTTTTTATTTCATTGTTATCTTGTGAACATTTCTATCTGAAGCCTTTGGCACCAAGTTCATAGATGAAGGCAGTGCTTCTTCATATGTTTTAGTCAGGAAGCTCCAGCGCATCTCTCAATATTGCAACACTAAAGAGAGAGAGAGAGAGAGAGAGAGAGAGAGAGAGAGAGAGAGAGAGAGAGAGAGAGAGAGAGAGTTTTTTACCGCTCGTTGGTGTAATTTACCATTCCTCGTTGAAATCTGTCATATCTCTTGCAGCAGAAAATAAGAAATCAGAACGTTCATTGCAAAGCGTATGTGGGACGGCCTTATCAGAGTTTGATTTATCATTCCAATTACGAATGTGTATCAGAGGACTCACTATTTACGGACAAGAATTTTTTCCCCTTCATTTGATAGATCACCCCACATTTTGGTCGGCTGCTTTCAGTTTTAACTTCAACATACAGAAGTCGAGCTGTATGGGGTAGGGGGGAGAAGTACAGAGCCCCGTTATCCAGTTGGAGCAGTTCTGATCAATTTTTCCGTGTCTTGTATGGATCAAAAGAACATAGCGATAGATTTATTTATCTTGAATGAATAGCTTATACACGCACTGGTGATGATAATCTTGAAGTGAGTAACGGTAACATTGATGGCCTGGGGAGAGGAAGAGAAAGAGAGGGAGATTCCTCCCCCTGTACTTGCAAGAGCTAAATCTAGTTGCGGAGTGAATATGACGGCGTTATTTATTCCGGCCTGTTTCTCCCGGGGGAAGCTTTTGATCCAAAATTCAGCGGTTACATGAAATTCTTGTTTCAGGTCCCCAACTTCATTTGCGGAGGTAATCACCGACAGATTTCCTCCCAACGGGATTCCAGATAAGATAAGGGGAGAAAGGGAAGGATGAAAATAGTGAGACTGAGAGAAAAAGAGAGATAAGAATGAGTCAAAGAAGGAGAAGAGAAAAAATGAGCGAGCGTGTAATCCCGCCGCATAGCACCGACAGAACGAGGTAGATACCAGCGCGATAATAGAGACAAACTTTGATGTCTTTGGGAAAAAAAGAGGAGGGAGAGAGAGGGAAATAGTTAGGTAGGGCTCTCAGTCAGTGGAGTCTTCCTTTGCATTGTAGAGATGAGTTTCGAAGGAGTATTTCTCTACCCTCGTTTCCTGATCCCCTTCCCCGGCCCCTCTTCCCTGTGCGGATCGAATCCTCGGCTATTTTGATCTTTCCCTTCTCTGCTGGAGTAATTTGAGAGAATCGAATACAACTGTCTTTCTCTCAGTCTCTCTATTAATCATGTTTTTTTTATATATATATATTATTCATATACTTACTAGGGGAAGGGGCGCTGAGAATTTCAGTAACTACTATTTCATTTATATTGTACTTACCATTTACAGTCTGTTTCCTAGGTATATACGCTCAAAGTATAATTCTATCTCTACACTTCGATTTCAGTTTCTCTTGATTTTTCTTGTTGTTATTGTTGTTGCTGTTAATTAGATAAAGTTTAGAAGCAGATATAAAAGAACGGTTGTTTTCTCAATTATAAAAACTAGTGATGCAATAGTCATGAAACATGATTATTGACGAACCTACTTTTTATGCTCTCTCTCTCTCTCTCTCTCTCTCTCTCTCTCTCTCTCTGTGAGCTGACCCCAAAAATATCCAATAACTCTGGAAATTTAAAGTGGCTGTATTAGTGGAGATGACAATGTATGGGATTTGGATTGTTTGATGCTTGTGCACGAGGGTGCTTCTCAGACTGAAGCACATGACTGCCACTCAGAAAGTGTCATCATAAGCGACAACACAACGCTAGAGATGCCTTTTCCACTTGAGCACACTTCCCTCACTATAATCAAGAGAATTACAGAGACTTTGCACCATTCAGACAAGAGTCAGAGGTGGTCAACTGGAGACTCCTTATTTTTACCCCTGGTACTTGGAAAGATAGTTGTTTTCAGTAACAGTGGCATATTCAAATATATAGTGTTCTTATCGCCGTCAATTTTTTTTTTTCACTACCGTGAACATCGAATATTTCACACCTTGAAAAGTCACCGGTGGTCTTTTTGTACGCCCCTCCGATCTCCCTCCACGCGCATTGCATTTTTACGTTCGTTTTGCTATGTTTGTCCACCTTCTTCAACAAAGTCTGGCGCACGTTTCTGCTGTCTTTTTTTGCAAAAATTCTTCGGTGCACTCCAGTGAGTCCAGGAGTTTGAGTTTGGCCTGGTTAAACTGTTGAAATATTCCGTTCTTTCATGCAACATAAGCGTTTTATATAATATATATATATATATATATATATATATATATATATATATATATATATATATATATATATATATATATATATATATACATATATATATATAAACACACACTCATGAGTTTACGCCATTATTCATTTAGTCTGAATGTTTATCATAATAACCATATTTTGATCCACCTGTCATTTTAAACAAAAAAGTTTTGCGTTTTGGATGATTTCCGATAATTGTCATTTTCAGTTTCCCCCTGGTTTGGTGAGACAGAAAAAGAAGAAAGAAAATGTAGTGTCTTCTCCCAGTCACTTTCAACGAATCACTAGTATTACCTTCTGTGGTGGGATTGAAGTTTACGCACACCAGATCACTATGTATTAGATCAACCTAACCCTAGCTCGGTGCGTGGGTTCGAAGTGGATTAGTAAATTTATTTCTCACTTTAATCAAAGGCCTGCAGTCGTAAGTGTACCTAAAAAAAATTGAGTGGTAGTTGCGAGGTTAAGAGTTCATTGGAGTTAAGTGCAGTTATTTTTGTATACACTCACCCATTACACACACACACACACATATATATTATATATAATGTAATACACACACACATATATATATATATATATATATATATATATATATATATATGTGTGTGTGTGTGTGTGTGTGTGTGTGTGTGTGTGTGTATTGTAGCTAGGGAGGTTCCTGGTGCTCTCTTATCTCCAAAAGAAAGAAGTGGCTATTGATATCTGAGCTTGAGGAAAGAAGAGTGGTTTCCTCTCTTTGACTCAACATATTCTGTGGCCTGAAAGATTCTTGTTTAGATTGTCGAAGATCTATTAGCGTCCCTTGTTAATCTTGTTTGTTACACTGAGGAGAGAGAGAGAGAGAGAGAGAGAGAGAGAGAGAGAGAGAGAGAAAGAGAATTTAAAATGAAAACGTAATGCAAGCTGATAGTCACCCCACATCTTGAACCGGACGACGAAGCGCATATCTTGCTTGGAGAATGAGTCTTCGAATGATTAGTCTCTCTTTTTGGGGATTCTTTTAATTTGAACCCGTATTCACTTCCGGGATAGGGAAAGAAATGTTATGGTTCTCTTTTCCTTAAAAATCCAGGATGCCTCTGTTGATCTAAGCCGTGATATTTGTACAGGATTATAATAAGCTGTTTCGGGTCTCAACAGGAGCAGAGAGGGAGACAGAAAAAAAAACAGACATTAGTGATCACCACTCAGTCAAAATGTTTTGACATCAGATCCTAATTAGAAACATGGAGGCCTCGATAAGGTATTCCTTACCCAACTGGGTGAACCACTGATGGTATAGATGCTCTCTCTCTCTCTCTCTCTCTCTCTCTCTCTCTCTCTCTCTCTCTCTCTCTCTCTCTCTCTGTGCGTGCATGTGTGTACATACTTTCAAGGCCTTCCAGCTGCATGTAGGGATATAATCATCTCCCAACAGGAACGAGATCAGATAAGGTGGAATGAGAGCGAATTCTACCAGATTTTTTCCTTATTCGATGCACCCAGTTAATTATCATATCTTTCCGCATCCACAGATAAAACGAACCGAAGTGGAACAGAAAAAACTCTGATACACGTATTTTGCTCCTAAAAATGTTATTCAAAGCGTCGACTTGAAATCGTGGTAAAGGTGTGTTCCTGGAAGTGTTATTACACTGATATATTTTCTGTGCTGCAACAGTAATAAAAGTGAAAACTTCCTGGAAACATTTCAGATTTTGCAGTTGACTTTATTCTCACGTTTTGAAGTTAATGAAATTATTCAAGGACTAACTTGTTTTATTTACAGTTGCTGCTTATCTCTCTCTCTCTCTCTCTTTCTCTCTCTCTCTCTCTCAGTTCCTCGTTGGGCGAGTGGGTTCCGTTCTCAGCTAGCGCTCTGCTGGCCGCGAGTTCGAATCTCCGACCGGCCAATGAAGGATAAGAGGAATTTATTTCTGGTGATAGAAATTCATTTCTCGCTATAATGTGGTTCGGATTCCACAATAAGCTGTAGGTCCCGTTGCTAGGTAACCAGTTGGTTCTTAGCCACGTAAAATAAGTCTAATCCTTCGAGCCAGCCCTAGGAGAGCTGTTAATCAGCTCAGTGGTCTGGTTAAACTAAGATATACTTAACTCTCTCTCTCTCTCTCTCTCTCTCTCTCTCTCTCTCTCTCAGTACGGTCATGAAGCTCCTCATCGAGGAGTAAGTGTCCTGATCCAGGACATTTGACGAGATGGGGTCCCCTCCTGGGGAGCTGAACCCGTTTTGCCAGTCTTCCCCCTTCCCCCACCCACCTTGCCCGATTATAACTTTCATAAAAGTTATATCCGCCCAGGGGTGTAAAACTGTGAAAACTTTTCCAATCCTATGTTATAGTATTTTATGAAAGCGGCAGTCGCGTACAACTTCTCCCGGATCTAAACAGCTCAGCCCACTGGACCCACACACCACCTCCATCTATGGCCAAAGATTTGAAAACTTTTTCCTTGCGTCGCAGAATTGATTGCGTTCACTGACGTGTGATTATCAGTGCTGGTGTCTGTATAGATTGCTTTCTCTCTCTTTGTTTGTATGTGTGTTTGTGTATGTGTCGATCAGGATGAAGGGGGTTTATTCCGCAAAGGACGAGCATTCAAGAATATTTATAAAAATATTTGTGAAGAGTTCATGCCTCTCTGGGAGATCTAAGTGTTAATGTGGTTTAATTTGGCTCATCATTATGAGTCTTCCTTATTTCCTAACGTTATTTTCGTAGATCATCTTGTAACACGTATAGCATAATGAACTGGGAAATGTCAAGTTTTTCATTCATTCTGCTCCATATTATTTGAGCGAATATTTGTCGCTCACCTTATATAAAATTGTGACTTGCTTTTTCCATTTGTTGTAAGTTTTGAGCTTGTGGTTGGTGACTCCAAAGTTGACATTTCTGACTTCTGATCAAAGTGAAAGATATGCGTAGTAGCTCTTTTTCTTATAAGCACGCGTTGTAATACTGGTGGTTCACGTGATGACTGAAAAATTATGGAAAGACATGGACGGATATTTCGTAATTTCTGTAACATTTAATGAACTTTTCCATAAGTATTGTGTAGGTTGTCGATTTGATGATCAAAAAGCGGTTTGATGTAGTTTTAGCGATGCTATAACCCAATGGGTCTAAATCGTTTGAATTTGATTGGTTTTCACTCAATACAGAGGATTTGTCAATTTATTTTGATTGATTATCTGTTAATATCCGCTTGATGCGACAAGATCATCCGCTGGATTTAACCAGGTCATCCAGATTTTGCTGAATTGCTAAACTGCTAAAATCAGGGTATAAAAATGATGTTTTTATTTGTCGTAATTTTACATACTTGGCTGATATTACAGTCCCGCCAATATATTTTATACTTTGAAGTTAGGGGTTTCTAATAAAAAAAATTAGGCAAAGGAGGCTAAAATGATTATCTCAAGTTCAGTTTTTATTTTTGTGCATACTTCTACAGTGTTTTGTACGCCGATGGTAAATCTTTATTTTCCATAAGCGTATTATCGGCAAAGACAGGAGAGCCGTTTCTTACTGGTAATAATTCTGTCATCGTTGAATGAGAGGACAGGTTTTATTTAATCCGCTTTAAACAGCTTGTTAGGGAAGGGTTCATCTAAGCTTTGGGAGTTGATGCTGAGGCTCAATTCCCGCCCATCCCCTCTCCCTCCCACCACTATATTACGGTCACGGTGTACTTGTGCAGAAACTCATTTGCGCATTCCATTGTTACCGAGCCGACTCTGCTGTCTAGACGGATTCATATGGAAATACGAAGAGAATTCACTCTCTGTGCCAGCGAGGGACAATGGAGCACCTTAAGACTTATTTATTTATTCATTCATTCATTTATTTGAGGTGTCGTGTCTTGCGAGAACATGCAGCGGTTTTTTAGTGCTAGCTTGACGCTCCGTTGCGTTTTTTGCTGCTATTAATCATTTGTACTGAGGTTACTAGAGGTATTCTGCTTTCATTTTAGATGTCGAACTTTTCGGGGCTTGTAATATGCATTATGCATTTAGATTAGATTTAGTTTGTTGGAGAGCATAGCCATAAATAAAGGTGATTGGAATCCTGTAACAGCTCTGTAACTTTATGAAGTGATTATATGATTATATATATATATATATATATATATATATATATATATATATATATATATATATATATAAACTCCACAAAATTACAGAACTGTTACATATATATATATATATATATATATATATATATATATATATATATATATATATATATATATATATATATGTATATTATATACTGTATATAAAATATAATATATATAATCACTTCACAAAATTACAGAAGTTTTACATATATTTATATATATATCTTGTTTGGGCGACATACATATGCTTCGTTGTCGTTACGGTAGATATGCCATTGAATCTTGGAAGAAAATATTAGGTTGATTTTTTATCTTTTTCAGAATTGTTTAATTTTTGTTGTCTTTTCTTTTTCTGATAAGATCTTTCTTATGCAACTTCAGTGATCCACAACCCACCCTCAAGTCCGTGTTGCATCATTATTTGCACTCAGAAATTGTGAAGTCCAATTGTACTTTTCTTGATCTTCTTTGATATTGTAAGCCCCCCTGTTCTTGTTCGGGCCAGTGCCTCCTCATTCTACTCCTTCTAGTTCTATCTGGTTAATGGCTGTTACTTCAAATTGGACTATGCGATCAAGGGACACTCGCAATAGTGGTATCCAGTTATTGAATTTCCCACTGCACTGGCAGAAAGTTAACCATCATAAGCAGTATTGTGGAAATTATCAATGGGAAGCCATGTGCTGGCAGTTGAAATCAAGTCTTCGAAGGTTTGATTCCAATAGATATTTCATTTTTCATGGTTTAGGAATGATAAAAAAGTGAAATTATTTTTAGGAAAGTTGTCATCTTTGAGCAACATTTTGAGAACTGAAAAAATGAATATAGAAAATGACGATGGTTTTAAAACCCAGACGTCGACCAGAGTTTTGGTGTTAATGAAAATACTGATTACATTTCATAACCATTTAATTACTTTGTCAGTTGCATCTGTAATTAAATTGTCATTAGCAATGCCATGCAGGAAATAAATCTGCAGGTAACTCTACCTCATAATATATCTGGATCTGCATCGCATTGGTGAAGGTATGGTGATTTATTTTACATGTAAATAATATGAATCATTGTGCCAGAGGATGTCGAAGGTTCTGACTGGTCTCAGCCTTTTGTAATTAAAGCTTATTTTCGTAAGGGTTCTCAGACTTGAAGGGTATTGCTTTTTCATTGGTATGTTTGTATATGTAAACAATATTATCGCTGATTTTTACAGCTGCTACACCAAATCTTGTCGTGTCTTTCATGTTGAATAACAATGAAGATTATTATTATTATTATTATTATTATTATTATTATTATTATTATTATTATTATTATTATTATTATTATTATTATTGTATTTAAAGAAAAAACGTTTTGAGAATGAATGTCTTAAGAAAAACGTTGGACAAGGAGGCAAGTCGACTAGTCCGAAGACAGGTAACCAAAGTTATATTTATCGAGGTATAATGTCGACAGAAGGGGATTAAGTAACAGTTTTGTTTCTGATGGCTCCAAGAGACAGGAAAAATGTTTTAAAAACAGATCGTGTTTGTCCTCACCGAAATTGGTAGGCTAATTTTGGCGCCACGGCATATATAGTCAGTACTTTATCTTTAAAGAATTTCACTGAAAAGATGTTCTTTATTATTATTAAGTTTCCATATAAATATAGTTTAGTGCGATGCTGAATCCAAAATTGTTTATTATTTTTTGAGTATCACTAGCCATCTACTATAATGTCTTGTGGAGCATTTTCTCTTGCCGATAGACATGTATATGTATGAATATCATATATATATATATATATATATATATATATATATATATATATATATATATATATATATATATATATGTGTGTGTGTGTGTGTGTGTGTGTGTGTGTGTGTTATTGAATTTTTAATTTGGAGAGTATTTAGCGTCTAATTTTCCCTTCCGAATAGTGTTTGGGGTTACGACCTTTTTCCATGCAGATTTATCTGTTAAAATTCAGATTTGATCAGCGCCAGTCCACACTCCCAGGAATTACAGAGAAAATGAGAACATGGCATCTCAACTTTTTTGGTGAAAAAAAAAAAATGCAAATCTCATTTCTATTAAGTTCCCAATCGAGAAAATAACCCTCTATCGTAGTCCTCATTATCGTTTGTGTTTTGGAACTAGCTATTTTTTTTATCCCTTCTTGAGTTTTAAGTTTATTAAACTTTTGAAGTTTGTCTCATTTCTCTGCTTTCTTTTATCTTGTTGTGGGTATTAAATTTTGACAGCCGTGTAAAAACACTCCCATTTGTAACATATTGATTAATATATATATATATATATATATATATATATATATATATATATATATATATATATATATATATATATATATATATATATATACGTATATATATATATATGTGTGTGTGTGTGTGTCTGTGACTGTGTATGTGTGTGTGTCTGTGTAGAGAGAGAGAGAGAGAAAACGAGAGCTTTTCTGGATTTTAAAGACTGTAAGTGTTAGAAGTTGGTCACATTTTCCTTCTGTTTGTCTCATTAAGTGGTATATAGAAGCGACGCATAAATAAACATGTGCCACATATAGATGCGTATGCTTATGCACATAAACATGAATATACACCTCATAAAAATGTGTGAATTCATACAACATGGAATACACTGATAAAAAGAAACATACACCCACTGAGAAACAAGTGTTTATTCTGATTCTGTTTCTATTTGTATATTATTGCAGTAGGTTTTCAAGTATTTTTAATACTTACCAAATTTATTGAACGGATAGCACCTTCTTTAACATACGAGGATCTTCATGTGAGCACAGAACAATATTATCAAAAGAGCAGTTACACTTCTCCCCTGGCTGCTGTCTGGAAAAAGGAGTAAGAAAAGACTGACTAAAATATAAACATAAGTTGCCCTTGAAAATTTGAGAACACCCGGGAAAGTCGTGGAATTGTAGACCCTAGAAACGGAGACGTGTAATTTTATAACTTGAGGGGACCATGGAAACCTCGTCCTCTCTTTCAAACACAACGCTGTGCGGAATAAAAGACATAATGCAGAGACAGACAAGTAGACCGTGTGTGTGTGTGTGTGTGTGTGTGTGTGTGTGTGTGTGTGTGTGTGAGAGAGAGAGAGAGAGAGAGAGAGTTGAGTTTCACTCTAATATCCGAAAAAATTTTTTGAGCTTTGGTTAATTTGTGCGTTGTTTTGAAATACGTAACCTGTGTTTCCTTTTCCTGGTAAACAGAGGACTTTACGTATAGATTAACCGAGAATTTCGCTTATTCATTTATGCTTGGGATCGCTCTAAAATAACAGTAATTGTGAGTTTTATATTCGTGAAATGAGTTCTGTTGTATATTTATTTTTTATTTGTTTAAACCCCCTTTTAATAATTTTTTGTATGGTTCTCAATTAGAGTTTATTATATGAATATTATTGAATTGCTTTAAGTTTGACTAATTTACCAAAACGGAATTTTTATATACATAGGACATAGCATTTAAATGATAATTTGAATTTATTTTAGGAATAATTTAGTGGTTGTAGGAGGACTTTTTTTTTTTTGGAAGATTTGTATGTAGACAGTTTTAAATAACTGTATAGATTCCCTAAGATAAGAAGGCTTATTTTATTTATAACAACATTCTTTGGATCTCAGGCATTATGTCAGTGCGAAGGCTCATTTTGATCTTTGTTTAGACTATTATATAAGCGGTTATAAGTCATTTTCCGAGTTCCTTTAATCACGAAGGCTGAATCTGGTTTACAATACTCTCGAGATCGCGATATTTTTGCGATTTCATTATGACGTTCACGAAAGTATTCTCGAATTCAGATCGTGCTTGGAAGTCGGCTCATTGCTTGCCCCTGCGTCGGGCTCACCATAATTACTGGAATTTTGTTCTTTTCAGAGGGTGCTAAAGATTCCAGTTGGTTAGATGTGATTGCACCTCTTTTCGTTCGTATTTAGTTTTGGTGAAATGATGTTTCTGATAAGACGCTGATAATTGTGTATGCCAGGGGAGGTTTGAGTGAACGAAAAGTTTCGAAAGTTGTAAACGTTGTGCATTTGTTTAGCTGTATTGGATTTCTCCGATAAATGGCATATAAGAAGATAGCCAAGCATGAAGTCTTATGTCCGTTATTCATTTTGATTGCAAGTTCATGTTCTTTTTATTCAAAGCCTGGAGAAAGAAAAAGGTTCCTGTCAGAATTTGCTAGTGTTCAGTTCTCTCTCCCTCTGGTAATTTTGGAACCGCTGTAATCAAACCCTTCCATATTTGAACGTTCCGAAGATTGAATTAAACTACCTCATATTTTTGGCGATCATTAGGCCAGCCAAAAGTTTTTATTCGGCAATTCATTTGTAAATCCTTTAGTGTTCAGAAGTCCCACAACAAAGAGCTGATTTGCAGTTATGACATCAATTTCAGTTTATGAAAGTTTATGAAATCCTTTTGTCCATTAGTTCCCTCTTTGAGGAACGTAATTTATTGACGCATCCAGGTAGTGTATAAAGGTGGATTTCCCCGGTGATTTCGCGCACGGTGGATATAACGAGAAACAATTGACGAAATTGATTCCAACTCAATTTTCCTTAATCTCCTCCCCCAAAATATGCCGTTTCAGTAATCCGATTGATGTCCATTTGTTTATCTTAATGGGACTGAAATTTTGTCCAGAAAATAACATTAAGATTCCACCACTGCAATCATCATTGGCGGTGTCACTACCACTCTATCCACCCTCCCATTACTCCTCCTCCTCCACCTCCACCTCCACAATCCCCTGAGGCGTCCTGGAGAGAAGACGTGGGAGTGGCGGAGCGAAGGGGGGTGGGGGAGGGAGGAGTTGTCCCGAAGACCTGTGAGAGATATCTCTGGGAAATTGTTTGACAAAACTTCTTTCCAGTTTTATCGTTTTACTTCTGGACAGAGTTTGATGAGGTTTTGATGACTTTGACCTCCTAAAGACTCCCTCCTTGTGGCATTCCTCCCACCACGTCGTCTAACTTCGCGTTTATTAGCTATTAACGCTTTTCGGTTGCGGTGACACACGGCCATCCTCAAATATTTTTTCGGGGCTCTGTGCTTCCGCCTGGGATTGGTTTTTAATTCTTTCCATCGTTTCCTCTTCGGCAGACTCGAAGGTGACTTTGGTTTGCTCTCTTGATTTTCACCTTTCCTGATTGTTATTATTATTTTGAGGTAAAGAAATTAATACTTTAATACTCAACAGGTAATGTTCATCTATTTCATTGGGGATTTCATGTCCAAGATGAGATGAGTTATTTTCTTCAAGTTATATACTTTTTTCATTGAGTGCAAAAAAACTGTTAATAAAGTATAAACTTGGTAACTTACTTTTGGTAAGATAGTACTTTTTTACTGATTTTATACTGCAATATAATTACAGAAATGTGTTTATTTACCTTGCTACAAAAGAAAAACCTTTTACCTTCTTGCTTAGGCTTAACTAGACGATAACCATTCCGATGTGAGAACCTTTAATCTAGAGGCATGGCATGATGAATGTTTGCAATTATCGCTCAGTGTGAAGTAGTGAGTTCATGACCCAATTTATATAAATATGGAACGCCAATAAACGTTGCCAGCTTTTCCCATTCATACTTATCACAACCATCGAGAAATCTGATGCGTGTAAACAAGGTGTTTTATTACACATCTCGAAAAGGTAAAGACCTCTCGAGGGAACACCTTCAGAGTTTGAGTTTTCGTTAGAGATGAGATAAATTTTGTGTTGGATATGTCTTTTGTTTGCAAGCATTCCATAAATTAAATTACAAACACGAACCTGTGGGACTCGCTGTCTAACTGCCATTTCATTATGTATATATGCCGAGTCGGGGTCGGTGCGCTGTCAATTTGAAGGTGCGCTTATAACGGCCGTGTTCTTCCTAAACCACTTACAAATCGGGGTTTGCAGTTGAATGCAGAGGGTGTCGAACGGGAAACAGCCAAATTTCAGGCAAATGTCCAATCGTTTTCACATTAAGTTTGGTATTGGTTTCTTGTGGATGTACGCTTAACCTTGGCTTACTTTTGTTTGTAAGCTTTTCACATATTCACGCTTCTAAGGATCAACGAAAGTAATATTCAACCTCGCTTTGAAATACATTAGATCATTTGACACGACGTCTTGATATGTATTAAGATTCCTGTCCCAAGTAATTAAACTAGAGCTAAAACGTAAAGGAAGAAAACACGTGTCTCCGACGACGAATGAATCTCCGTTCGTATTATACATTCCAAAAAGTAATTGTTTGAACCCATTTTGTACCCATATTTGTCTGTCTATTCGTCCTTCTGCTTTTTATTTTTCTTCCTCTCCCTTATGTGCTTTCTCCCCAGAGGATGAGCCCCTTTGTGTTGCTTTAATTACATTACACAAAATGTTGATCGGCGGATCCTTAATTTGTTGTGCCGTTTTGTGCTTAGAAGCGAAGTGAAAAGGCACCATTATATTCGTTCTTCCATTTCCCCCATGCCATTTGTTGCCCTTTCAGTGCTATTCCTAATGTTGCCACCCTTGTCTGTTTGGGTCACTCGACTATTTTGCGTGATTTGTTTCTGTAGTCAGTTCACCAAGGGGTCGTAAATTGTTTCCGGTTTCAGTACAATGGTTTTGTTGTATATAACTATTATTGTACTGACTATTCACATTTGTAATTTGTATCCTTTCGTATGTCTGTCGCATTTATGCCTTAGGCTATCTTTTATTATTATTTTTTTTTTTATAGTTTTACTTTCAGAAGCCCCTTACTAGGTAGTATTGAAGTGCTGTTCGAGTTAACTGATACAGGTACTTTGTGAAAAACATTAATACTTAGGCACCAGGGAGGTTTGCTTTATTGTAGGAGCGCAAGAATTAGTAAATTTATCCTGAAGGACCACTTGTAGTAATCACAGCTGTCAGATTTGATGAGGCTACATCTGGTGTTCTCCTTATGTTTTTCGTCCATGAGCTTTTTCATACTCCCTTATTGTTGCTGCTGCTCCCAAGAGGATTCTTTTCTTGACTAATCTTTGTCTGTCTGACCTTTCGCTGCCATCCCTTGACAATTTAGGTCGCACACATCCGTTATTATTTTATCTGTTATCACGATGTGCAAGTACTATGATGAAGCAAACTGTAAGGACCTTAACTCCATTAACTGTAACATTGAGTTTCCACGAAACAATATGAACAAATTTGAAACAAAAAAAAAAAACAGCAAACCACGCACTAACTGAAAGAGGCCTAGTTGCAAAATAAATAAATAAATAAATGGATAACGGAGTCCACTGTTGAAAAAATAATGCTGGTGGCGATGGTCGAACAAGACATTGAGCAACAGGAATCCCTACCACTTGCCAAGGTTTGTAGGTAAGATAAAGGATCTTAAGCTGCTGACACCCAAACTGGAGTACGTAGCCTTTAGATACAAGTTTTTTTAGTATGTGAATAAAAAATATACCAAAGAAGACAGTAAAGGCACTGAACCTATTATAGTGCACAGATCGTTTCATATCAAATCCAGTGATGAATTAAGAAAAGGCATAAACGGTATATTTGCACAATTTCCAATAGTTAAAAACATTTTGACCCGTTCAGCCAGGTCATTGAAAATTAAACCAAAACACATCATCGCTGAGTTTCATGATTTCTACAGTCGATGCAAAATTCTGTAATCACGGGTGAAACTTTTTTATAATTATGTTGTTACATATACAGTAGGTAGAACCTTATGTTTTGCTTTTGATATTAGTGTGACTCTCTTCCTTCTGTCCTTTGCCAAGCAACCCATCCCAAAGGCAATCCAGCATCCAAAGTATTTTGTTGAAAACCAGTCGGTGCACCATCCGGATATGGGGAAAGGAGAAAAGTGGGTCCAAGACTAGAGACCTGTTGTAAAGTACAGTTGAAAATAACAGGTTAATAGAAATGAAATTAATTATAATAGAAATGAATAGGGGTGGAGGAAGATATGAAACCAATACGGAAAATAAATGCGTGGGAACAGCGCCGTGGAGTGGTGCTGAAAACCTCCGGCGTGAGTCAGCACCCACAGCACGGCTTGAAAGTTCTTCCACAGTTTTCAGTCGTAATAAATAAAAGACAGTGGTCGCCGATAGTCGCTTAAGCGAGTAGCACGCGCAAACTCTGGAAGCACAGGCGACTAAGAAAGTTGCCTTACGCAAAACAGAAGCTTATGAAAGATGGCGAACAACAAGCCTTCCGACGATGGGTAAATCCTTGTCAAAGACTCTGTTGGGAGGAAACAACCCATTCTAACAACGTTATCTAGATTGGTACCGGCCCTCAGACTGAGACTAATAGTGCAAGAGAGGTATAACAAAAGATCTACACCATTTGACCTTTATGTCATGATCTTTGCAGAGACAGGGACCCTTGAAACAATATTTACCCGTCAGCTAGCATCAGATATTTTTGTGTTAGGAAAAAAATAACATGTAGCCGAACGTAATACCAAAGGTCAAATACTTAGATTAAGTAATTGAAGAGCTACGTTCAGTAAATCATACTTTTAGTTGAAACGGCGACGGATACCGTGTTTACTGACATATAAATTGCAATTTATATGATTTTATTTTTGAACAGACGTTATAAAGTATACCTGTAATGATAGTAATAATGGCAGTGATTTTAAATTATCACATCAAAAATTTTAAGAATGGTACATACACTTGCCGTATAAAATATCATCGTATTTACTGATGAAATCTTGGTCATAATCATTTAATATGCGTCAATTTATCCTCAGTACACTCTTTAGAAGTCCCTGTTTTACTTTCGTTATTTTGATATTCCACCTTCCAGTGCTTATCGCAGTATAAAGGAATAAGAGCACCCTCTCTGCCTGTCTGTATGTCATTTATTTTTCTCTCCCTCTTCCACATTCGCTCACGGTGTTGACCTGAATGTTATTGCCAGATGTCAAATATGGTAAGCAGGCACCTTTACCCGTGCTTTCGCCAGGAGAGGAAATTTGACAACCCCCTCCCCGCCTCTCTCCCTCTCTTTCTCTTTTATTTGCAAGTTTTTTGGAGTCCATACCATGTGACTCATCTTCACTTGAAGAGGGGGAAGGGGGCGGGGCCCAGGGGCACACATCCCATCCCCACAACCCTGTCGTTTCGTTTCTTTTTGACATTCAAGGAAGGGGGTTGAATTATTGAGAAGATGCTTTGCAAATTTACATTGCTAAACGCTCGTGAATTGTTCCCAAAGGGATTTTCTTGGCAGCTCCCTTCTGGCGTTTATCATTTTTATTGCATGAATTTCGTTTTGTTCTTTCTTTCCTCCTCCTCCTCCTCCTCCTCCTCCTCCTCCTCCTCCTCCTCCTTTTTATTTCCTTTCAGGGTATTAATCTTGTAATATTTGCTTGACATCTCTTCTGCATTATTTCCTCCTCCTCGATACTTGCGCGAATGATTGTTGCTTGGCTCTTGAGACCTCAGGTTGATATTGAGGTGTTCCTCACTTGTAATGTTAAAGAGATACGACAGATACTTGTATTTCGAATGAACAAATTCAACTTTTATTTTTACAGTGCCATATCATTAATGTATGGTACTGGTATCGCAAAGAGACTGGGTTTCCTTCCACGGTAATTTAGTGAGGTGCTATAATATGCTGCGCAGCACCATTTTATTATTGCCGTTGCCATTTCTCATTTCTCTTAATTTCACTGCCAGTGGTACTCTCCTTTCTTTTTCTTCGTTTGCTTCTTCCTCAATTAAAGCTGCTGTTATTCCGTATATTATGTCTGTTTGCTTGTATTCATAATTTTTTATATTAATGTATAAACAACACCATACCTGATTTTGTTCACGGGATATTGCGTGGTTGGATTCTCTTTGTCAGATTTTGCACATCATACTTGCGATAATGATTTTTGGGTTTTTCTAATTAAATCGTGTATATATATGTATGTATGTCAGCTGACCTTAGATTGTTATGCAGTGAGTAATATACTCCTGATCAGAGAGAATGTTTTTAGAAGATTTCCTGATATATGTTTTTACTAGCTTCCTGAAAGTTCTGTTTTTGATTTACAAAGCTCGTTACTACTAAGGAATACACTCAGTTCTTGAACCAATTTCTAACGCTTGGGTAAGATTTGTTACGAGGCCACTTCATAGTTATTATGGTGTAATTATACTTGCTGTCTTTTCATCTGTATTCGGTGATATATTATTAAGCTCTTTCTTTTCCATGACCTTTCGAAAGGGTTGATGCGAAGGTTTTCTGTAAAAGATCGTAATTATAAATGTTATCAAATAAAAGCAGTAGCAGTCACTGGCCTCTTATTCATTGTTCCATATCAGATTCTATGTTTGTAACGTTATCTTTTTTTTTAATCAGTGAATCGACAGCGTTGACGAACAGAGGGTTAAAAAACTAATGAATATTTCCGCGCTAAATTCCCGTTGATAGACTCGTAGTGAATATTTGAGCGCAATTGCAGAAGCTCTTCTCCTTAAATGACGTTCCTTTGAACATCAGCTTCTTTTGATGCCACGGCATAAGAAAGAGCAGAGGAGGAGGAGGAGGAGGAGGCGGAGGAGGACTGAATAGTGAATACTATTTTAAATCTTCACATTTGAGCCAACCCATGTTTTTCAGAGCAGGTGTTATTTGGATGGCAATAGCTGACAGCAACAATATGCCTCTGAAGGATTGTAGAGAAGGAGGAGGAGGAGGCGGAGGAGGACTGAATAGCGAATACTATTTTGAATCTTCATATTTGAGCCAACCCATGTTTTTCAGAGTATATAGGTGTTATTTGGATGGCAATAGCTGACAGCAACAATATGCCGCCTCTGAGGGATTCTAGAGGAGGAGGAGGAGGTGGAGGAGGCAGGAATAGCGAATACTATTTTAAATCTTCATATTTGAGCCAACCCATGTTTTTTTCAGAGTAGGTGTTATTTGGATGGCAATAGCTGACAGCAACAATATGCCTCTGAAGGACTTGGAGGAGGAGGAGGAGGAGGAGGAGGGTGGAGGAGGACTATTTTAAAACTTCACATTTGAGCCAATACTGTTTTTTAGGTGTTATTTGGATCTTGACAGCAACAATATGCCTCTGAAGGATTGTAGAGGAGGAGGAGGACTGAAAAGCGAATACTATTTTAAATCTTCACATTTGAGCCAACCAATGTTTTTGAGAGTAGGCGTTATTTGGATGGCAATAGCTGATAGCAACAATATGCCGCCTCTGAAGTATTGTAGGTGTCGGGAGTGTGCCCTTCTTGGTGGCTGTCTCCCTTTTGTATTATTCAGCACCCGTCCCTATCCCACGACCTTTGTTGACCAGGATGTTTAGATTAGGGCGGAGTTGAAAGGGATTGATTGGTCTTCGAGAACACCCCGAACCCAGATAGGAAAGTTAGCTTTGAAGAGACTTACAGTTCTCATCGGGAAGTTAGCTTTGAATTCGTCAAGTGCTTTTCTGTTTTCCTCTTACATCTCGGTTCTATTGGGGGCCGTCGTATGATTTGAACGCTCCGGAGATCAAGGGATTGAGCTCATCATTTTGATCGAAATTGCCTTCACAGGCTGTTTTCGGAATAGGAGCCTGGTAAGTGGGAGATTTTACTTCTTTGCAGGTGATCTGTTAGCCTTACCAGTGGGACTGAAAGCCATAAATATAGTGAACTTTTCTTGCTGTTTTTAACGTGAAATTTTGGCTTGTATATGTTACCTGTATCTGTGTATACAAAGTATATTATGATGCGCTGTGAAGTATAGGGCATATATTTAAAAAAAAAATTTATTCAAGATTGTTATAACTAATTGTGAATTCGGTGATCGGCAGATGATACAAATCTAGTCACTTCTATTTGGCAATGTATTTTTGTGTGTCTCTTAATTATGCTTTTCCCTGCCTTAATAGAATTTTGAACTCGATCCTAGATTTATTTAGTTTACCAGGTGTGAGAAACAAATGTCTGTAGACCATTGCCTTAAAGGGTCACTATCTATTCACTCCCAGCTATCGTAGCCCCTGCAATCTTCAAGGGTTTGCAACTAATGGTTTATCTTCCATAACTTTTACGTTACATACACGATGGCTCTGATTTTCCATTTTTGAGTACATTAGACCGTTGACTCTTTCTTGGAAATTGAGTGCCACATCTGGTTTAACCGTGTTAAACTTCTCAATCTGGGACCGATCACAATGGTGCTCTTAAGTGCCTTTCTTCCATGTGTTTCTGTCAAAGCTTCTTGTAAAGTGTGTGTATGTGTGTGTATGCGTGTGTTTGTATGTGTGTGTGTGTGTGTCGGAAGAGGGGAGGGGGAATTGCACGCTCGCTTTCCAATTTCGACATGCCGTTAATACAAATTAAAACTGTCAATAAATGATTTACATAGTACTTATCTATTTTAATTTCAGTAACTTTGCTACGAGTTTTTGGTATGTAAGCGAGTAATATTCTCTTGTATGTTCATTGTTGTTATTTGTGTTTACTTATTTATTCGTTTATTTTTTAAGCTGGTTGTAATGTGCATTCAACTGCATTCGAGTTATGTGGAGAAAGAAAGAATAACATCTAATACTCCAGCGTTTTTTATTTTTTCAGTCTGTCGTTCCTGTCTTTTAATAGGAATTCATTTTCATGTCAATCGCCGCTCATCTCTCCAGGACAGATAAAATTGGGACGAAAAAGAACGATAAATTCTGAAAGCTATCAAACAATGTGGACCCACATTTTTCTTTTTTCTCTTTCAAATTGATTGGTTCATTTCCCCTCCCTGTGTCGTGGAGATAAGTGTTTGTAACGTTGTGGAAAAACGCAAAAGCAAAATATAAGGAATCAAATACCTTTTAGATTTAACGAGAAAAGGTAGAAATTGGTTTTAGGCAACTCTTTCGTTTGCATGTGCGTTTGTATTCTGTATAGAGTAGAAAGTCTTCAGAAATGTCGATCACTGGGCAAATAAAGATAACGAAATGTTATTGTCAAAAGTTGCTTCTTTTGCGTCAGCTCGCTATGTATGTTTCTGCTGGTTCTTCTGCAGTTTGCATTTATGTATAGTCATCCCAGTCTTTGTCAGCGCTGTTTAACGATTTTCGTTTGACATATACGCAAAGTGGTAACGGGATCATTGCTCTTTGGAAGTTCATCACTCTGGTCATTCGGGTCGTAAACCGGGTTAAGTCCACTAAAGATTTCCCTTATGTCATGGAGTGTAGTGGTGAGACTCGTTGTGTGTAGGGGTCGTGTCCACGTTGCGTAGGGGTGGTGGGGGGAAACCTATGATTTGTTGGGGAGGCCTTCATGTTGTGTATGGAGGAGTCTTGTGTAAGGATGACACTTATGTTGCGAAGTGGTTTGGGAGTGATGGTCATGTTGTGAAGGAGCGACTCTTCATGCAATATAGGGGTGGCACTGCAGTCAAATGACCTTGTGCTTCCTGTGACCTGGCTTCACTTTGTGTGACACTGAGGACAACATTTGCCCTCCTTCACTTCCATCAGAATGACGGCATATTGTATAGGAAGCTGTCACTTCACAAACAGTTTCTTGAGATTTATTGGATGAAATTTCTTAAGAGAAAGCTAACAGGAATCCCCGTCAGGTTTCCCATGAAAATAGATGAATCTGAGAGAACTTCAGCCAGTGTTCATTGTGAAATGAAATTGATTCGGAGATGTAAATTTCGGGCCACTAGAAATGGGAAGGCAGATTGAAACATCCATAAAGTGGCAAAGAGTGTAAAGGAAATCTGTATATATATTGGAAGTGTGATTACCAGACGGGAAATCCATTTCCATGTGCCAGATGTTTATTAAGCCCAATCGCTTTCCGTCACCTGTAATGTATGATTTTTAGCTAAAGACTTAAAATGGATTTGATTTGGGTTGTTTATTGCATATTTCATTGTTTATTGAACTGAGACCGTGTTCAGGTTGTAAACATTGAACTCTGCTGTGTTTGTATGTAGATTGAAGTGTTGAACAGCGGGATGCCCTGGCCAAATTGCAAAGGCAAATTTGATGGGGTTTAGAGTAGAATTGATGTTGACAACAACTGTTGGCGATTGCCTTGAAATTTTCCTTTAACGCTTTGATGGCGGGGGTCGTTCGCTCCTTTGTTTTGTGTCCGTGATTTCATCTGTCTCTCTTTTGGGGGTGGGGGATGGGGTAGGGGTGGTGGTGGTTTTGGTTGGGGTCTCCTCTTGTGCCCTTTTTCTGGGAATGGAAGTGGGGCTTCATATAGCATCACGTTAGTTAGCCTGGTTCTCTCTCTCTCTCTCTCTCTCTCTCTCTCTCTCTCTCTCTCTCTCTCTCTCTCTCAGTTTTTGTCGTAACCTTTGATATTATATTTTTGGAGAGCGCCATTTTCCTATAGATCTGTAACAGAAGAAACAACAGGAATCAAGCATTAACGCAGTGTCTTTCTTGAGTTATTTGACGTTGTTTTTCCTTTTGTTTTTCCAAAGAATGTGCAACTGGTCACAATGTTAAGCGGGTGCTCGGAATGAAAATATTTCTGGAATTTTTTAAAGGTTCGTCTTCTCAACATTCCCAGTCATGAATTTTTGAACATTTTTTTAACTCTGAGATTCCTCGAAGTTGTTTTTTCCAGCCAACTGTATGCATCCCTCTAAAGCGTTTTCTGTTTTTACTATTAGACTCGAAATTATACAGCATTATCTTTTTATATAAAAAGACTTTTATATAAAAAAGACGTCGCAATTTATTTAAAAAAAAAAAAGAGTTGTTTTTGATGTTCTCTCTATTGACTTTTCTGTACTTGATCTTTCTTAAACGTATACAGAGAAGAAATTTCCTAATAAGAAATACAGTTCTCTGTCAAATATATTACCAACGTGCAATGTTTTGCTGTTAATTCCTTTTTCTTCCCTCGTGCTCGGTACATTTTTGTGAGAGATAATGAATTTTTTATGGCCCAAAGATGATATAGGTGTGCAGTTTTTGTTGGCCTCAGAGGTCTGGGATATGAGGGGAACATAAATTACGAGCGCTCATTCCTCTGCGTTGTCTTCCATCTCTCCCCTTCCCTGCCGTTGCTTTAAAATGGATTGTTTTCGTTGTTTTCTCTGTATATGATCCGATTCAGGATTCATTGGGTCGTTTTTCTGGAATTGGTCGTCGTTCACTCTTTTCCATTTCCCCTTTTTATATCATAAAGATTCGTCTTTTGTAGAGTTCACTATTTTAGAATATCAGTTGTAGAGCAGATGTAGAACATCTTGTTATAGTAATGTTTCACTTTTATTGAATACTTAAGCATAATACAAAATACAATTCGTATTTATGTGTAGTTATATTTTCATAACATCCTCTCTCTCTCTCTCTCTCTCTCTCTCTCTCTCTCTCTCTCTCTCTCTCTCTCTCTCTCTCTCTCGCCAATCGATATTACAAAAGAAAAATCTGGACTGCTTGTCCTCTGATGTTTCTTTTGATTTGTATCCAGAAAGGTTTTGTTAGGTTGTTTTGATTGTTGTGACCGCTTCTGTATACGTATTCACCCTCAGTATGATAACTTCTAGTTTTCTTTTAAGAATATTTTTTCTTTTTTAGTTCGAGGATTGTTCGATTATTTTTATTGCTGGGTGGTTTTAGAAGTCTTCCAGTAGGCACAGATCGTCTTATCAGACTGTCGGAAGGATGTTAAATATCTTACGTACGAGAAAATAAAAGTACGGCACAAATAGCTATAGCTACGATCAACGAGTCTGAAGGTGTTAGTGTCGTATTCCGACAACCTTACTGCGCTAATCACAGAATCAGCTTCACATGAGCTGGACACTGCTGGCCGGTAGGTTGCAGGGCTCGATAATGAAGCCGTCAGGCCCGTTGGCCGGCCTTCTAAATTAGTTATTACGTCAGAATCTGCTAGAAAAAATGGGCAGTTGAGAAATGAGTGAGTAACCTGCTGTCTGGTAGAGAATTGTGGGTAAGATGCGTCCAGATAATATTATAGTCTTCATTAACTTGTTGGGGCTATTACATACCTGGAATACCGTAGACGGACGGGAAGGACTTAATGAAACGACCACATTATTGGTATGGTATTAATGAGATTCGACCTCATTTTCATTTCAAATTGTCCGTCTTGGCAGTTTTGTGTTATATATCAATTAATCTTTGGCGTATAGAGACGTCCAGCTGATTGACACCTGTCAGCTGGAAGGGTCATCGTGTGACAGGTGAAATGTAATATTTATCTTCTCAAATCTTTGTGAAGAGGATTGCCTTTTTCAGGTTCATTAAGTTGTTTCATAGCGTATTATTACCCTCTTAGAAATTTAACCTAATGTTTAGAACATGGATTATAATAGCAATTTCATTTCAGGTTGAATTTCAAAAGATGATTAGTTATCGTATGTGATTTTGTGTGTGGGTGTATATATATATATATATATATATATATATATATATATATATATATATATATTATATATATATATGTGTGTGTGTATGTGTGTGTGTATATATATATATATATATATATATATATATATATATATATATATATATATATATATTATATTTTCATTTTCTTTGCCTAAACGCCGCTTCCCTTTACGAAGATAGCTCCAAAAAGTGCCAGCTTTCCGTTTCTCAGCATGAATTATAAAATAAGGGTGCTAGTCCCATACTTTTTTCCATCTTGCTGCGATCCACAATAGCTAATGATTATCAGATGAAAATATTCATTGCCTTGGGTCAATAAGCAATTTATTTTCTGTCTTCAGACTCCTGCATAAGCCTATTAACCATAGAACTTTCGTTGTGTTTAGAACATTCATTTAGCCTTACGTCAGTCATCCCTTAATTTCTTTTATTATCAACGCTCAGTAGGGACTGGAATTGCTTGTTTCTCTTCTACAATCTCTTCCATCGAAATAGCTTTGCAGAACATAGGTTTGATTCATATCTTTTGTTGTAGTTAGATGTTTCTAGGAAATGTAACCCCCTTCCCCTATCAACATTCTGCATGCTGCACTCAGCCTTAGTGCTGCTGTTTGCGTTTAAGCATTCAAACCATACAGTAGAACCACGAAAAGCGACTAGGTTTAGCGACATCTAAAACTTTACTGAGTCCGGTAAACTTTTGCATTACTCTTCTCTCAGTACATGGGATTTGAACAGTTTTTAAAGTGGTCAGATCCTCCTACTTTGAGTTTCGTGAACACCGCCGTAGAACTGGTGCACTTCTGCTCTGTTGTCTGTTTCCGGTGCTTTTCTAACGCCGCTTTTGCTGTGATCTTGTATCGCTTCCTTTTCTGCCGTATCAGAATCCACATTCATATCCACGTGCTTCTATGAGTATTTGGGTTGACGTTTATTCATCGCTGCTTCAAGACATTTTTTAACACCTTTTCAAGGGTGAATAGTTTCTAAAAGTTGGATGTGGATTTCCTGTAGATCTTAATCCATTCTTCGTGGCGCTTGACGAACGTCTCCAAACTGTTTGCTGATTTTTGTGTGTGCGCGCGTGCGTTGCGCGCTCGCGCGCGAACTCGTGGAGAAGAGTGAGTGGTGGGGGGCGGGGAGTATCACGCGACGACCGTCGAAATAAAGGGGACTTTTTCTAGTCATCGTCCTGCAGCTCTATAAAGTTTTTAAGCATATTCACCACTATTTCAGTTTGTTTTAGTTTGTCTCACCTAAAAATAGATACCTGATAATGTAAAGTTGTCATGGAATTTGATGGTCATCCTTCCGGAAGAGATACGAAGCTGCCATTTTCCTTTTAATTAACGCTTTGCGATGGATTGGCAGAATGACAGGTTGTCGCTTCGATATCAAAGGTAGGGAAGTGCCATGTGCCAGATTATGATAAATGAGGATATTGCAAAAGAATTGGTGGTAAATGGCACGAAGCCTCGTAAGCTGCGCGCGTTGGGTGCATTAAGTTCGCTAAATGAGTCGTAAACGCGTAAATGAATTGCTGCAAACCCGTTCATCGCATATCGTTGATCTCGGTAATCTCGTTCCATTGAATGTACGCGTGTGCTGAGGCCGTAGGGGGCCAAAGCCTATAGGAGCGTGTTTTATTTGTCTTTGTTTGCGTTTGTTTGTCTTTGCGTATTTACGCTATTCAAGTTATGTACTCAGGCCTTGTGCGTACTAACGTTTTCTTCATTGCATTTATTCTTGACATTTTCATGATGGTCTCTTTGTTTGTATCTGTGAGTGTTTGTTGGTATTTTCGTTATCTGTCTTGTGTTTTCACATATCAGTAAGTATGTGCATCTGTTTTGCGCCAGTTTCTGTCTGTGTGTGTGTGTGTGTACATAGGTGGGTCAACGCGTATTAACGTGTTTGTTTTTGCGTATTTAAAATGCTTGTTCGTGTGTACACGTGTTGTGCCATTTTCTCATGCTCGCGCGTGGTTAAGTGAGTGTGTGTGTGTGTGCATGCATAATGTGTGTGTGTGTGTGTGTGTGTGTGCCATTCTGTCGTACGGAGTTGGACGTTTTTCCTGCACCTTTTTTTTTTTAACGTCTTCCTCGTAACTACGGTCATTGTCAGGTCATCACATGATAAGAAGTCTTCCAAACTTTTTTATTACTAGGAGCATGGCCGTCGAGTTTTTCTCCCCTTTTCTTATCCTTTTCCTTCCGTTTTTATCTCTTTTTAACGATGGTATTTCCAGGCCAGTGAATTATGTACACCTGTAATGATTAAATATTTTTTTATTTTAGTCATTGTTTTTATCCTTAAGTTAGGGAGAGGGATGTTGGCAAATATAGATAAACACAACATAAACATATGAACATACATATCAGTTTTCTTTGGTTAACAACTTATCTTCTTCTTCTTCTTCTTCTTCTTCTTCTTCTTCTTCTTCTTCTTCTTCTTCTTCTTCTTCTTCTTCTTCTTCTTCTTTTCTTCTTTTAACGTGATTTTTCCCATTTTTTTGTGGGGGTAAGCACAATGCCTTCTTTGAAGGACTTTATATATGTGTGTATATGTATATGTATATGTATATATATATATATATATATATATATATATATATATATATATATATATATATATATATATTTCTTTATATTTATACATACATACATACATACATATATATATATACACACTTTATATATATAATATATATATATATATATATATATATATATATATATATATATATATATATATATATATATATATAAAGAATAGCATGAAATGTTTTAAGAGTCACCTTCGATCCCTAATTCAGTAATTGAAAGTAAGATATACTGGATCAAAGTCCGGTGAAAATAAAATGTTGTTCCTACATTCTGTTTTAAATGAAATCGAGTTTTTTTTTTATAAAGACGTCTGTTTACACATTTATATATGCATAAACCATGATGATAACGTTCATTCAAAGGCTTGATAAACTGAATATGTTACAAAGCATATTAAATGCAAATTATATACATGTACGTCAGTATACTATTAACTGTACATCAGTACAATTATCTGTAAATTTAAAACATATATTGTGCTTTCATTTATCCAGTTATAAAAATATGTCGACGAGCTTATAAGCATACGTATATATTATGTGCTGATGCACGCATTTCACACACAGTAATGAATGACATCATGTATGCAAGACGGTATCACTTAAGAGTAATGTCGATTTCTATATATATATATATATATATATATATATATATATATATATATATATATATATATATATATATATATATATCTATACATACATATATACATCTATACATACACCCACAAAAACATACACATACGTAACGACACACCCACCGCACAACTGGTGTCAGAGATGAATGATCTGAACAGAAAATTCAGACTATGAGTTACCACAAACTAAGATGTGTGTATGTATATGTATATATATATATATATATATATATATATATATATATATATATATATATATATATATATGCATATACACTTACATACATACATAATATGAATTTGGGAGGTGTAATCTGTATGTTTGAATTCCATGAATTTTCCTTCTAAATTTGCTGTGTGCGTGATAACGAAATAGGTTTTTATTGTATGTGCGTAGGAAAATCTCCCCATTTATCTAGGCCAGCCTGTCTGTGTTTATAATTTTTTTTTTTATTCGAACTTAGAATAGGTAAATTTACAGAATTCTTTAGAATAGATGAATTACATGATTCTTTCAAAAGCTTTGTGAGGTTTGTACGTCCTTTTGAACAATACCTTATAGTTTTTAGTATTTGTGAACATTTTTTGGCTTCCAGTGTAGTGTGCTCTCTCTCTCTCTCTCTCTCTCTCTCTCTCTCTCTCTCTCTCTCTCTCTCTCATAGCGCGAGTCACACATGGAACCTTCCGTCGTCCTGGTTACTTAAACATGCACCCGGATATTATGGAAATAGGAACCCTATTATGAATAGAATGGCGTCGAAATTTCCTTACTCGTTTCTCTCAAGAAACTATAGTATAAGTGAATACTGAAACGCGACACAAATTTTGTATGTAAATTGCATGTTTTCAAACTACTGAAGTTTTTTTAAGATCGCTGAATGTCCTGACTGCTTTTTTTTTGTAATGTCTTTGTTTTTTTGGGTAAATGGGTTCAAGCTTTTTACGATATGCATTCTCTGTAAATGTTCCTAATGACAAGCTACTCAGCAAAGCTATTGTGGGTTGTCATTCTTTTTATATATTTACCCTTTGAACAAACTAACATTTTTTCTCTCCCGGTGGATGGGCGTTTTGTATGTTCTCTTAAAACCGAGACCTCCTCTGATCATAATATATGCATTCAGCCCCAAACGAGGTTTTAAATCATCCTCCATGTATTATATTCCCGATACCTTGGAAATGTGCGTAATGTGCCAGCCTGCGGTGCTCATTCCGACCATTTATGTGGCAGGAGCCTCCATAGCTTCGCCCTCAAAGATAACATTAACCCCCCGCAGCACCGCCCCACCCATATGCTCCATGGAGGCACTTAGCCTGATCAGCCGGTGAAATTTTCCTTCCATTCGGAAAGATATATAGGTGTGGCATTACTTGGCTCCTGCGCCATTTTCTGGAATGGATGCATCTGTTTCCTATCACGTGGGAGAGTCGGCTGTCTTTTGTTTACTTGGCGTGTTGTTTCTCCTGGCATCAGTGCCCTCCAGTGTTCTTTCTTTGTGTTCCGTCTCGGTTTTACTCGTGATTTTTCATTCAAATATGAGCGCCTTTTGCGTCATGCGTGATGTATACTCCCGCAGGTTTTATGATGAATATCCGTGCTGGTAACCCTTTCTTGTGTTTGTTGGCACCTCTTGTGTTGAGTGATTTTATTCTTCAAAGTGTCATTTTAGTTGCACGCTCAGCATAGCATTCCTTGTCTGTACATTATTAATGAATAAGATGCTATCAAATATATATTCTAAGTTCAGTGTTTTTGTTACCAGCACACAATACATTTAAGTCACATCCAAATGCATTTATTAATAACAAGAAGAACGATGATGAAACGAAGTGTAAAAGTCATCTAAAGCTTCTCTTAAATTTGCAGGTTCGTCCCGATCCCCGAGGATCACAGAGCACCCGACGGACATCACCGTCCCCAGGAGCGAGCCGGCAACTCTCAACTGCAAAGCCGAGGGCAAACCTCCCCCAACCATCAGGTGGTTTAAAGATGGACAGATTGTGAGGTGAGTGACTGGTGCGTTGAATATTATCCTCATAGGTCTCCCGATGTTAATTTGATTCGAGCCGCTGCTCTGGCATTTGTTCAGTCGGTCCTCTGGGATAAAGAGTACCGTCATTGCTGGATGTCTGTGCAAATTCGGGGCTATGTTGGTATGCGCCGTCACGTTTTTTTACGTTTGGTTTTCCTTTTTTGTCTTCGCTTTTTAACTGAAATAGAAATTGATTTGCCGCAGAATATTTGCACACTTAACGTTTGCCGTCCTCTCAGCGCCCCAGGAATGAGTTTTGGAGGGTAGCTGGTGCATAAAGCAGTAGGGGCTTCAAGAGAACGGTTCAGGATGAAATGCATTTTGGTTGAGGTTGGCGCATGGAAGGGTCTTGGGTTTGCAAGTACAATTCATTTTGAAACTGGGGGAAATTTATCGCCTATTTTAGTCGGACTTTTATTCAGTTATCACAATTGTTACATTATATATATTATATATATATATATATATATATATATATATATATATATATATATATATATATAACTTTTATTCAGTTATCACAATTGTTATATATATATATATATATATATATATATATATATATATATATTATAATATGAAACAAAATTTCATCTTATAGTGCATGGGTCCAGAGAAAAAATCAGCACGATGGTCACTTACTCGTTCATACTTTAACTTTTCAAACGTAAATGAAACTTTTTTTTTTTTTTTTATAGAAAACTTCCAGCAGGGTGTCGAAACCCTCTACTCTCACTGCCATTTGCCTTTGCCTTCCATGCAATCTCGCACTTCCTGAGTTTTAAGTCCCCTCCTTTCTGGTACCTCTTTCACGGTCGAGGTCCTCTCCTCCTCCCCCCTCCCTCTCTCTTCACAATCTTTTGCTTATAGCCCCTCTTTAAAAACTTTTAATAGCTAACATGTCTTTTATACCATTCATCATCAACACCCCCACATTTCCTCTCTCTTAATTTTATCATAAGTTTAACTGTGCCCGTTTATGTCATGAACAGGTTTTCTCTCTGCTTTCAAACTGCTCATATAGGCTGTTTCATAACAAAGACTGAATTCACTCAACCTCTTCCTTGACCAAATCTACACTTTTCTTCTCAGGTGAACTAAGTAATGGTTTGCCCTATTAATCTTACAGTCATAACTTTACTTTTACACAGTGGAACAACTACTCTAGTCGTCCAATCCTTCAGAACCTTTCCATCAACTGTAAATTCCCTACAAACCGCTCAATCACGCTTCCACGACCATACTGCATCCTCTCTTGTAATTAAATCAACTCATGGTGTCTTTCCATTTTTCAACCTCATATTTACCCACTAAGTTTTTCATCTTTCACTTTCACGAGCATTTTTAAACTTATGCAGGCAGTTTCCGCTTTTCGCCATTCAGCTCTGCCTTTTTTCGATCTTCCAACTTCATCAAATTTTCAAAGTACTCACTACGAACGAAACTGCATTCGCTTCAGACAACATCCCTCCATTTCGTTCTTTCATTCTGAGGTCCGTAGAATAACTTATTCTCCCTAAAAGTTCTCATCTTTTTAAATTCCAAGTAATCTCATTTTCATCATTAAAGTATACATATATACATTTATACATATATATATATATATATATATATATGTATATATATATATATTACATATATATGTTTATATATATATGTATATTATATATTTATTCATTTATATATATATATATATATATATATATATATATATATATATATATATTATATTGAAATATATATGTAAACCCAAGGAGTTATTTAAACCTATAAACACCCATAGTTTTAGTTTTCTGTAAAAGAAAACTATTGTGCCGGCTTTGTCTGTCCGTCCACACTTTTTCTGTCAGCCCTCAGATCTTAAAAATTACTGAGGCTAGAGGGCTGCAAATTGGTATGTTGATCATCCACCCTTCAATCATCAGACATACCAGATTGCAACCCTATAGCCTCAGTAGTTTTTATCTTATTTAAGGTTAAAGTTAGCCATAAACATGCGTCTGGCAACAATAACGAGACCACCGAAAAATAAACCTAGTTTCGGTGGCCTTGATTATACGCTGTACAGAAAACTCGATTGCGCCGAAAAAACTTCGGCGCATTTATTACTTGTTTGTTTTGTTGACGAGGAAAGGTAAATCATTTAAGGACTAAGATTCAGAAGGAAAGTTACCTTTCAGTGATTTTATTTATCAATTCACGTTTTGTGTTGAATAGTGAATAGCACCCATGATTGGTACAAACTCTTCAATGTTCAGGTCTTTTCTTACAGACTTAACAATTTGTGCATTGAGAGTATAGTCTTCTAGCCATGAAGGTAAGTATTTGTTACTTGCCTTAAATATGTGCCTCCGTTTTATCCATTCTTTATTTCATCCAGCCTTTTGACGTGCTTTTGTTACGATTCAAATCAATATCTCTCATGGATCATCTCCTTACCTATTCTGTTCCTTTACCTAAATTATTTCATAGACCTTGGTGCATTTTCTTACAACCACTTGTCTGTAATTATTTTCGTGTTCATTTCCTCTGCTTAGCGTTCAATATCGTGCTATTTGATACTTGTATTGCATTGTATTACTACACAAAGCTTTTGTGCAAACAATTCCGTGTTTTCTTCCTTTTGGTTTGTTTCATTTTGAAACCTTTCCTAGTGTCCTTCTTAGATCTCCATGTGTATCTTTTGTCATTGTTAGCGTCCTTGATATTGTGCTATTTGTATTGAAGTGTATTACATTCATTTTAGGGAAATCCAATTAATTTGTGCATATGGTATAACCCATATCTATGACGTGTGTCTTGTGATATTTATTTAGTCATTTATGCTGTCAAGAATAGCCATCATCTCTAACTGACATTGTTTGTGTGAAAGGGACAGTCATGGTAGAAGTCTCCGGCTTTTAGTTTTCTGAAAAGAAAACTACAGTATTGTGCCGGCTTTGTTTGTCCATCCGCACTTTTTCTGTCCGCCCTCGGATCTTAAAAACAGAGGCTAGAGGGCTGCAAATTTTTATGTTGATTATCCACCCTCCAATCATCAATTATACTAAATTGCAGCCCTCTAGTATCAGTGTTTTTTTTTATTTAAGGTTATGTAGGCTAGGCCACCACCGGGCCGTGGTTAAAGTTTCATGGGCCGCAGTTCATATAGCGAGACCACCGAAAGATAGATCTGTTTTCGATGGCCTTGATTATACGATGTACAGAAAACTCGATTGCGCTAAAGAAACTTCGGCGCATTTTTTACTCGTTTTATCCTATCATATCACTTTAACTTTACCAGTTTATTTTATCTCTGAAGAGGTTTCAAGAGTCACTCACAAAAATGAATACGCCACTGTAGAGATTCGGTATACGCTGACAACGTACACCTGAGAGAGAGAGAGAGAGAGAGAGAGAGAGAGGGGGGGAGTTTGGCAAGGAGGAAGTTTGGAAAGGTCAATTAAAAGTTTGTTTGCTGAATGAGGCGTGTGTCAGGACATATAGAGTGGGGAGCAATTAATTGATTGTAAAAGTAGACTTTTCAGGTAAGATGCGTAATCTTCCCCCCTGCCTTATGATGTATTTATAGGAAGGCTAATGAGGAAAGTTTGGGAATTGATCCGATACTAAGGCTGGATTCCAGAAAGAAAAATATAAAGGTCTACTGCGTGTGTTGTTTCTGAATCCAGCCTTAGATGTTGGTATTAAAGGAAAAGATTAAAAACGAATGAAAGTTTTTGGATGTTCTCGTCAAAAAGAGAATGTTGGATGAAAGAAGATTAACTGTCCATTTTAGGAAGGTATTTTGAGACAGAATAAGATCGTGGACTCATCTGCTTCTACGCTTTAACTCATATCACTTTGATGCGCTTTTGGCATTTTGATTACGAAAGCGTCTGTATCGTAAATACACTAAGTGGCGTAACGGATGAGGAAACTTCCATCTGTTAACTGCTTGTTCACCGTTCTGTTTCAGTTAATTTTCAACCATCATGTATAAGACATTTTTTGGACTTGAATGTCTGGGCCCGTTTTGTAAGGGTTGCCTCATTAAAATTGAAGATATTTTGAAGAAAAGCAAAGTCAGAACAACTAAAATAGTCATTTGGTTTTAATTATCACAGATTTTTCGGCTTAACCGTGAATGAACGTGTAGATATTTTATAACCCAATGATACTCAACTTCCTTCATTATTTGCCCATCTATATAGCTGTTAAACAGGTATCGAATGATGAAACTCCTCTTTGTTGAACCACTTTTACACCGAAGTAGTCACTCTTCCTGCTGGGTATTCTTACATCACAGAAATAAATAATTGTACACACCATACATTCTCAACAAACTCAGCATGACATCTGTGTTAATTCTGTCATAAGTATTCACACGACTTGTATTGTTTGCCCTTTACGCTCAAATTTTTCATATACCTTTTTTTTATGAGTATTTGAGCCACTTACCGAATTCGTTGTTGAAATGCACACTGCTGTTCCTCTCACGGGCCCTCTTTGTTACCGTTTCAGTCAGTGCCTTCAATGCACCTACCCAGGTGTCCTAAGCACTGCTATGCTCCTACTGTTCATACAGTATCCATTCTCATCTTTCTTCAAAATGATTTTGAACCAACCCTCCCTGGGACAAACAAGCCTTGCCCGTCTGGGTAGGGTACTCTCACTATCACCACCCTGCTTTAGGCATTGATGGAACTTTAACACTCTTTTACATTGTAGTTATCCTTATTACCTTCTTAGCTGTTCCACCGCCATCATCACATTTTCATTAACTCTTTCAACCCTTACTTTATTCAGTTTTGCCCCTTTCGATCTGTATAATTGCATTCCGCGACCCTCCAAATGCCCACTCCATCGAATCTACTCAAGACTGGATTCTCTTCTGACTGTGTCCGCTTGTTTTTTTTTTTTTTTGCTCACTAGTACATTCATCTCGAACATCTCTTTGCCATCCCTTCTTTTCTCTCTCACTCTTTTCGTGACTCACTTATTTTTTATTTGCAATATCTGCACATTGGTCTCCCCTATGCTAAAAAGCAATTTCCCTTTTCATTCTTTAATCCTCTTATTTCATCGTCTCGCTATACAATTTTTAAGTCTCCTCAATAAGCACCTGTATCCCTAAGCATTCCTTGCTGAACAGTGACCCCTTCCTTGAATCTTTTAAGCTCCATATCAACACTATTTACTTATATATATATGTGTGTGTGTATATATACTGTATATATATACATACACATACATATGTATATACACATATACATACATACGTACATATAAATATTAAGCCACAAATATCGTTTAATATCCAATTTACTATGCATTGAGGATAACTTTCACCTGCGCCCAAGCGGGTGGTAAAAGTTACTATCATTATTTCTAAACGAGGCAACGGTTCCAATCCTACCAGGGACAGTTATAATACCCCTTGTGTGTAATTTATTTCCAAGGTATAATGAATTGGATATTAAACAATAGTTGAGATTTGATATTTGCAAATAAAAAGTCACGCGTTCGAGAGTGAGAAAATGCACATATATATATATATATATATATATATATATATATATATATATATATATATATATATATATATATATATATATATATATATATATATATATATATATATATATATATATATATATATATGTAGGTATGTGTAGTGCATGTATGTATGTATATGTATATTTATATATATGTATATATATTGTGTGTATGTATATATATGCCCACAGGTTTACATGTGGGTATAGATATAGGGAAGCTGAAAAGACTAGCCCTCTATCGGTTATTGCCAGAAATAATGGAGATTTCAGAAAACCCTCTTTGAACGTTGAAAAACACCCAAATATAAGATTTAAAAAAAAATATGCTACCATTAAGTCACAGAAATCTGTACCTTCCCGGAGATAGGGGGTAAACCCCTCTTTTCAGTACATTGATATTTTACGTGGTACTTCAGGTTTTTATCTCACGCACAAACATGCACACACATACATATGCACACAGTCGAAAAATACCAAAATGCAGAAATATATATACAACTGACAATAGGCAATGGCAAATATACCTAAATTTAGTAGATTAAATTATGTATATATATATATATATATATATATATATATATATATATATATATATATATATATATATATATATATATAATTACATAGTCCTGAAATGATGTTGATTTTTTCTGAAAAACTCAAGGATTGTTAAGCCTTTAACTTTAAGTGATGTAGGTATTATACCTTTTACGTGTGAAGACAGTAGATTTGAGGATGATTTCCATGATCATGTAATAACAGGCAGTTTAGATATTCTTAATGATGACATGACTGTTTGGGTCTTGTAGAACCTATCAATGGATCCCCTTACCTCTTCATTGTTGTTGAAGTGTAGAAGAGACCTCAAGATTTGGAACCTCTTGGAAGACATGAAGTCCACCACCTGGGGTACTCTGGTTCTAGTTGACCAGTAGTCATCCAGACTGGGCAAGCTACACACATTTATATAAAAGACGATTCCGAGGAACACTACAGCTCATGCATCTGTGGAGAAGGTGGAGTTGACATCCTTGTGGTGGGTGTACAGGTTTGTCTATTGTGAAGAAGTCCTGGGAGTATTCGTTAGAGTTTTCCACAGTAGCTGGTTGGGATAGGAGGGTGGCTAATGCCTTCATTGTCCCTCCAATCCCCTTGAGTACTCCTCTGCTACTTAATTGCCAGAATGGGCATCACTTCCACATATTCCTCTTCATCTGGGAAGGTCTCTGGCACTATAGCAGTTGATGGAGGTATCTGCAACAAGGAGAGTTATTTTGTCCCTCACCGATATATAGAAAGAATAAATATATCCTTTTAACTCATTCTTCAATGTTTCACATAAGAACTGTATGTAAATTGCTTTACATAAATATATATCCTATTTAACTTGTTCCTCTAAATTATATATCTTTGCTTTACTTTTTTTTTTAAAAGAAACACCCGTGCTTGCACTAGGAGGATCCAAACCATCACTTGGAACCCCTGAATAGGAAATCGGAACATTCAGGGTCTAGTATTGTCTTCGTCCTCGACGTCGATCTTATGTTCATTGTTGACACTCTCAGCAAGGGCAATCCATATGTCCAAAGGGCGTAGGTCAGGGGATTTCTCACTTCTGTAGAAACTCCTCGGGGTGAAAGTGATGGAAGGCTGACAGAGAAGGGAATAAAGCAGTATAAATATATCCTTTTAACTTGACCCTTTAAATTGTCCCTTTAACTCGGTCTTTTAAGTTGACCTTTCACTCGTCCTCTTAAGTTATCCTTCAATTCATATATATTTTCCTTATTTCATTTAAAAAACAAATCATTGAATGAATTATGGTCACATGGTATTGCACACACACAAGTTTGTAGTCGTAAAATATACAATAATGTGCAAGTTATATGTATTATTTTTTCTAGTTTAAATTATCATATATAGCTAAACTAAAATCTAAAACAGGTACTGTATTTCAAAAAACAATCTTCGAATGAATGATTCACATGCTCTTTCATGTAAATACAGGTTTACACACAAAAAATATGCAGCACTAGAACACTTTTAAATTTTATTTTCTCAAATACATAATTTCATAATTTGCTTTAGTAAACCTAAAAATGGAACTGTAATTAAGAAAAATCCTCAAATGAATGATAGTCAAATGTTATTTTACTTACATGTTGGTTATGTGCATAAAGTACGCAATATTTTGCAAAATTTATAGATATTTTCTGTGTAGTATAATTTTACATGTTACTAAACCAAAATATGAAAATATGCAGTATTGCAACACTCTTGTATATTGTACAGTATTCTGTTAAAGCACAATATATCATAAATTACTAAACTAGAATCTGAAAAAAAATGTAGTGCGTTTCAGAATGAAACTCTTGAATAAATGGGAATCACTTGTTATTCCATGCAAATACAGGTTTGTATGCGTAGCTCTGCATATTATGGAACACTTTTCAGTCATTTATTAGGGAATCAGCAGCTAGGCCGGTGCAGGCATGGCTTCATTTGCGGGGAAATGGCGACAAGACCCTTGCAGGCAAGATGTGGTTTTATCGGACCTTGGGCAATAAGGCCACAGACTTCACTGTTCTATCTTGTGGGTATTTAGCACTCATTATTACCTCAGCTTATTTTCACTATCATCATCACTAAACTTTGAAATTCATTCATGGTCATTTTGCTCGACTTTCAAAGAACTACATTCGTTGTGGAGATCATAAGAATGGGAATTATCGGAGGCGCTTCTGGCTACTTTCTGGCTTTCGTTCTCTTGCAGCTCCTATGTTTGAAGAGGAGGTCATCTGTGATTGGCTGGGATTCAAGGTGATCCTTTCTCCTGTTGGCTGGTTCAGTATCGCCCTATCTGAGCAGTCACATGTGTAGCGCATGGTGTTTTTACTTGTTGGTCTACGTAGCCCATGTGAGATCTTGCCAGAAAAAGAGCTAGTTGTCACTGTTGTATTGATGAATTAAATTAACAGTATAAACATTAAATTTTAGTTTCATAGGTCGGTGAAACTCATCTGAATATTTACGTTAGCATAGTAAATATATGATTTTATTGCCTTCTTTGTTTCAAATTAAAATTAAGAGATATTTAAAATTTCATAGCAGGTTTATAATGTATTTTGGCCAAACTTAGAAATTCATTATTAGTGATACTCCTAATATAGTTAGGAACTGACGCGGTGATTGATTTCAGGCGATTTCCTTTTCTTTATTTGTAAATCTTGTACTGTATTAAAACCAACCCTCTGTCTTTCACCATCAACAGGACATCCCCGCAGGATCCCAAGTCTCAGCGGGTCCTGCTGCCAACAGGATCGCTGTTCTTCCTTCGCGTCGTCCATGGGAAGAAAGAGGACGATGCCGGTGTCTACTGGTGCCAGGCGACGAATGAAGTTGGCACCGTCACCTCTAATAATGCCACCTTGGAAATAGCAGGTATGTGTATTCTAATATCTCTCTCTCTCTCTCTCTCTCTCTCTCTCTCTCTCTCTCTCTCTCTCTCTCTCTCTCTCTCTCTCTCTCTCTCTTCACAATATTCCACGAAGTGTTTTCTTGTACGATTTTAGTGGAAGATTGTTTTGTCGACCATTTTTCTAGACCGAAGTTGGCTTCTTCGTTAATGTGAGTGTCTGTGAATGGAGGAAAATAGGTTACTTTTGTTCGGTACAACCTAAACCAAGTGAGACAGCTGGGCATCGCTTTATCGGATTTAATGTTCAAGGAAGTCAAATTATTTTCTTCTTCTCTTTCATTTCTCAGTGATTATTCCTTCTCAAATGATGGCTTGTGAAACAGTTCGATATTTTTAATTGTGGGGGAATAGATTCTCAATATCAGGATGAAAATAAACTATTTCAATATTTTGTAATTATAATTAAAATAGTAATTACATAACAGCCAATATCCTATTTAAACTGCTAATGGTACCTAAGTAATAATGTATTTAAATTTGTGAAGACACAGAAGGCGTTGTTTTCATAATCATGGCTTGTATAACAATATTTTCAAGGGTGCTGAAGTAAATAAATTCCAAGTGAGCTGAAGTAGATAAACAAGCTGAAGTAAATTCCACAAATCGATGACCCAATCGACTTTTGACGACACTCGGAACTGTATCGTATGGTGAAGCAAAGTAATGAAGTCTTCTGCAAATTAGGAACGTCAAAGTTCACACATGGGGACAGTGTGACAGCCTTTCTGAAATGATACAAATTTGCAATACTGAAAAACATGATCAGAACTACCAATATTTAAATTAACACTTCAAACTGAGGAATATAACTTTAAATTCACGAAATTAAATTATTTTTCACTTCACAAACTTCCAAATTCATTTACCGATCACTTGGTGGTGGTTTATAGCAGACTGATCCGGTAACGCACAGAAAACGCAAGGAAAAAAATTCAAGGAGAGTTAAGTACAAACAAAAAGCGAAAAACAGACAAGGACGCTAAAGACATGAAACACGAACTCTAGGTTTAAAGACCAATTGGCAGACATTCGCACAAATATCTCTTTTTCACATTAATTACAAAAAAAAAAAAAAGTTTCCGCCACGATTTCAGTGGTGGGATGAATATCATTCAACTTGAAAATTTTTGCAATATAAACAGCTCATGTTTATAATTAAATGTATTTGCTTACCTGTAAAATGATTCATGGCTTCAGTTTCTCACTTCCGTCATCAAACGTCGCCATTGCGAACTCCGTAACTTTCTGACATTGCAAATGAAGTGACAAGATAGAAGAAAAAATAAAATGCCCTTAGTTAGATTCGGTGTTTTATGACCAGCTGATGTACATTGACATCTTTCCTTGTAGTTTTGATGAAGAAACCAAATGACGAAATAACTCTGATATAACAGTCAATGTAAATTTTCTGAAGTTTTGAGGATATATATTTCCCTTAATAATTAAATTTGATATGGATTGGCATTGAATAGAATCTGTATTCTATTGAGA